>NW_004524613.1:2312457-2334957 GCF_000260255.1 Octodon degus
TTGAACCGCGGTCCCTGTGCTTTGCTAAGCTTGTTCTAAGTAGGTGCTTTAAACCACTGAGTCATCTCACCAGCCCCCTTGCCCAGTTTCAATTGCTGTCTAAACACACCCCGGGGGCACTCCCCCCCTCCACAGGCCTAGAGATTGAATCCCTGGTCCCTGCACCTACTTGCAGGTGCTTTAATCTGCTGAGTTATTTGACCTGCCTGTCTTTCTTTCTTTCTTTTTTTCTTTCTTTCTTTCTTTCTTTCTACCAGGAATTGAACTAAGGACCTTGTGCTTGCTAGGCAGGTGCTTATGCCACTGAACTATATCCCTGGCCCACATTTTTTTTTTCATTAAACAAATTTTTTAAACTTTTTTTTTTTTGGTACTAGGGACCATGTCTCAAAAATAAAATAAAATTACATTAAATTAAGTAGACAAAAACAATCTTTAGAGTTTTAATCCACCTGATTTTTTTTAAATGGTGTGGAATAAAAATATTATATAATATTTTCTTCAAATGAAAAACAAATGGACAACTCAATGTTGGCATAACCAGATGATAGAGAAAATTAAAGTTGAAATTGAAAACAATAAAAATAAGGCGTGGTGACACACCACTTGCATTTCCAGCACTGGGAGGCTGTGGTAGGAGAATCACTGATAGGGTGAGGCCAGCCTGGGTTACCTAGTGAAATCCCCTATCTCAGAAAAAAAAGAAAAAGAAAACACAAACAACATCCCCCAAATTTTCCATCTTCATTATTTACTTTCTCATCCCTTGCATCTGATTTGAAATTCTATTAGGAATTCACTGTGTTTTGATATATGTGAATCTCTTCTGATGGTTTAAAAAAATTTTTTTTTTTTTAGGTACCAGGGATCAAACTCAGGACCTGAAAAACAAAAACAAAAACAAAAACTAAAACTAAAACTCGGGGCTGGAGAGATGGCTCAGTGGTCTAAAGCACCTACTTGGAACAAGCTTGTCTAAAGCACAGGGACTGCGGTTCAATCCCCTAGCACCACATGCCAGCCAGCCACGCCCCCTGGTGGGCTGAGCTGGCCACACACACACACACACACACACACACACACACACACACACTAAATAAATGTTAAAAAAAAAAATTAAAAAAAAAAAAAAAAAAAAAAAAAACTCAGGACCTGAGATTGCCGGGCAGGTGCTTATGCCACTGAGCTATCACGCCACCCCCTTGTTTTCTTCTTTAAATTCTACAGTTATACTATAGCTTAGAAGTGTTTTTGATTTTGGGATTAAACCCAGGATGCACTAAACTGTATCCCTAGTGATAGGTTCTGGCCGAGTATAAACTGCTAAATTCTCATGGCCCTGATTCAACATGGCTGAATCCCTAAAACAACTTGTCTTCCCCATGACCACTTCCACCTCCTCCACCATCCCCCCCATCTCTCTGTCATCAATCCTCTCTGTGTCCTGCTCAATAACAATAAAGGCTTTTCTGATCCTCTTCTTTTACTTCTGCTTCTCTGTCAAGCCGCCTGAAAAACCTAACCCCAGCACTCTGGGAAGATAAGGCAGGAAGATTGCAAGTCGGAGCTCAGCCTGGGCAGTGTAGCAATTTAGTGAGACCCTATCTCAAAATGAAACTTTTTCAATGGTAGTAGTTTCACGTTTACTAAAGGTAGGAACTGGCTATGGAGGTACGCACCTGTAATCCCAGTAACAGAGACAGCTAAATTAGGTAGAAATGCTATCAGCAGAGTCTAGAGCATTGAGACGGGGCTAGGCCCCCGAGGGAGACAGTGCAGAAGATGAGAACACATCAAAAACTCTGGCTGGGAGGTAAAAAACAAAAATCAAAACTCTAGCTGAACTAGGTGTGGTGGTGTACTCCTGTAATTCCAGCAAACAGGAGGCTGAGGCAGGGAGATCCCTGAGTTTGAGACCTGCCTAGGCTACATACAAAGTGAGCTCAAGGACAGCCTGAACTAGAGACCCAGTCTCAAAAAGACAAACAGGCTGGAGAGATGGCTCAGTGGAATAAGTGCTTCCCTGGCAAGCGCAAGGGCCTGAGTTCAATCCCTGGTCCCCCCCCCCTAAAATACACACACACACACACACACACACACACACCCCCCAAAAAAAAAAAAAGACAAACAAATGAACAAAAGTAACCAACCCCCTCCCAAAAAAACCAAAAAATCCAAAACAAAACAAAAGAACCCCCAAAAAACAAACAAAAAAATAAAAGAACCAAAAGCCAACAACTCTTTGGCAGGAGGCACCTCTGCAGAAGATTAAGTCACAATGGCCAGATTTACATACTTCCTTAAGGGATAAATGGAAGTTTGAGATTATTTATAGCACCCTTTTGAATTTTTTTTTTTTTTTTTTTTTTTTTTTTTGTGGAACCAGGGATTGAATTCAGATCCTTGCCTTTGCCAGTAAAGCGCTTATCCTACTGAGCCATCTCCCCGGCCTGAAATTTCTTGTTTAAATGAACCATTATCTCACTAGGGGTGGGCCATCCTATCCCACCACAGATTATCGGTTAAGGTTAATGATGTCATCTGTGTAAAATTGCTAAGTGACCTGTTTCCTTATTAGATCAATATTACTTAAGCAACTATACTTGTAATCTTATTGGTTGATCATAGTTTGGACCCATGTTGTACCCACCTTGTGACTTTACAAAACTTCTTTTGAAAAGAGGCGGGCCAACTGGCAAGCCACTGAGGACTCTTCCTGTCTCTCAGGAACTGCTGTATTCCTAGTCCCCATTCCAATTTCCCATTTCTTTTCCCCACTAAATTTTTCTACTCTTAACCTCTGTCGTTGCTTAGGGTTCATTCTTTGACTTTAGGGAACACAAACTTGGCATATCAGAAATCTAGGGGCTGGTGAGATGGCTCAGTGGTCTAAAGCACCTACTTAGAACAAACTAAGTTAAGCAAAGCACAGCGACCGCGGTTCAATCCCCCAGCACCACATGCCAGCCAGCCCCACCCCCTGGTGGGCTGAGCTGGCCACACACACAAAATAAATGAATAAATAAATAATAAAAAATAAAAAGAGAAAATTAAAAAAAAAAAAAAGAAATCTAGCAGGTGGGAGTTACATTTTTTCCCTTTGTATAATCCCCACCCCATATAATTTGGAGATACTATATTACCAGCAGCACTTGCGAGACTGAGACAGGAGGATCACCATGAGTTCGAGGCCAACCTGGGCTACATAGTGAGCTCAAAGCCAGCCTGGACTACATAATAAGATCTTGTCTCAAAAAAACAAAATGAATAAATAAATGAATGAATATAGGAACAACCAAGCTCTAAAAGTGAGTTTGGGCCAAGTAAAAGTAGAAAAAAGAAAAAAAAAAGATTAAAACTATATACCGTGCAGCATAGGGTGGGCTATGGTGAAGACATATGATAGTCTCAAGATTAAACATTTGTATTTATTTATTTTTTGGTGGAACCAGGGATTGAACTCAGGCCCTTGCATTTGCCAGGGAAGCGCTTATTCCACTGAGTCATCTCCCCAGCTCCATAAAATTAAACATTTTTAAAAGAGCTGGAGATGCAGATTTTTTTTTTTTTTTTTTTTAGGCAGGGAACACTTTTTATTCAAAACTCATCAGAGAATGGACAATTTGGGTCTGTGACAAAGCATTCATGTTTTAAAGCATAGGTCAGTAATTGAATGAGAGTATACACTGCTACATATGAATTAACTGATCAGACCACTTTTCAGTGTTTTAAGACAAAATAAGCTTCCCTGTAAAAGCAGCACCTTTGTGACATTCTTAATATTCCTCTCCTTCCTCCTCACCTTCTCCTTCCACAGAATCCACACCAACCTCCTCATAATCCTTCTCGAGGGCAGCCATGTCCTCCCGGGCCTCAGAAAACTCCCCTTCCTCCATCCCCTCACCCACGTACCAGTGAACAAAGGCACGCTTGGCGTACATCAGATCAAACTTGTGGTCCAGGCGAGCCCAGGCCTCAGCGATAGCTGTGGTGTTGCTCAGCATGCACACAGCCCGCTGTACCTTAGCCAGGTCTCCACCAGGCACCACAGTGGGAGGCTGGTAATTAATGCCCACCTTGAAGCCAGTGGGACACCAGTCCACAAACTGGATGGTACGCTTGGTTTTGATGGTGGCAATGGCAGCATTGACATCTTTGGGGACCACATCACCACGGTACAACAGGCAGCAAGCCATGTATTTACCATGGCGAGGGTCACATTTCACCATCTGGTTGGCTGGCTCAAAGCAGGCATTGGTGATCTCTGCTACAGAAAGCAGTTCATGGTAGGCTTTCTCAGCAGAGATGACGGGGGCATATGTGGCCAGAGGGAAGTGGATACGGGGATAGGGCACCAGGTTGGTCTGGAATTCTGTCAGATCCACATTCAGGGCTCCATCAAATCTGAGGGAAGCAGTGATGGAAGACACAATTTGACCTATCAACCTATTCAGGTTAGTGTAGGTGGGGCGCTCAATATCAAGGTTTCTACGACAGATGTCATAGATGGCCTCATTGTCTACCATGAAGGCACAATCAGAGTGCTCCAGGGTGGTGTGGGTGGTGAGGATGGAGTTGTAGGGCTCTACTACAGCTGTGGAGACCTGGGGGGCTGGGTAAATGGAGAATTCGAGCTTGGACTTCTTGCCGTAGTCAACGGAGAGACGTACCATCAGCAGGGAGGTGAAGCCAGAGCCAGTGCCCCCGCCAAAGCTGTGGAAAACCAGGAAGCCCTGCAGACCTGTGCACTGGTCAGCCAATTTCCGAATTCGGTCCAAGACGAGGTCAATGATCTCCTTGCCAATGGTGTAGTGCCCACGGGCATAGTTGTTGGCAGCATCTTCCTTGCCTGTGATGAGCTGCTCAGGGTGGAAGAGCTGGCGGTAGGTACCAGTGTGCACTTCATCGATGACTGTGGGTTCCAGGTCTACAAACACTGCCCTAGGCACATGTTTGCCAGCACCAGTCTCGCTGAAGAAGGTGTTGAAGGAGTCGTCTCCGCCCCCAATGGTCTTGTCACTGGGCATCTGGCCATCGGGCTGGATGCCGTGCTCCAGGCAGTAGAGCTCCCAGCAGGCGTTGCCAATCTAGACACCGGCCTGGCCAACGTGGATGGAGATGCACTCACGCATGGCTGCTGCGTCGCGATCACCGAGCGGACGGGGACGGGCGGAGGAGCGGCTGCTGCTTCTTACAGCGCGACTCTTAGAGCCTCCAGATTTTTTTTTTTTTTAACATTTATTTAGTGTGTGTGTGTGTGTGTGTGTGTGTGTGTGTGTGGCCAGCTCAGCCCACCAGGGGGCGGGTCTGGCTGGCATGTGGTGCTGGGGGATTGAACCATGGTCCCTGTGCTTTGCCAAGCTTGTTCCAAGTAGGTGCCTTAGACCACTGAGCCATCTCTCCAGCCCAGGAGATGCAGATTGATAGGTATTTTTCAGGCGCCCAGCGCACCAGGGAAACAGACAGAAGGAAGAAGGGAAAGGGACTTTATTTTCTTTGAGGACATGGAGAGAATGTGGGGAAAATAAGGAATTCTCTCGGGATCAAAGAGAGGCCGAGGCCTTGATGGCCTCTTGCCGGGGTGGAGTTTGAAGGGGCTGTTTAGATACACCTGAGGAGCTGACTGGGGTCTTTCCTGAGGCGGCGAGAAGGGTGAAAGGAAGCTGTATCCTGGACTAGCTTGGAGAAGAAGTGGGGAGGTGGCCTTGGGGAAGATGAGCTTTTGTTTCAAGGGTTTCAGCCACAGTAGATGGCCACCATGATGATTCAGCAATTCGTGTTAGGGCCAGAACCTATCATTGGCCCGTACAAAGAGCCCTTCCTTTAATCTCCAGTACCTAAAAAACCACAACCCCCCCAAACAAACAAACAACTTAGACAAATTTAAGAATTTAATTGAGCAAAAGAGCAATACTTCACAGAGACAGGCCTTAGATCAGAAAGGGTGATTCTACGTTCTACTTTTCAAGGGTGCTGCGGACCAAACCACACGCTGACTTAGTCCTCTGCAAGCCAGCCTCGCCTCCCTGGTGGGAGCAGGTCCTAAGCGCCTTGGCCTGCGTCCTGCTCAGCCCGCATCTGGGAACCGCAGGCTGAAGCGAACGCACGCACGCAGCCTGCGGCTAGCGCACGATTCGCCTGCAGTCAGTGGGCTGAAGCCCTGCTCGCATAGCTGGCATCAGAGAAATCGCAATGCCCGTAGCTTATACTCGGAACAGCTATTTTAAAGATAACAATATGCGGTGTACTAAGTATTGTTATTCTCTTATTGTCCGTGTGTGTGCGTGTGTGCGCGCGCATGCGATTTTTTTTTTTTTTTTGTACAGGGAATCTACTCAGGCCCTTGCCCTTGGCAGGCAGGCACTGTGCTGCTGGACTATGTCCCCGGCCCCACTCTCTTACTATTTTGTTAGGAATTTTACTTTTTTCCCCATAAATAAAAAGATTATGCAGTCTGCTCCTAAATTAAGGTTTTTTCACGTAGTTTACCTTCCACTTAGGTTGTATTTATTATGTAAGGTCTTCAGGGCTTGGGTACTCTCAACCACATCTATCTATCTATCTATCTATCTATCATCTATCTATCTGTAAATGCATTTGATACAGGGTCTCACTACACAGCTTGGACTCATAGTGATCCTCCGGTTTTCAGTCTCCCCAGTGCTGGGATTATAGGTGTGCACCACCATATGCAGACGAGGTCGTCATCTCAGCGCGCCCCAGGTGCGGGGCCGGCGCAGCATGCAGGACCAGGAACTGAACCCCGGACATTGTGCTTGCCAAAGCAGGAGTTTAGTCTGCTGAGCTAACTAGCCGGCCCTTCAACCACATTTAGACACCCTTTATCATTTTTCAAAATTCAGAGGACAAGAGGCAGACCAAATAGTTCAGCAGACTAAAGCGCCCAGGCGAAGGGGCCAGGGTTTGATCCCAGGGCCTGTAGTGGCGGCCCTGTTCCCGAGGCACACTGAGATGTTCATTGAGACTGATCACAGTGGCAGGCACCTGTAATCCCAGCAATTGGGAGGCTATAAACTGGCAGACTACTACGAGTCTGATCTAGTGGTGAGACGCTGAACACTCTGTAGGCCCTTCTCTAAAATAAAAAAAAAAAAAAAAAAAAAATTCAGGGGACACATCTTGTGCTTTTCTTTTCCTCTTTAATGTAAATTTATTTTAAAATAAACATGGCAAGTTCATGATAAAAATGTATTCGGATTTTCACTAGAATTACCTCGAAATTTTAATTTGAAAAAGCCAAGCATGGTGGCCCATGCTGCCTGTAATGAGAACACTCCGGAGCCTGAGGCAGGAGGATTGCCACAAATTCAGGCCATAGTGAGCTCAGGGCCAGCCTGAATTACAAAGCGGGACCCTGTCTGAAAAACAAAACAAAACAAAACAAAACAAAACAAAACAAAACACCCCTCATTCAAACCCCACCTTCTCACTTATGTTACTTTTTTCTTTTTTTGGTATCAGGAATCAAACTCAGGACTTCCCATTTGCCTGGCAGGCGCTGCACCACTCAGCTATAGCCCCAGCATCTCCTTGCATATGTGATTTGAGGCAAATGTACCCAACTTTTCTGAGCCTTCGTGGAGGCGACAACCAGTACAAGCTGCCTCCCACCCGGTGTGGACCAAGGCGGAGGCTGTAGGGTGGATCAGAGCTTACACGATGCCGGGACGCTGGGGCCGGGTCTATGTAGTAGACAGGAGACTCCCGGATCAAATGAAGTGAATTCCTAAAAACATTCAAGATGCAAACATAGCGAAGGTAATTTAAAAATTCATAATGAAAAAGTTCCCTTGGGGCCGGGGAGATGGCTCAGTGGAATAAGTGCTTCCCAAGCAAGCACAAGGGCCTGAGTTCAATCCCCGGTTTAAAAAAAAAAAAAAGTTTTCTTCTCCAAATGCCTTAGGGGAGGCAAGGATGCTAAATGGAC
Organism: Octodon degus; assembly: GCF_000260255.1. NCBI lineage: Eukaryota > Metazoa > Chordata > Mammalia > Rodentia > Octodontidae > Octodon > Octodon degus. The sequence continues at coordinate 2,320,406 of NW_004524613.1, forward strand.
TTTCTTCTTCAAATGGGGTCTCCTTTTCTAAGTGGGAGAGGTGCACTCTGGGTTTTGTAGTAAAGTCCTCGCAAAAGTTGTCTCAAAGAGGTCACCAGAAGACTACATTTCCCAGAAGCCTCTGGGCTACTTGTTCGCTGTTCCGACTCCTGACTTCTGGCGCCGCCGCGTTGTCTAGACCCAATCAAGAGGCCGGAATCTTTCATTCCTGACGTTCTGATTGGTGCATTCAACTAGGCTGCCTGGGTTCAAATTTTCAACGGTACCGAATGAGTACTGCCGGCGGGCTGGAGGCATTTCGTTGTCAGAGCTGAGCTGAGGCGCGGTAAGTTGACCCGTGGGGAGAAAAGAAGGAGCATCTGGGGCTCGGGGGTCCCCCTCACTAATTTTCAGACGTCCTTTTGTAGGCTTCCAATCCACAGCGCCATCCGGCACCTCTAGGCGTTGTTGGACTGGGGTGCCGCCTGGGCGGGGCAGGGGTGGCGCGGGTTTTCGGGTCTCCCTTGTCTCCGCGACAGAACTTTGCCTTGATGCCTGTCCAAGAAATAGGGGAAAAGAAGGATTTGCCGGAGACCGTTGGCCGAAAGTCCCAGGAACGGCCATCGTTATGCCCTGCTAACATGACTGGACGAAGCGGTCTGCATATGCGTTCCCGCAGAATTTTCGCATCAAACCATTGAATTAGGTGTTATTCTTAGCCCCACGTTGCAAAAAAGAGAACGGAAGCCCACACTAGATAAATTTCTAGAAATGAGTGAAATCGTAGCCCTGCCCCCAAGTGTGGCGTTTAGTAGCAGAAAACGGACGTGGTCACAAACAAGTGAATTTAAAAACTTCTGTGTTAAGACAGAAAGGCACATTAGATGGTACGAGAACATAACAGAGAAACTTTAATTCTACTTGGAATTGTCTTCTATTTGGAATTAAAAATCATTTTTATGTTGCCCATGTTTGTTTACCTTTCTCCCTTTGTATCGAGTCACTAGCGGTTATTGCCTTTGTAAATTATTTAGAGCATTCATGCATTGGAGGAGGAAGGAAAACTGACTTTTGTAATACTGCATGATTGGTTTGCTCTCCTATCATCCTTTGTTGTTTTTTTTTCTGGAGTGGGGGGAGGGTTGAAAGGGTTGTGGGAATTGAACTCACTTCGCGCTTTCCAGGCAGGCGCTGCCCTGCCACCACCGAATTACATCCCTGGCCCCTTTGTTTTTTGAGGCAAGAGTCTTGCTCTGTAGGCCAGACTAGCCTCCCTAGTAATTTGCTACCAAACCTGGCTTTTGCCCTGTTCTCCCCCCAATTGAACCCAGAGCCTTTGCACCGAGCATCCCCCCCCCACCCCTTTCATTTTATTTCTCACCCAATCACTTGAATTACCCAGGCTGGCCTCCGACTTGTGATCTTGCCTCACTCTCCCAATTTTGTTGATAAATTTTTTTTTTTCATCACATAAAATTTTTTAGTAGTACAAGTAGCCAGGACTTCTCCAAACTGTTCCTGCTTAGCATAGAGGAGGAATTTAACCTCCTAATTTTACTTGAAGTCAAGTTCACCTGTTGAGTTTGCTTCCTTGAGTCTTACTTTGTCTTGACATCCTTTGAATTGCTCTCCTCAGATGTCAAAAATGGAACTGTTAAAGAAAAAGAACATCAGTATATTATACCACCTGTCAGCAGCCCTCCAAATCCTACTTGAGTACTCTTGGCTGGTCTGGGTGTGTCTGTTTAGTATTAAGTTGTCCTTGTCAACTCCCGGCTTCCAGGTACCTTGTTTAATTAGTTGACCGTGTATGTTCAGGTTGGTGTCAGATTGGCTGGGCATACAGTCATATGTATAGTGTGTTCAAAGGCTTTGTTACGCTTGGGGACAAAAATATTGATGCAAGTGATAGTCAAATCAAGACAAAACAGGATCGGAGTGCTCCACATGGTTCTGTAAGTGTTCTGGCAGTTTAGAAGTGAGGGCGATCCATGAGGCCTAAAGTGGATGAGTGGCTCCTGAGAAGCAATTTGGTTAGACTAAATTGGTCTTTGGGCATGGGAATCACCCACTAAAATCAGATGATTGTATAGACAGAAGGCATTACAAAATTACCTGTATGAAAACTTGGCTTGTATTCAAGTAGGTTAGTAAATTTCTTTAAGCTTTTTTCTTTTTTTAATTTATATATATTTAGTACAGGTCCTATGGGGTCTCACTACACGGATCAGACTCATAGTGATCCTTCCTGTTTTTCAGCCTCCGAAGCACTGTTTAAGTTTTTTTCTTTTGAGCCAGGGTCTTGCTATGTAGTTCAAGCTGATCTTGAACTCAGTGGTCCACCTGCCAAATGCTGGGATTACAGGCATGTGGCACTATGCTGTCTAAATTTTCAAATTATTTACATAAGATGTGGTAGTGATTAAGCTTACATATGTGTATTTTAGCCTTTATAAAATTAATTTTTTATATTTGCAATGATGCTTGTCTAGGAGAATTATGTGGGAAGGCTCTTTATTTCTTTTTTAGGTTCCAGTAGCAATTCAGAGTTATACATTCCCTATGTGTTTCTTTTTTTTTTAATTATTTATTTATTATTATTTGTGTGTGTGTGTGTGTGGCCAGCTCAGCCCACCTGGGGGGCAGGGCTGGCTGGCATGTGGTGCTGGGGGATTGAACCGTGGTCCTTGTGCTTTGCCAAGCTTGTTCCAAGTAGGTGCTTTAGACCACTGAGCCATCTCACCAGCCCCTCCCTATGTATTTCTTTCTGTCAGCCTTTTCATGGTCTTTCTTTCTGTCTCTGTCTTAGCCTCCCTCTATCTTGATGTAGAAGAAAAGTGGGATTTGAATGTCTTTTGACAAAGTTTACTTGGTCATGCATGATGAAAGTTGATTAAAGAACTGACTATAGTGCAATTATGTAGCCCAAGGATCTTGTGAGTAGAACTGTATATTTGAGTTCAGCAGCCCAAGCAAGGTACTCTGTGAGAAAAGTGTAGATAATTAGAAGGGGTTCTATGTTTGGGTAGGAGAACTTGGTAAAAAGGGAAGAAATGAAAAATTAAGGGGCTGGGGAGATGGCTCAGTAGAGTAAGTGCTTGCCTGATAAGTGCAAGGCGCCTGAGTTCAAACCCCAGTTTTGCCAAAAACAAAAAAGAAAGAAAGAAAAATTAATGAGAGATATAAAATTGTATCTAGGAAGCAGAAATTGAAAAAATTTAGTAAATGAAAGTAGTAGTAGTAAAAGTGTTTACATTTTAAGCAAGCCAGCCTACCTGTAAGCTTCTACGTTTGAATAGAACTATATACTACTATTCAGTGTTCCTAAATTGCAGAATTTGTAAAGATTGTTTTTAGGGGACGGGGAGATGGCTCAGTGGAATAAGCACTTCCCTGGCAAGCGCAAGGGCCTGAGTTCAATCCCTGGTTCTGCCAAAAAAAAAAAAAAAAAAAAAAAGATTTTTTTGGGGGGGGCAGTGGGGAGAGTACTGGGAATCAAACTCAGGACCTTGGACTTTCCATGCAGGTGCTCATGCTGCTGAGCTACATCCTCACCCCCTCAGACTTTGTAAAGATTAAAGTGAGAGTGTGTAACACAAAGAAAGCATACAATAGTAAATGTACTCTAGGATTTTTTTTTTTTTTTTTTCTTGCTAGCTCAGGCTGCCTTAAGGACAGGTCTGGTGCACCTTGTGGAGCTGGGGATCGAACTGCTGTCCCCTGTGCCTCACTGAGTTTGCCCAAGCAGGTGCTTTAAACAACTGAGCTAACTGAGCTAACTGACACCCGCGCCCCCCCCCCCCCGTAAATGTACTCTTAAAAAGTCTAAGAACTCTTTTTTTTTTTTGTACCAGGAATCAAACTCAGGACCTTGCATCTGCCAGGCAGGTGCTTGTGCCACTGAGCTATCTCTGCAGTGTAAGAACACTTCTACACTGGAGCAATAATGATCTGTTAAGTTTGTCATGTTGGGAGGACTCTGCTATTTGACTCTCAGAAGCATCCTTTGGTCTTTTATTTATGGCCCCTTCCTACTTCCCTATATTATTTTTTTTTACTACAAAGAACTTGATCTTTGGGGCTGGCGAGATGGCTCAGTGGAATAAGCGCTTCCCTGGCAAGCACAAGGGCCTGAGTTCAATCCCTGGTTCCGCCAAAAAAAAAAAAAAAAGAACTTGAATTTTATTTATCTTTTTTATTTCAGGTTCCTAATAAAGAGGAATCTGCTAGACTTCCAGATTTAAGAAGAGGTGAGAATATATTGCAGCTATAGGTAAGCAGACTGACCATTAAACCACAGGTAAAGCTATGAATTCCACAACGAATTATATTAAGAAATAAAGGAGTTGGGTTGGAGGACCATGGTTTTTTTTTTTTTTTTTTTTTTTTTTTTTTTTTGCGGAACCAGGGATTGAACTCAGGCCCTTGTGCTTGCCAGGGAAGCACTTATTCCACTGAGCCATCTCCCCAGCCCCAAAATATCTAGTGGCCCATGCTTGTAATCCCACCTCTCTAGGCGGCTGAGGCAGAAGGATCACAAGCTGGAGCTGAGCCTGCAGTTTAGACCTATCTGGAAAAAAAGCTGGGAGGAGTGGGGGGGTAGCTCAATTCAAAGGCCCTGGATTCAACACCAGTGCAGTACTGGATGACAAAAAGGACTAAAGGGACATTAATATGTCTTTTTTTTGTGGCGGAACCGGGGATTGAACTCAGGCCCTTGAGCTTGCCAGAAAAGTGCTTATTCCACTGAGCCATCTCCCCGGCCCAGGACATTAATATGTCAATCTTGTATTTAAATAATTTTAGAACCAAGAAATAGAGGAGAAGGAGATGTAAGAATTGTGTATTATGAGTGTAATTGTTGTGTGTACCACAAACATGCACTAATAAACATTTTACACTTTCTTTGTAAGGTAGCATGTATTTTGGGAGGAGATTTATATAATATGGAAAACAAAAAGAAAATAGAATCACCCACTATCCTACTTCTTAGATAAACTATTATTACCATTTTGATAGATTTCTTTACCTATTTATTTATTTATTTATGTATTTATTTTTGGCGGAAGTGGGGATTGAACTCACACCTTTGTGCTTGCCAGGCAAGCGCTTACTCTACTGAGCCATCTCCCCGGCCCCTTCTTTACCTTTTTATCTGTACTTTTGTTTTAAAACTACACTGTTTGGGCCGGGTAGATGGCTCAGTAGAATAACCGCTTGCCTGACGAGCTCAAGGATCTGAGTTCAATCCCCGGTTCCACCACCAACAACAAAAAAACCCCCAAAACTACACTGCTTGAGCATTGTGGTGCATATGTGTAATCTTAAGCATTTGGGAGGCTGAGACAGGAGGATCCCCCTTAGTTCAAGGTCAGCCTGAGCTATATACATGGTAAGACCCTGTCTCAGAAAAAAATCATACAAAAAAAATCATACACTGAAAGCATTTATTACTTTATAATTTACTTAATTATATTTATGCATATCATTAAATTTTTCTATAGCATAATTTAAAGACTATATGATATTCCATATAATAAGACATATAGTTCATCTATAGTAATTTACCCTGTGAAGTTGCTAATCAAAAAATATTTTTTGTAACTCAGGATTGAATGCAGGGCCTTTCCACTGAACTATATCCCTAGCTGTCTTTTTTATTTTCAGACAGGGTTTCCCTAAGTTGCTAAGTCGTCCAGGCTGGGCTAGAACTTGCAGTGCTCCTGCCCCAGCCTTCCACAGTTTTGGGATTATAGACACTGCTCCCATGGCTGGCTAAAAGTGCTATTTTTTATTATTTATTTATTTATTTGTGGGGGGGCAGCTCAGCGGGCGGGGCTGGCTGGCATGTGGTGCTGGGGGATTGAACCGCGGTCCCTGTGCTTTGCTAAGCTTGTTCTAAGTAGGTGCTTTAGACCACTGAGCCATCTCACCAGCCCCCAAGAGTGCTATTTTTTTTTTTTTTTTAATTTTTTATTTATTTGTGTGTGTGGCCAGCTCAGCCCACCAGGGGGCGGGGCTGGCTGGCATGTGGTGCTGGGGGATTGAACTGTGGTCCCTGTGCTTTGCTAAGCTTGTTCTAAGTAGGTGCTTTAGACCACTGAGCCATCTCACCAGCCCCAAGAGTGCTATTTTTAAGACTTAATACATAACAGCAAATTGCTTTATGGCAAGATCATGCTGATTTACATACTTACTAAATCAGTATGTTTTCAAATAGGTACTAATAGGTAGTCTTAAAAAAAAGGCAAAATAATTTTTAATATTTATGATTAAACCAGGTATGGTGGTGCATGCCTGTAATCCCAGCTGCTAGGAGGCTGAGGCAGCCTGCTGTTAGTTTGGTGCCAGACTGGGCTACAAGATGAGTTCAAGTCTAGCCTAAACTAGATAGCAAAATGTGCCTTAAAAATAATTGGGCTTGAGGGCCCAACAGCCAGCTCAGTGGACTAAAGCGCACAGTGGTGGGGGTTCAGTCCCTTGTGTGCTGTGCTGGCCTTGCCCCTGAGGCATGCTGAGATGGTGATTGAGACCGGGTGTGGTGGTGCAAGAATGTAATCCCAGTGCTTGGGAGGCTGAAAACCGGAGAATCACTGAGTCCGATCTACATAATGAGATCCTATTTACCCTGTAGATCCTGTCCTAAATTCATTAAAAAAAAAATAATAATAATTGGGCTTGAGGGTATAGATTGGCAAGCACAAGGTCCCGAGTTTTATTTCTGGTAGCCACCAAAAAAATATATAAATAAATAAATAATAAAAAAATATATATAATATGTAATATATAATATTTTCATATTTATTTATTTAAAAATTTTCCTGGGCTGGGGAGGTAGCCCAGTGGTGCAGTGCCTGCCTGGCAAGTGCAAGGCCCTGAATTTGATTCCTGTTATCCCCCTACCAAAACTCTTCCCCCAATTTTATAACTGCTTACTTCCCTCTGTGTTGCACCACATGGTAAAAATGTTATTAGGCTCTTTGAACTGTGTGTGTTGCATGTGTGCATATTTCCCAAGCCAGATACTTTTCGAAGAGTATAAATCTTTATAAGACTAAGTGATTGCCACTTGACTAAGTTGTTGCTCTCCTGAAGCCCCGCTGTCCACACTTACAACACCTTCAGCTTCTTATTATTGGAATAGTAATATACTTTGGGATACTGCAGACATTTTCTTTCAGTGGTCTATAAAGATCTGGGTCATTATCTGGCTAAATGTAAACAGCATCATTGATTTCCATGTGGGTCCTGTTAGGTGCTTAGAGGGGTGGTTTAATTTTTTTAAAATTTATGTGTAAATTAATGCAGTACTGAATTTGTTTTTCCTTTTTATATAGTTTGGTACTGAATTTGTGATTTTTTTTTTTTTTTTTTTTAATCAGGAATCAAACTCAGGACCTTTTGCTTGCCAAGCCGGCACTTGAGCTGCTAAGCTATGTCTTTTACCCCCAAATTGGTGATTCTTAAAAAAGGTGGTAATAGGCTCAAAAGTTTGAAAGAGAAATGATAGAAAGATATATTTGCCTGAGATTTCTGGACAGTGATGAATTAGAACAAGTGTCCATGTGTCCTGTGCTGACTTCTGAGTGTTGGACAGTGAGGGATTGTCATTGGATTTTGAATTGACCCAATTTTGGAAGCTTCATAGATCTGTTTCTGTAAACAGATCCAGTTTCAGCATAGAAATTAACAAACATAAATGTGGAAACACAAAGCCCATTAAACTTTCTTCAGACTTAGTTTGTGACTTTGATTAACAGTTAAGATTGCATGCTGGATTAAGGTGCCACTTAACGACTCTTGTTAACCCCTTATGTACAAGGAGAAAATGTAGGTGTGAAATGAAAATAACTTATTTTACTTGTGATTTAATAAAATTGCTTATCCCCTGGAAAGTAGGAGAGGGTGTTCTTGGGGAAATGAATGGCACCGCCTGGATGGGTCTGTACTTCTAATGAAGTCTTAATTTAACCTATTATTCTGTTGCACTACGAGTTCTTTTTTTTTTTTTTTTGGCGGAACCAGGGATTGAACTCATGCCCTTAACCCTTGCCAGGGAAGCGCTTATTCCACTGAACCATCTCCCCGGCCCCTCACTATGAGTTCTTAACTTCTGCTTTTCCCTCTGCTAGAAATAGGTAAGGCCCTTAGCACAAGCCAGATACTGAGGTGCTTGAGGGCATCTGTTATGCCCGTCTTTGGGTTTTTTCTTTTTGTACCAGAATTGAACTCAGGGCCTCCCACTTGCCAGGCAGGTGCTGTGCCACTGAGCTACATCCCTGGCCCCAGTCTTTGTTTTGATAGAGTCTGCTAGTTCACCATTTCAGCCCGGCTTAGAATGTACCCTCTTGCAGCTTTCCCCCACACTCTCTGAAGCTGCATCTTTTGATTTATAGAGCTTGTCAAAGCTAGTTTATTTTTGGTTTGAGAGTGAAGAGAGACGGGAGGCAATGGGAGGTTAATTTCAGATGAATGTGGAAACGTGTTACATAGCTTCTTCTGCATCGATCCCCATTCATTTCCCTTTTTCATTTATTTCTTCCTTCAGAAAATGGCAACAGTCATTTGTGTGTGTGTGGGTTTTCTTTTTTTTTTTTTTTTTTGGTGCTGGGACCTTCCTTGCACTTGCCAGGCAGACCCGTACCGCTGAGCTACATCCCTGGCCCTAACATTCATTTTTAATATGTAGAACTCCGCAGGCTTGTCCCTGCCCTTTTGCAAGCCTTTGTTGACTCTCCTGCGCCCTGTCCTCTGCACTCCCCAGTTGCCCTCTGTTCATGCCCTATTACAGCATAGATCACCCCGTAATCTGTTTCTGTGTTTCCCATTCAACTGTTAGTTTCTTTTCTTTTCTTTTTTTTGCAGAACCAGAGATTGAACTCATCCCTTGTGTGTGCCACGGAAGTGCTTATTCCGCTGAGCCATCTCCCTGGCTCAACTGTTAAGTTTTTTAAGGGAGGAGATTTTATACTTATGTAAAGGCCATGTCTGTATACTTCTAGTCTTTACTTTTGGAAGCAAGAAATGGGTTATACTGTTTGATAGATGGCATTTGATAAGCTGTTTTAAAAAGAGCTTCCCTCGTTGATAGCCTATGGGATAGGTCTATTGTAGAATTATTGTTCATTGATATCTAGCTCTTCACTCAGAATATTTCTAGTTTTATAAGAGTCGCAGCTGTGGCAGATTCACATAATCTTGAAACGTGAAGCTGATTCTCTTGCTTGGCAGCTTGATTTGTTTGGGGGAATGTGGTTGACGCATGTGCCTTCTTTTTTCCAGTTAGACCTGTTGACAGAAATTCAATCTTGATTAAGGGGTGCAGGAAGGCATCCAGTTCCCACCATGCCTGGGGCTCTCTCGTTTAAACAGTTGCCTTTAGCCTAGTCTACTTCATTTCCTACCAGACCTTATGGACTTTGGATTTTGAAGCTTGCCCTGAATTGGTCATATGAGACTGAAGGATAGCTCAAAAGAAGCTTTGTAATTTTATTTTCTATTTTGTTTTTTTCCCAACTCATGGCTGTATTCCTGCCCCAGCCTCCCAAGTATGAAATTACAGGTGTGTGTCAAACACCTGGCTTACCTACTTGCTTTTTGAAGGAGTGTTTATAGAAAAGCCTTGTACATCAGACACTTCTTCCCCCTTCTAGTTGGTGATCTTGGAGTGGCTTAATTTCTCTGAGCCAGAACCTTTCTTTGTAACATGTTGCTGATGATATCTATCTTCTATATTTTAACTTAAATGAGATGATTTATGTGAAGTACCTTGTAAGGTGCTTGGCCTGTGTGTACCAGACAGTATTTGTAAGTTGTTATCTATAATTTTTTTTTTTTTTTTTTTTTTGCGGAACCCGGGATTGAACACAGGTCCTTGCACTTGCCAGGAAAGCGCTTCTTCCATTGAGCCATCTCCCTGGTCCTTTTTCTTTCTTTCTTTCTTTTTTTTTTGGTGGGGTGGGGGTTCTGTCTCTCTCTCTCTCTCTCTTTTTTTTTTAAATTATCCAGCTTTATTTGTTTATTTATTTATTTATTTATTTAGTGTATGTGTGGCCAGCTCAGCCCACCAGGGCGCGGGGCTGGCTGGCATGTGGTGCTGGGGGATTGAACTGCGGTCCCTGTGCTTTGCTTAGCTTAGCTTGTTCTAAGTAGGTGCTTTAGACTACGGAGCCATCTCACCAGCCTAGTTCTGTCTCTTATACCATGACATTTGTTACTTATGTATTTATTTTTGTTATGGTATTGTGGTTTGAACTCAGGACTTTGTGCATGTACTATACTATTGAGCTACTACACCTTTAACTTTAAAAATATATTTGATTTGGAAACAAAGTCTCACTAAGTTGCCTAGGCTGGGCTTGACTTTGCAACCCTTCTGCCTTAGCTGCCCAGAGTACTGGGATTTAGTACCACAAGTAGTAAAATAGTAAATATAAATATGATAGGCAGTGGCTAAGAACAGATGCTTCAGTTTCCATGCAGGTTCAAACCCTGATTAATCAATTGTGCCACTTTTTAGCTGTGTGACTATAAACAAGTGAATAATTTCTAGGTCTTGGTTTTCTCATCTGTAAAGTGAAGATAATCATGGTACTTACTTTTTATTATTGTATGGAGGACTTATGAGTTGGTACACGTAAAACACTGCCAATAGTGTGTGGCATTAGTACTCAGTAATTGGTAGCTATTATCATTTTTAATCTTTTTCAATTTTATATATCCTGTTATTAAGTTAGTACTTATGAATCATTCTTATTTTGCAATATTAGAATATGTAAATTTAATAGCCAATACACAAACCATGTAAATGGGAAGCATTATTTCTCCCAAGTAAGAGACTTGAAAATATTGGATTGTCAAGAGTATTTAGTAATTCCAGAATGTTCAACATAATCAGGACTGCAGGCGTTATATTATTTTATTTATTTTTTTGTGGAACCGGGAATTGAACTCAGGCCCTTGTGCTTGCCAGGGAAGCACTTATTCTACTGAGCTATCTCCCCAGTCCTTGCAAACATAATTTTAGATGGAAGTAATTAATGCTTAATTTTTGAAAAGCTGAATAGGTATGCATTCATGTAATAATGAAACATTGAAAGAATGTGAAGGTTTATATAGTGATTTCTGGACATAAGGGCACATACTTGTAATCCTAGGACTCTAGGAGGCTGAGGCAGGAGGGCTGGAATTTGTGCCCAGCTTGGACTTGGTAAGTCCCTGTCTCAAAATAAAAGTGAATAAATAAATAAAATACAAATTAAAAAAAAGTCTAGGGGTATAACTCATTGTGAAGGCCTTGGGTTCATTCTCTAGGACCACCAGGAAAAAAAAAAAAAAAGTAAGAAAAAAAGTTTATACAGTTTAAAGCATTTGCCTAATTCTTATCTTCCCACGGCTCCCTTCACAGAGCCAACTATACTATTAACCCTTGTGTCTTTTTCAATAGCCTATGTATTTCTGAGTATATTGATTTTTCCCTCTTTTTAAAATGGGAGCCCAAGCTTCTGCATTTTGTTCCTCTTGCTTAACAGTTCTTAGATATTTTTTGGGGGAGAGATAGGGTTTTGCTATGTAGTTCAGGGTGGACTTGAACTTGCTTATGTAGCCCAGGATGACCTCAAACTCTCAGAGATATTACTCAGAAGTGCTGGGATTATAAGCATGCACCACTGTACCTGTGGCTGGCTCTTGAAATTTAATCTTGTTAAAGTTACCTAATAATATTTCATTATATAGGATGTCAGAATTTATTCAGCTAATTCCCTGTTGGGACTTGGATTTATAGTTATTTTTACTTTTTTTTTTTTTTTTTTAGAGCAGAATGTTTATTGGGGGAAAGAAAGGTTCTGTCTGGGAGGCACAGAAAGGGGGCCAAGCCGATTGTCCCTCCATTTTTTTGAGCCAGGATCTCACTATGCGGTTTAAGCTGGCCCTGTGTTCACTTTTGTAGCCCCCAGGCTGGTCTCAAACTAACTCCTAGCAGTCCTGTTTCAACCTCTTGAGTGCTGGGATTGCAGGTTTGCACCATCAGGGCTGGGAAGGTGTGCCCAGAGTCTGGCAGGCCTGGAACTCCCTATACAACCTGGACTGGCCTGGCCTCAAACTTGCAGTCCTCCTGCCTCAGCCTCTGAGGGCATGTAATACTGAGCCCTGCTTCTACTTTCTTATACTTACACATGCTTAAGTAAATATCTGTAGCATAAATTTCTGCTCTCTGCAGATTGTCCTTCATAGAGATTAGCAGTAGAGCTTCATAATTAAAAAAAAAAAAGAAAGAAAAAGGATGCAAGTGGTTCAGTGTGAACACTTTCCAGCAGCACGCTTTGGTGTAGTCGTGGTGTTCAGAGGGCTAAGCGGGGCTGCTGCATGTTACATTCCTGCTTCTATCCTCCCCTGGCTTTAGTTGTCTTCATTCCATTCCTGCCTGGGAAGTGTTCCCAGTGACCTCAGTTAGGCATTAAGATCATGGGAACCCAAGATTTTCCCATGTCTTCAGCCCGTCTGTTCACAAGAACAGGAAAATTTCAAGTCTGCCAGCCAGAAAGTTGTAATTACTGTCAGCCACTGAGAAATCCCTTTATGAGGATCTTTTGCGTGGAAGTGTGGTTAAGAAGAAGAAAAGTATGTGTAGGGGAGGTGGCAGGGTTGGTGAAACCTTAGGGTGAGCTGTTGCCCAGCACATGAGATACCTCATTTGTCTGTGGAAAGTAGGTGTGCAGAGAGGAAGGTAGAGTGACTTGCCATTGTCATATAAATTTACTGTTGGATTGTTGGAATTGTGGACTTTTATGTTACTTGTGAATTGTTTTTGGTTACAGGTGACAGGAAATGTAACTCTTTTTTTTTTTTGCGGAACCAGGGATTGAACTCAGGCCCTTGTGCTTGCCAGGCAAGCACTTAATCTGAGCTATCTCCCCGGCCCCGGAAATGTAACTCTTGTAGCTTATAGTATTAGTTACAAAAAAGTATGAGTTTTTTCCCCAAAGAGCTCTGGAAGTAGGTGGTGAGTGGCTCAGTGATGTGAGGGTCAGCACCTGTTCTCTTAGCCGTCCAGGACAGTATTAAGATGGCTGCCCTAGTTCTAGCCCTTGGATGTGCTTTCAAGCAAAAGAAGAATGTAGGGAACTGTCAGAAATTATAGCAGGAGGGCTGGCAAAATAGCTTAGGGACTGAAGCGCCTTCTTCCCTAAAAGCTTAGGCAAGTGCAGGGACCGTGGTTCAATCCCTGACACTGCGTGCTGTGCCAGCCTTGCCCCCTGGGAGGCACTGAGCCTGATCAGAGTCTGGGTGTGGTGGCACACGCCTGTAATTCCAGTGTTGGGGAGGCTGAAAACAGGAAGATTACCACGAGTCCAAGCTGTGTAGTGAGACCCTGCAACAACCAAATAATTAAAAACAACAAAAGAAATTATAGCAGGAAAGTAAAAATTTTCCAACAAATTCTTAGTGCTGGTGGGTCAGAACTGTCCCATGGCCACTCCAAGTTTGGAAGGAGGTACTTTCCATTTTAGTGTACTTCCTACTGTTTTGATGATGTTCAATAAAATGTTTTAAATTATTTGCAATACTAAGGATTGAACCTATGCCTCATGCACATTAGGGAAGCATTCTACCACATTTTCCAGGGCCTCCTCCCCCTCTAGGACGTTTTAGTATTTTGAGAGAGGGTCTTGCTAAGTTGCCCAGGTTGACCTCAAACTTATGACCCTCATACCTTAGCTTTCTGAGTAGCGGGGATTATAGGTAAGCTTTGTCATACCCATCTTGTTCAGTGAAAAATTATAGTTTATTTATTTTGATACTGGGGATCGAACTCAAGACCTGGCACTTCCCAGGCAGGCACTTATGTCACTGAATTTTCTTTACTTTTTATTTATTTATTTATTTTTTATTTTTTATTTTTTTTGTGGAACTGGGGATTGAACTCAGGCCCTTGCGCTTGCCAGGGAAGCGGTTATTCCACTGAGCCATCTCCTCAGCCCCTACTTTTTAAATTATACAATTTAATGGGTTTCATTTTGGCAGATTGCTACCTGCACAAAATGTTTCGATCATCTCACCTTACCATTTCCCTAGTTTCACATTTGTTGGGGTGGTTCCAATGCATTAGTATATTTTGCTTATATCTATCCTTCCTATTATCCATCTTTACCTCCCCCACTCATTTCCTTCCTCTTGTCTAATAATAGTCTCCTTTCTACTTTTTTTTTTTTAAGACAGATTTTATTATGTAGCCTAGGCTGCCATCCAACTCATGGCAGTCCTCCTGCCTCAGCCTTCCAAATGTTGGGATTATAGACATACACGACCATTGCCTGGTCCCTTCTACCTTCTTGTCATCTTTTTTTAGATTTCATATATTAGAGAAAACATGAGCTATTTGTCTTGTTGAATCTGGCTTATTTTGCTCAGGATGATAGTCTCTCAATCCATCTATTTTTCTGTAAGTGACAAGATCTCATTCTTTTTTAGATAGCTGAATACTACTCAATACTGTATATATATACCACATTTTCTGTTTTCATTTTTAAAAAAATTTTAACTACAGGGTCTCGCTGCGCAGTTCAGACTTG
>NW_004524613.1:2337638-2340165 GCF_000260255.1 Octodon degus
GCGGTCCCTGTGCTTTGCCAAGCTTGTTCTAAGTAGGTGCTTTAGACCACTGAGCCATCTCACCAGCCCTCTGGTAACTTTTTAACCAATACTAATACTATTGTAATATGATCATAGGCGACCCCTTTTTGCTTTAATTGTAAAATTTATTTATAATTTATAATTTGCAAAAAGTTAGATGTTACCAGAGATTCCTCTCAATTCTGAAATGTCCCATCTCTACGCCAGTTACCTCAATTAGAACTTTGGTAGAAGGTTGTATAATGTGGTTCTGGCTACCCTGAGTTTATAGGAGAGACCATGGGAAGATGTTCTCTGATGTATAAATCAGGGTCATTGTGTAAATCATATTGTTATAGCATGTATCATTAAGATATGGAGGCCCTCTTCCTGTGAGCGGCCTGAGGTGACCTGTGAAAATGGTTCGCTACTCTCTTGACCCAGAAAACCCCACAAAATCATACAAATCAAGAGGTTCAAATCTTCACATTCACTTTAAGAACATGTGTGAAACTGCCCAGGCCATCAAGGGTATGCATATATGAAAAGCCACCAAGTATCTGAATGATGTCACATTAAAGAAGCAGTGTGTGCCATTCTGGCGTTACAGTGGTGGAGGTGGTAGGTGTGCCCAGGTCAAACAGTGGGGCTGGACACAGGGTTGGTGGTCCAAAAAGAGTGCTGAATTTTTGCTGCACAAACTTAAAAATGCAGAGAGTAGAGCTGAGCTTAAGAGTTTAGATGTAGATTCTCTGGTTATTGAACATATCTGGTGAACAAAGCACCCAAGATGGGCCACCGTACTTATAGAGCTCATGGCTGGATTAACCCATCCCTGAGCTCCCCTGCCATATTGAGATGATCCTTACTGAAAAGGAACAAATTGTTCCCAAACCAGAGGAGGAAGTTGCACAGAAGGAAAAGATACCCTAGAAGAAACTGAAGAAACAAAAACTTATGGCATGGGAATAAATTAAGCATAAAATAAATGCAAAAAAAAAATGTAGGAGGTAAAGGGGATGAGAAAAGGAATGAAGATACTGTACATGTACCAGCTCCATGCAAGGAATGGAAACATGTATTGCAAACACTTCAAAAAAACCCCAGAGAAAATCAAGACGGATGGAAATGTAGGGGGAGGGAAGAGAAAGGGAATAAAAAAAGAGTTAAGTATTTTGTATTATAAACATGAATAATAAAAAATGTAAAAATAACAAAACTAAAAACAAATTCCCAGCTATTATTAAGATGCTGTAAGGCCAGAGGTACTGGCTGACCGTAGGTCACTGCGAGAAGCCAGCCTTCCCCTGCGCAGCAGTGCAGTTTGGGTGCAGTAATCTGCCTCCCTCAGGTGTGCAGTGGGCTAGCGGAGAGGAGATAAGCCTGAGGCTGCTGTGCACAGAGCGGGAGGGCTGGGAGCTGGGCACTCCTCCGTGATGTCAGCGGGCGTCATTCTTCTTGGAACATTTGCACAGTTGTCAAGAGTCTGACCCTGCAATTTAACCTCTTAGGATTTATGGTCTCTTAAGGGAAAAATTACGGATGTGTACAGAAATTTATCTACAAAAGTTTCTCTAGAAATATTTTAGAAGTCAAAATACTGAAGAAAGTCCAGAAATACAGAATAAATAATTATGATACACTCTTGAATACTTTTATGTTTATATTCATTGACATGAAAAAATGCCAATCTGCAGAGCAGATTTAAAATGTCAGTGATCCGGGCTAGTGTTCAATGATAGAGCATCCCCAGCACTGCAAAAAGGAAAAACAGAACTGAGTCCATTTTTAAAATATAATAGGGCTGGGGGTGCAGCTCGGTGTTCGAGCGCTTGCCGGGCATGCACAGCACTCTGGACTGGATCTCCAGTGCCAGAAATGCAAAGCAAACAAAAAAGTAACTTAGTTTGTAAATTATATGGGGGAGAAGTCTGGGTAAGTGGTACTATAGAGTACATTATTTTAAAAAATTTATTTATTTCCCCCCCTTAAAAAATTTAAGTTCTTATTTTTTAAATTTTAAGTACTTATTTTATAAAAGTTTTAAAAGTACTTTTTAAAAATGAGCATGTATTTTTATAATGAAATAATAGTCTGAAGAGACTCATTAATTTAATGTTTATGCAAGTGATTACTGGTATCAGCTTCCCTTCCAAAATTCAGAATACTTTTCAGCACATGTTGTTCCTTGGATAAAGACAAACGGCTCATTGAGTTTCCTAGCCAAATTATTTGCCAATGAGTGTAGTTGGTAGGCTGTTTTTTTAGACTACCTATAGCTATTTTGTATATCTGGAATAGAGGCTGATCTTAAACCTCTAGAAGTTTCCATATGCTAGAACATAAAACATTATATACAGGAGAAATGGGCCCATATCTTTGACTTTTTACTTTCAGTTGTTTTGCATATTGTACGTTTTATGTGTATGGTAAAGTCATTTTCATTTTCTTTTTTTTTTTTTAATTTTATTTATTTATTTATTTATGTGTGTGTGTGTGTGTGTGTGTGTGGCCAGCTCAGCCCACC
>NW_004524613.1:2340792-2346976 GCF_000260255.1 Octodon degus
CTCTCTCTCTCTCTCTCTCTCTCTCTCTCTCTCTCTCTCTCTCTCTCTCTCAAATAAAAACAAAAATTAAAAAAAAAAAAAAAACTGTATCTAGCATATACTTTGTATAAGGTCCTGTGCTAAGTATCTTGACAGATGAAGTGTTGGTGAGTCTTACGCATTGTTTTCAGGAACTTCAGTCTACTCTGAACATAAAATTAGATATTAAGTTACAGCAAAGATATAAACAGAACACGGTGGCTTTAGAAACACAAGAAATATATGTATGCATTTGGTACAGGCAGCTTGGATGTAGTGATCCTCCTGTTTTCAGCCTCCCCAGTGCTGGGATTACAGGCGTGTGTCACCATGCCTGGTCTCAGTGGTTGGCTCAGCACTCCTGGGGGTGGGGCTGGTGTGGCATGGGGATCAAACCCCAGTCCTAAGAAGTACATATGATAGGTAGAATTGAGAAAGAATTCACAGAAAGTTGGACTTTGATATATTAGGCATACAAATCTATATGTTTCAAAAATGTTGTTCAGGGCAGAGGAGGACTAGAGTAAGAAAATGGCAGTGAGGGAAAATAATAAAATAATGGATGCAACACACCTAGTACAATACCTGGCATTACTGTAAGCACTTACCAAGTTTTTGCTTCTTTCTAATTCAATGAAATATGTTTCCCTCCAGGAGTGTTTTAAAGTTGCTAAGACAAATGAAGAAAAAACCCCTGCATTTTAGGTTGACTTGATTAAGTATATTGTCCAGATGATTTTCTAAATTGCACTGATGGTAGTAAAATTAAAGAAGTGTAGGAATCAGTCAGTACCTTGTTTAATATGAGCCACATTTCTGAACCATTTCTCTCCCCAGAAATTGACCTGTTGAGAAACGTGATACAAATACTGGGAAAAACCTGCTCTTCTGTACTAAGGGTAGGACAATGTCACACATTAAAAACTCTTACTCCTTTGATGCACCCTCGGACTTCATTAATTTTACATCCTTGGATTATGAAGAAGATACAGAAAACATAGATTCATGGTTTGGTAAGTAACTTTCACAAGGTTGCAAGAAAATGAACAGAACCTTTGTTCTGTACCAAGACATCTTGTCATGTATGATTTGATAGAAATACCTTGATTTTTGAAATACATAGGTTTGAACTTTGTGGATTTATTTATTTATTTTGATTTGTGATTTCAAAGAAATGATGACCTGCATGGCCTAGAAATATCAAAACTGTAAGAGTGTGGTAGGTATGTCATGAGTATATAAAATGTATAGAGAAGTCTTTTTTTTTTTTTTTCTCACGGAACCGGGGATTGAACTTAGATCCTTGCGTTTGTCAGTCAAGTGCTTATCCTACTGAGCCATCTCCCCGGCCCCAAGAGAAGTCTTATTTTATCATTTTCTGCCATAAAATATAAACAGATAGATTGTAAAAATTAAAGACTGGATGTGGTGGTGCACACCTGTAATCCCCGCACTCTGGAGCTGGAGGCAGAAGGATCACAGTGTGTTTGAGGCCAGTCTGTCGTCTTGACAAGTTCAAGACCAACCTGAACTGTAAGACTCTCTTAAAAACAAACGAAAAAAAAAAAATCCAAAAAACAGAAAAAGTTAAAACTTGTGTTTGCTTTGGCAGCACATATACTAGAAAGTTAAACTTTGCCAAAACTTACATACATGGTGTTATACTGAGAAAGAAATGTAAATGAATGTGAAGATGCAGTATTAAAGCATAACTATAAAATTAACTGATAAAATAATTTTGTAGCCACCTTGTGTTTTTGAAGAGCCAAAAGTTCTCTGTAGATTTCCAACTTGTGTGAGTCAGTGCTGTAACTTTTTTTTTTAAATTTTATTTATTTATTTATTTTATGTGTGTGTGGCCAGCTCAGCCCAGCAGGGGGTGGGGCTGGCTGGCATGTGGTGCTGGGGGATTGAACTGCGGTCCCTGTGCTTTGCTTAGCTTGTTCTGAGTAGGTGCTTTAGACCACTAAGTCATCTCACCAGCCCAAATGAACTTTTTTTTTTTTTGTGGAACCGGGGATTGAATTTAGGCCCTTGAGCTTGCCAGGCAAGCGCTTATTCTACTGAGCCATCTCTGTGGCCCTGTAACTCTAGAGTTAGTCAAGGGTCAGCTCTAATTGGAATGCTCTTATTTTGGGAATGAACTCTTTAAGTACAAGTTAATGTTATTTCAAAATTGAGTGTTACAGGCTTTGGGGACATAGGCGAAAATCCAGATGAAACAATATTCAGTGAAACTCCAGGATTCAGGTATGACTGCAGTTGTGGCTGCTACTTAAAAACTTGCTCTGTTACCATTTGGGTATAGAGTATGGTATTACAACTGGAATATTGACACTCGTACAGTTTATCCCTCTTACTCAGATTTCTACAGTTTTACTTGTATTTTTATGTGTTTGTATATGTATTAAGTTCTTTGCAATTATTATTATTATTTTTGTTTTTAAAACAGGGTCTTAGGGCCAGCCAAATAGCTCAGTGGACTAAAGTGTCTGACTAGACATAGGGACCAGGAGTTTGATTCCCTGGCCTGCTGTGCTGGCCCTCCCTTGGGGTGCACTGAGACAGGGATTGAGACTGGGTGTGGTGGCATGCGCCTGTAATCCAGCACTAGGGAGGCTATAATACAGGAGGATTGCTACGAGTTTGATCTATGCAGTGAGACCCTGTATACCCTATACACCACGTCCTAAATACAAAAATAAAAAATAAAACAAGGTCTTGCTATGTAGTTCAGGTTGGCCTTGGACTCACTAGCCCAGGCTGGCCTAGAATTTACAGCGATCCTCCTGAGTGCTGAGATTACAGGCATGGGCCACCACCCCAGCTAAATTTTTTGCAGTTGTATCACTTGTGTAGGTTTGCCTGTCTACCAGCTCAGTTAAAGTATATTTCATAACTGGGCATGGTGTACATGCCTAAAATCCTAGCACTTGGGAGGCTGAGGCAGGTGGGTTGGCATGCATGTGAGGCCAAGCAGAACTATATAAGAAAACCCTGTTTTTTTTTTTTTTTTAAAAAAAAAAGGGCTGGGGAGATGGCTCAGCGGAATAAGCACTTCCCTGGCAAGCACAAGGGCCTGAGTTCAATTCCCGGTTCTGCCAAAAAACAAACAAAAAAAAATTTAAAGAAGACACAAAGCCCAGACGCGGAGAAAATGGCGGCAGGGGTCGAAGCGGCGGCCGAGGTGGCGGCGACGGAGCCCAAAATGGAGGAAGAAAGCGGCGCGCCCGGCGTGCCGACCGGCAACGGGGCTCCGGGTCCGAAGGGTGAAGGAGAACGGCCTCAGAATGAGAAGAGGAAGGAGAAAAATATAAAAAGAGGAGGCAATCGCTTTGAGCCATATGCCAATCCGACTAAGCGATACCGCGCCTTCATTGCGAACACACCTTTTGATGTGAAGTGGCAGCCTCTGAAGGACCTGGTTAAAGAAAAAGTTGGTGAGGTAACATACGTGGAGCTCTTAATGGACGCTGAAGGAAAGTCAAGGGGATGTGCCGTGGCTGAATTCAAGATGGAAGAAAGCATGAAAAAAGCTGCTGAAGTTCTAAACAAGCATAGTCTGAGTGGACACCACTGAAAGTCAAAGAAGATCCTGATGGTGAACGTGCCAGGAGAGCAATGCAAAAGGCTGGAAGACTTGGAAGCACAGTATGTGTAGCAAATCTGGATTATAAAGTTGGCTGGAAGAAGCTGAAGGAAGTATTTAGTATGGCTGGTGTGGTGGTCTGAGCAGACGTTCTGGAGGATAAAGATGGGAAAAGTCGTGGAATAGGCACTGGGACTTTTGAACAGTCCATTGAAGCCGTGCAAGCTGTATCTATGTTTAATGGTCAGCTGCTATTTGATAGACCGATGCACATCAAAATGGATGAGAGAGCCTTACCAAAGGGAGATTTTTTCCCTCCTGAACGTCCACAACAACTTCCCCATGGACTCGGTGGCATTGGCACGGGGTTAGGACCAGGCGGGCAGCCTATTGACGCCAATCACCTGAACAAAGGCATTGGAATGGGAAACCTGGGCCCTGCAGGAATGGGAATGGAAGGCATCGGATTTGGCATAAATAAAATAGGAGGCATCGAGGGCCCCTTTGGTGGTGGCATGGAAAACATGGGGCGGTTTGGATCTGGGATGAACATGGGGCAGATAAATGAAATCCTAAGTAATGCACTGAAGAGAGGAGAGATCATTGCAAAGCAAGGAGGAGGTGGAGGTGGAGGCAGTGTCCCTGGGATTGAGAGGATGGGTCCTGGCATTGACCGCCTTGGGGGTGCCGGCATGGAGCACATGGGTGCAGGCCTGGGCCACGGCATGGATTGCATGGGCTCTGAGATCGAGCACATGGGCCTGGTCATGGACTGCATGGGCTCTGTTGAGCGCATGGGCTCTGGCATCGAGCACATGGGCCCACTGGGCCTCGACCACATGGCGTCCAGCATCGAGCGAATGGGCCAGACCATGGAGCGGATTGGCTCTGGAGTTGACCGCATGGGTGCCGGCATGGGTTTTGGCCTGGAGAGCATGGCCGCACCTATCAACCGTGTGGGCCAAACCATCGAGCGCATGGGCTCTGGTGTGGAGCGCATGGGCCCTGCCCTTGAGCGCATGGGCCTGAGCATGGAGCGCATGGTGCCCACAGGCATGGGGGCCGGCCTGGAGCGGATGGGCCCTGTGATGGATCGCATGGCCACAGGCCTGGAGCGCATGGGCGCCAACAACCTGGAGCGCATGGGCCTCGAGCGGATGGGCGCCAACAGCCTGGAGTGCATGGGTCTGGAGCGCATGGGTGCCAACAGCGTGGAGCGCGTGGGCCCCGCCATGGGCCCGGCCCTGGGCGCTGGCATCGAGCGCATGGGCCTGGCCATGGGTGGCGGTGGTGGTGCCAGCTTTGACCGTGCCATCGAGATGGAACGTGGAAACTTTGGAGGAAGCTTCGCAGGCTCTTTTGGTGGAGCTGGCGGCCATGCTCCTCGGGTGGCCAGGAAGGCTTGCCAGATATTTGTGAGAAATCTCCTGTTTGATTTTACGTGGAAGATGCTAAAGGACAAATTCAACGAATGTGGCCACGTGCTGTATGCTGACATCAAGATGGAGAATGGGAAGTCCAAGGGCTGCGGAGTGGTTAAGTTTGAATCGCCAGAGGTGGCTGAGAGAGCCTGTCGGATGATGAACGGCGTGAAGCTGAGCGGCGGAGAGATCGATGTTCGGATCGATAGAAATGCTTAAGCAGTTGCCTTTTTTAAACATCAATACCAGACCTCTGAATTTGTATTTTTTCTTGTTAACCATTTTAATTTGTTGGCTGGATGTATAAAGATGTTTAAAAAATTCAGTTGCTTTTTGAGGTAATTTGAATTACTTTTTTAATGACTGGGGTTCCATTTGACTGTTTGCATTGAGATTGCAATGTGTGCAATTTTTTTTGTAGTTGTGGCATCTTGTTGACATCAGATATGTCTTTGATAATAAATACCAGTTCCTGAAAAAAAAAAAAAAATTTAAAGAAGAGAGACTAGGGATATAGCTTAGGGGCACAGTGCCTGCTTGGCAAGTGTGAGGTCCTGAGTTTGATACCAGATATCTAGTCCCCTCACAAATATTGAATAGTTTTAAACATAACAATCCTATTTTACTTTTTTATTTTTCTTTATTTATTTTTGAGACCAGAATCTCATTATTCCTTGCTGTGCTATCTTCTACAGGATAGCATTGAACTCTCAAGCTTCAGACATCCTCCTACTTTATCTTCTACTTTAACTGCCATGTCTGGCTTGTTGCCCTTTTATTTACTTGTTTATTTGAGACATGGTCTTGCTCGTATTCCAAACTGACCTTGTACTCAGTATGTTACCCAGGCTATCCTCAAGCTTGTGGCAATCATCCTGCCTCAACTTCCCAGTTTTCAGGAGTGTGGGCATGTGCCATCCCATCTGGCTCTTGTCACTCTTACAGCTACACACATCTCTCTGCCCTCAATCCTCCTTTTTCTCTCTTTCTTGAGACAGGACTCATGATGTAGACCAAGGTGACCTTGAACTCACTGGGGCACCCAGACTGGCCTCATTTGTGATTTGCTCCTGAATTCTTTTTTTTTTTTGTAGTACCATGCTGAGGACTGAACTTCTAGGGCCTTTGTACTGAATGCTAGCTAGCTTTTTTGTTT
>NW_004524613.1:2347864-2353182 GCF_000260255.1 Octodon degus
TCCCTGTGCTTTGCTAAGCTTGTTCTAAGTAGGTGCTTTAGACCACTGAGCCATCTCACCAGCCAAAATTCATCTTGTTCTTTTTTTTTTTTTTTTTTTTGGCGGAACCAGGGATTGAACTCAGGCCCTTGCACTTGCCAGGGAAGCGCTTATTCCACTGAGCCATCTCCCTGGCTCTCCTCTATTCATTTTTAAGTGGAGATGTTATACTACTGAGAACTTAATTCCCCTACCTAGATAGGATTTGTAATTTGCGTCCTATGATGTAGAACAAACCCTAAAAACAGGTCAATAAATAAGGAAGTGATTATGTCTTTGTATAATTTGGGATAATATATGAGAACAGTAGTTGAGGGGTCCCTTTATTTTATTCTTTCTTATTTCTGTCCTTATTTAGAGATATCCTCAGTTTGTGTTAGCAACAATGATTCCATTGTAGTTGCACTTGTCACTCATGGTGCAGTGTCTGATGTGACAGCATTCGCATTTTTCCTTGGAAAAGGATTTCCAGGGCATCCAGTGAAGCTCCTGACAGCAGGGGTCTGTTGAAGGTGGTATGGGAGGAAAAGAAGAGAGAGGAGAGTCCGCTGTCCTGGAGGAGTCAGCACCATGCCCTTGCTTTGCTGGGACCAGGAGGGGGATGCCTGGGCTGAGGACTTATTTTTCAAGTGTTTAAAAAAATAAGCAAAAATGAAACATTAAGGGCCGGCCAGATAGCTCAGTGGATTAAAGTGCCTACAAGCAGGCGCAGGGGCCAGGGATTCAATCCCCAGGCCTGCTGTGCCGGCTCTGCCCCTAGGGCGCCCTGAGACTGCAATTGAGACTGGGCTTGAGACTGGGCATGGTGGTGTGCGCCTGTAATCCCAGCTCTTGGGAGGCTGTAAACAGGTAGATCACCACAAGTCTAATCTAGTAGTGATACCCAGAACACCCTATAGACCCTTTCCTAAAAAAAAAAAAAAAAAAAAAAAAAAAAAAAAAGAAAAAGAAAAGAAACATTGGCATAACCATACTATTAATTACAGTGTAGAAGAAAAGCTTTACCCACGGTCTTTAAAATGACCATAGCATGAGCATCACTTTTGCAATTTTTTCCGATGGCCCCATTTTCTCACAGTGCGCATGTGCAGAGCACTTGTGCAGGGCTCCCTGCCTCCCGGGTAGAACAGACCTTTTCCTGCTTTGCACTGACTTTCAGGCCCAGCAGAGCCTGAGATAACATTTCTTGAGAGAAACTAGCCCTGCTCTTTTCTCACACATCCCACGTTCCCATCTTTAGCACTGTTGAATCTGGGCCTGAGAAAGCCAAGCACTTGCTGGTGGCTGCAGTTTTCTTTACAAGGTACATGGTGTACTTGGGTGATGGATAAGCGTAGGTCACGTTGTGTGGCTCTAAAAGATTAGGAGCTGTTCACAAGGTCGGATTGGTACTTGTCTATCATACATTGTTCATTGTTGCCATTCTAGTGATAGTTCTTGGAGTCTTTATCTCCAACATAATGTGTACTTGTTTCCTTTTGAGTACTGGAATTGTGCTTGTATTGGGGTATATGAGTTGGAAGAATCCTGGAAGGTGCTTTACTCCCCGTTTTAAGTACCTGTTGCTGATTTGTTTTGTTCGCTGTTTGGATAATGAGAACATTACCTTTCTACAGAAGAGAAGGCCAATTTGGAGAATAAGTTTCCTGGGAAAAATGGGACAGGAGAGCTTTTTCAGAGCAAAACTTCCCTGAGAAAAGCAAATCTTCAGCAAGCTAGTCTCACACCTTTGCAACCAGGTAAGAAACAAAATTGTAGAAAAAAGCTCCTTGACAGAAAGGTGGAACAGAAAATATATTAGGAGCCTGAGGAGCTGAGCTGAGGAAATCACCTTAATGCTGTATCTCTTGATAAAAGTGGGCCAAGCCATTTTATAGTGAATATAAAGATAACCATGTGCAATGGGTTTTTAAACATATCTATTGAAACTTAAGCTGTATTTTATTGCTAAGTACATAACTGGCCTTTTTAAAGTACTGGGGATTAACCCAGAGTCTTTACACTGAAGTACATCCAGCCCTTTAAATTTTTTTATTTTGAGATTATCATTAATTTGCTAAATTGCTGGGGCTGGAGTGGAACTTAAAATCCTCCTGCTTTAGTCTCTCAGAGTGCTGAGGTCACAGGTTTACTCTACCATGCCTGGCTCGTAACTGTTGTATTTTCGTGTGAAGGCTAACTGTAACTGAATCTGGGTCTGACTGGGAAACAGTATAATAGAGAAATCTGCTGCTTGCCACCATACAAGAAAGAATTCTGATTAAAAAACCAGATGTGGGGGCACATGCCTGTAATCCCAGCACTTGGGAGACTGGGGTAGGAGAATCGACAGGAGTTTGAGGTCAGCCTGAACTATATAGTGAGACTTTCTCTCAAAATAAAAACACAAAACTTCTAGTTTTAAAAGATAACTGACATTTTACACTAGTGGCTACTAAATCTGTAGAATATTGTCTGTTTGATCAGAGCATGAAAAGCATGTTTTATGATGTTGTAAGCCTTCTTAAAAATGGTTCTTTTAGGAGCTGGGGAGATAGCTCAGGCAAGTGCAAGGGCCTGAGTTCAATCCCCGGCTCAGGAAAAAAAAAAAAAAAAGGTTCTTTTAAAACAGAAATCAGTACTACTGCATGTAACATCTAAGTCACATATTGTATAATTCACTTATGGATGCTTTTCAGCGTTTTTTATGTATTTACAAAGTTAGACAGTTGTCACCATAAATATTTGAAAATGCAGCTTTTATCCATGTGTGCAGTACATAATGACCACATTCATTGCGGGGAGTTGGTACATGGATGTAATCAGTTTTAATTCTTTTTTCCATCCTGTCACTCCTTTCCTTCTCATCCTCTGTCTCTTAGTCCCCTGTTGCAAAAGATCTGTCTCCCTGTTTCTTACTGTGGCTTTAGTTTAGTCTTTATATTTTGGGTTTCTCACAAAAGAACTCATGTGACATTTCAGCTTATTTGTCTAATTTATTTCACTTAACATGGTCTCAAGGTGCATCCATTTTCCTACAAATGACTAAAGTTTATCTTTCTTTTTTTTGTTTTTCCATTTTGTGTTTGGTACAGGGTCTTACTATGCAGCTCAGACTCCTAGTGATCCTCCTGTTTTCAGCCTCCCCACCACTGAGATTGCAGGTGTGGGCCACCACACCTGGACTTGTGGGCTCGCTGCACCCCAGCCTTCTTGATGGCAGACTAGTACCTCATCATGTATGAATACATTTCTTTATACATTCATCTGTTGATGGACGTACAGGCTATTGCCAACATTCAGCTCTTGCTTTCTCTCTTTCTCTTTCCCTCTCCCTCTCCTTCTCTCCTTCTCTCCTTCTCTCCTTCTCTCCTTCTCTCCTTCTCTCCTTCTCTCCTTCTCTCCTTCTCTCCCTCTTTCCCTCTCTCCCTCTCTCCCTCTCTCCCTCTCTCTGTCTTTCCCCCTTCCCTTCCCTCCCTCCCTTCCTCTCACTCCTTTTGAGACAGTCTTGCTGTGTAGTTCAGGCTGGCCTTGTTCAGTTTCCAGTACTGGGGATCAAATTTGGGACCTTGAACTTGCCAGGCAGGCGCTCCTTGTTCACTTTGTAGTCTAGGCTCTTCTTAAACTTGAAGTGATCCTCTTGCCTCAGCCTCCCAAGTACAAGTGCTGGGATCATAGGCGTGCACCACTGTGCCTCGCTATCCAAGATTTAACTTTTATGAGTTGTGCTGCTATAAACAAGGGTATGGGGCTGGTGAGATGGCTCAGTGGTCTAAAGCACCTACTTAGAACAAGCAAAGCTAAGCAAAGCACAGGGACCGCGGTTCAATCTCCCAGCACCACATGCCAGCCAGCCCCGCCCCCTGGTGGGCTGAGCTGGCCACACACAAATAAATAAATAAATAAATAAATAAATAAATAAAATCTTTTAAAAAAACAAGGGTATGCATGCATCTATCAGTCATCTATGATGTTTCTGTTTAGAAGTAGGACCTCACTAGGTTGCTAGATTTCCCAGGCTTAGTCCAAAATGGGCTACGTAGTAAGTTCCAGGCCAGCCTGAACTGTATATATAGTGAGACCCTGTTACACACACACACACACACACACCCTGTTTTCCCAGTCTGGGTTTGAACTTGAGATCTCTGTGTTCTCCATTCCACAGTGCTGGAACCGGTTGGGATTATATCACTATGCTCTTTTTGTTCTTGAATTGAAAAGGCATGTCATGTTGCTTAGTCTTACCTCTTTTACTGTAATTGTGTTTGAGCCAGTGATTTGTATCATTAAATAGAATAGTACATGGTAGCTCCAAATAAAAGTTTTTCTCGGCAAAGATGATGCATGCACTTTATATGCATGCCTCTTAGGTCTCTCAGACTCTTTGTATTCTTTCTCATTAGCTGTACTTTTTCCCTTCTGTATTAAAATTGTTGACTCTGCCTAGCATTCCCTTCTGACTGACAAATGCCTACTCATCTTCAAGGTCAGCTCAAAACCTTTTTTTAGTAACTGATACTGTCCATCTGTCTTTTTCTTTATGGTACTGATAAAACACAAGGCCTTTGTATTCAGCTATATCCTGAGCTCTTTTTTAGATTTTTATTTTGAGGTAGTATCTTGCTAATCACTAAGTTGCCTGGGCTGGGCCCGAATTTGGTATCCTTTCGCGTCAGCCTCGTAATGCTGGGCTTTATGTACTAGTGTGGAGCCAGGGAGTTTTAAGTTCAGTTTGATAAATTAAAAGAAATCTACATCCTTGTTTATGAAAGATCTTGGCTTTTTCTTGTATGTGTGTATGATAATCTGCTTTATAGACTGAGCTGAAAAATACTCCCTTTTTACTTTTTCAGAGGAAATTGTGTAGAATTGATGTCTTTCTTAAATCATTGTAGAATTAACTAGGGAAGTCGTCTGGGTCTGGAGTTTTCATCATAAGAAGGCTTTTTAACTTAAAATTCAATTGTTTTAACAGGTATAGATGATCTTTTTCTTTTTATGGTGCAAGCGATTAAATTCAGGACCTCATGCATGCTGAATATGTGTTCTATCACCTAGCTGCCCTCTCAGATCTAGATATTTTTCTTTTGAGTAAGCTGTGATAGTTTGCCATTAGGATTGTGTATGTACCAGTTCATAAGATGAATATATTATTACCTAAGGATCACTAAAAACATACACTAAAATAAATAAATAGAAAATAATGAATTAAAAAGAATTTATAGGGGCTGGTAAGATGGCTCAGTGGTCTAAAGCACCTACTTAGAGCAAGCTAAGCTAAGCAAAAGCACAGCGACCGC
>NW_004524613.1:2353379-2362799 GCF_000260255.1 Octodon degus
CCCTGTAGATCCTTCCCTAAAATACAAAAAAAAAAAAAAAAAATTATAGGCAAGAAATTATTCATAATATTTCCTTATTGTCCTTTTTAATATTTATAGATTTTTATAATGATGTCACGTCTGTTGTTCCTAATACTGGTAAATTGTGTCTTTTTTATTTTCCTGATCAGGCCTGCTAGAGATTTATTACTGTTACTGAGCTTCTCAAAAGAAACTACTTTTGGCTTCACTGATGTTTTTCTACTTTCTGTTGTGTTTTATGCATTTCTATTCCCACCCAATGCCACCCAGCCCACTGCAATGCCACCCACTTCCCCTGTCCTGAATTGAGGATTGCAGGAACCTAGGACCTTGCACATGGTAGACAAGTATTCTGCCACTTAGCTACAGCTCCTGCCTTGACTTGAAATCCTCCTACCTCTTTCCCAGAGTATGGGTAACAGGCATGTGCCACCTCATGGGGGTCAGCTTTTTTTAAAAAAAAAAAAAAAAACCTAACTTTTAAAAATTAGGTTGGTGGTGACTTGTGGGTTAGCTCAGTTGTTGAAGCACCTGCTCAGGCAAACCCAGTCAGACTCAGGGGACAGAGTTTGATCCCCAGATCCACATGCCTTACCAGACCTGCCCTTAAGGCAGCCTGAGCCAGCACCTCTCCGCCCCTCCCCCCAAAAAAAATTTAGTTTGGGCTTGAACCCAGGTCTACTTTCTTACCATTCTCAGACCCTTTATAGTTTTTTAAGATGTCAGAGGAAGTCTTGGGTTTGAAAGCCCTTCTTTCTAGTGCTCTAGTGGCATCCAACAAATTTATATGTTCAATTTTCATTTTCATTCCATTCAAAATACAGTTTTCATTTTGAAATCTTCAATAACACCCATATGTTATTGAGAAGTATGTTATTTATTCCAAATACTTGAGAGGGGTTTTCTCACATTGATTTCTTAGAGATTTAATGCCACTGTGGTCAGAAGCATACTTTGTTCAACTTGAATCCTTTTAACTCTACTGAGATGGGTTTCCCTGGCTTGCAGTATGGTCTGTCTTGATAAATGTCCTGTATGTGCTTCAAAAGAATGTGGAACCTGCTATGTGCTGGACATTAGCTCGAAGCTAGGTTAAGTTGGTTGACAGTAGGTTTCTTGTTTGTCTTTTTGTCTTTGTTTTGCAGTGATTTCTTTTCCATGAAAGCTTTCAAAATTTGTATTGGAGTTCTGGTGTTCTACAATGTGATGAAGATGTGTTTGGAATGCTTTCTTTCTGATTTTTCTGACATGGTATCTGTGGTTGGCAAATGCTGGCATTTGGTATTTCATTTCTGCTTCAACTAAAATAGTTTTCTTTTTTTTTTTTTTTGCGGAACCAGGGATTGAACTCAGATCCTTGCGCTTGCCAGGGAAGCACTTATTCCACTGAGCCATCTCCCCAGCCCCTAAAATAGTTTTTTCAATAAAAAAATTTAACTGACACAAAACTGTGCATATTTATGGGGTAGAGTATGATAACTTGATACACGTATACAGTGTATAAGCAAGGTAGGCTTCCTTTGGGATTTGAGTTCTAATTTTTGGTCTTCCACAGTTGAGAACACTTACTACAAAGAGGCAGAAAACACAAATCTTACAGAATATTCGAATTTGTTGAGTGCTGGTTGCACCCTGGAAGTTGAGGGCACCAAATCAAGAAACACTCCAGCCCAGCCTCAGAGGTAAGACCATACATTGGGGGCTTAAATGGTGTGTGTATAATAAATAGGTTTAAAACCCAGTAACTCAATGCACGTGATGAAGCAAAGCAGTATGATTAATGTCGTGATACTGTAAACGCTTTCTGATGCTTCTCCAAAATGGCCTTGTTAGAGTAGTTCTTCCTAAAGTTAACACTTCAGAGCTATATAATTGTTACCTCTTCCTAAGGTCAAGTGTCTCTTATTTCTTTAGGTTTCTGTATTTATTATTTATTTATTGAGTTGAAGTCTTGCTTTACCGCATAGGGTAGCTTCAAATTCCTCTTGAGCTTCCTGGGTAGCTGAGACTGCAGGCACTCACCACTTAGCCTGGTTTTCAGTGTCATTTAAGTTTTCTCATTGTTATGTATATATAGTATTTTTCTTTCCTTTTACTTTCATCCTACTTTTGCCTTTTATTTATTATTATTGTGGTGCTGGAGATTGAATCCAAGACCTTGTGCATGCTAATCATACACTCTACCATTGAGTTACTTACCTACTCCTGCCTTTGATTTTGTTGTTGTTGTTGAGATTTCACTATGTAGTTCAGGTTAGTCTTAAATTGTGGTGATCCTCCTGCCTCAGCTCCCCCCTTGCTTTTTTTTTGTTTGAGATGGGGTCTTGCTGTGTAGTTCAGGCTGTTCTTAAACTCACTATGTAGCCCAGAGTGGCCTTGAACTCGAAGTGATCCTCTTACCTCAGCCTCCGGAGTGCTATAGGTACTATAGGCCCGTGCCACCATTCCAGGCTTGGGATCCTGTTCTTTTTATCCAGTCTAACATAATCTTTGAGTTTTGCTTAGAATGTTTACAATTTTTATTTATTATTTGTATTTTATAATTGCTAATTTTGTTAAGATTATATCTGTCGTCTTAATTTTTTATTCATCATCTTTTTTTTCTATTGTTATTGTTTGGTTTTTCCTTTCCTGTTTGGTATCAATCAGATACTTATTTTACAGTAGGGGGGATTGAACCCAGGGCCTGAAACATGCTAGTAGAAAAGTGTTTGCTATTGAGCTGTATCCTAGTCCTCATTCAAATGAATTTTTTTTAAGTGTTTTAATTCATCTTTTGGCTTTTAAACAATATATATTTAGACTGTATATATAACCATATTCTTTCTGCTTTTTTCTTCTTGATAACTTGTAGAGAACATGTAAGTCCATTTGTTTTTCATTCGAAATTTCAGAGGCTTTAACCAGGCCCACGATTTGTCTTATGATACCTCAAACTAGAAGACTTAAGTATTGTATACCCTAATCAGAAAATGTATTTAAGTTAACCTTATTTTTTTAATTCATGTGTTTGGTACAGGGTCTTGCTACGCAGCTCGGACTCGTAGTGATCCTCCTGTTTTCAGCTCTGAGATTACAGGCATATGACACCACACCCAGACTCAGTCGCCAGCTCCGCACACTCCAGTGGTGGGGCTGGCGCAGCATGCAGAACTGGGGATGAAACCCTGGTCCCTGTGCTCGCCAAAGCAGGTGCTTAGTCTGCTGAGCTATCTTGCTGGCCCTACGTTAACCATTTTGAGTACTGACATAAGTCTACAACTTTTTGGCCTTATAGAAAATTTCATACTATGAAACTTTGTTTCATGCACAAAATTATGAAAATATATAAAATTATCTGTAGGCTATGTGTAAAGTGAATATATGGTACTAGGGGTTAGCTCAAGGGTTAGTGTGTGCTTGATTCCTATAAGGCCCTGAGATTAATCCCCAGCATCCCTCCCCCGCCAGAGAGTAGATACAGAGCATGAATAATCATCTTGCTTAGAGATGGGTCCCATTGTCAGTGCATCTCAAGTATCGCAAATGTCCCAAAGTCTGCTAATTGAAAACCCAAACTCACTTCTGACGAGGATCACTCAGCCTAGATGTACCGGTTGCAGAATAACTTATCACAAAACACAGCCTTACCAGTCTTAGTCAGCACAGTTACCCTTTTTAGAGAAGGACGCCTTGCTAGTTTCTGCCTGATGTTTTGTCTGTCTGCCTCAGTTGCTCCTGGGTGTTCATAATTTAGCAGCCAAATAGGGATTTGTGCAGTTTTTGTTCACATTTTGCTATCACATTTTATGTGTCTAAACAATGTATTTAATGAGGCTATTCTTTTTAAATATCCAAACGCTCTTTTGGCCTTAATTTCTGTCTTCTATCATCTCCATCCCGTGAGACTAGTTTTATGCTGCTGGAGCTGCTGTGTTCGAGGACTTTGCAGTTGTTGGTTGCCATGCAAAAATGTTCCCTCCTGTCTTCTCTGCGCTTTTGGTTACTTTGCAGTGCCTTCAAGTTATGCCTGTATGGCATCTATATTCTGTAGTAACTTGCAAGATTTGTCAGATAAATCACTTCTGTATTACATGCATGTTTTTTAATGAATGTTTTCTCATAGAGATTAACTTTTACAGGTTAAAAGTGAGATTTTGGAATTTGGATGGGGAAATTGAGACAGTATTGCTATGAATATTGCTATGAATTGATAATATTCAAATCTGAATAATGAATACCTAGCCATTCATTATATTTTCTCCATTTTCAAATATTTGGAAATTCTCTAGAATAAGGATCTAAGGGTAGGCATGGTGGCATAGGCCTGTAGTCCTAGAACTTGAGAGGTGGAAGCAGGTGGATCACTGTGAATTTGAGCCCAGCATGGGCTACATAGCAAGACCCTGCCTGTCTCAAACAAACAAACAAACAAACAAACAAGAATTGAGGTTGAGGGCCAGCCAAATATTTCAGTGGATGAAAGCGTTGGATCCCGGGGCCTGCCATGGTGGCGCACACCTTTAATCCCAGCTCTTGGGAGGCTGTAAACAGGCGGATCACTATGAGTCCAATCTAGTAGTGAGACCCTCAACACCCTGTAGAACCTACACTAAAATACAAAAAATAAAATAAAAATTTGAGGTTGAGCATCTCTGTTCTAACATCAGAAATGCTTCCAAATCTGAAAGTTGAGCAGTGATACAACACACAAACTTTTGGGGCATTTCACATTTCAGATTTTTAGGGTGGGGATGTTTAACTGGTAAAGTCTATGCAAACATTCCAAAACCTGAAAAACTCTGAAATCTGAAACACTTGCTTCTGACCATTTTGAACCTGTATAATATCTTGCATTGTTAAGGATTTTTGCTCAGAAAGTGTTGAGAAGTTAAACATGGTCTAAAATAACTGATAAGAGCTGGGGAGATAGCTCAGTAGAGTAAGTGCTTGCCTGGCAAGTGCAAGGGCCTGAGTTCAATCCCCGGTATTGCAAAAAAAAAAAAAAATAAATAAATAAATAAATAAATAAAATAACTGAAAGGACATGCCATGTTAATGGATCAGAGATTTATTTGCTTATTTTTGAAACAGGGTCTTGCTGTGTATAGTCTAGCCTGGCCTCAAACTTGAAGTGATCCTCCTGCCTCGGCTTCCTGAGTAGCTGGGACCACAGGCCTGTCTCACTGCACTCTCCTGTTTTTTAATTGGTGTTTTTATTTTTATTTTTTTGAGACAAGGTCTCACTGTGCACTGTGGGCTGGCCTTGTGCTCGCTTTTGTAGCCCCCAGGCTGGTCTTGAACTGGCAGAGATCCTACTGGCTCAGCCTCCCAAGTGCTAGGATTACAGGCATACACTACAACACCCAGTTCTGGCCCGTGTGGTGGGTGGGGCCCGGGGATTGAATTTGGGCTTTATTCTACTGAGCCATCTTCCTGGCCCCAGATAGTTACATTTTGTAAAGCTTTTAAAATTTTTATGAGTACATGTTGCAGTACATAGTGTTTGCATTCACTGTGGGGATTCAGTGCATGTGCATAACACATCTCAAGTCTCTGTTTCCCCCCTTACTAAATTTTCCATAGCTCTTTGTAGTTTGACATACTTTCACATTTCTGAAGAAATTTGTGTATTTATAGTAGATGTGTTCATTATTGCTAAAAATTTTTAACTATGTTTCTACCATAGGCGATCTCTTAGACTTTCTGCTCAGAAAGATTTGAAGAAAGAAAAACATGTTCCCATGAAAGCAAAGAGATGTACCACTTCTGTAATCAGTGAAACTCCACCATCCAAAAAAATGAAAATGTAAGTAGACACAACTTTTTTTTTTTTTTTTTTTTTTTTTGAGACAGAGTTTTGGGTATAGCCCAGGCTGGCCTTGAGCTCAAGCCAGACCTCTGCCTCAGCCTCCCAAGTGCTGGGATTACAGGTGTGCACCACCGTGCCCAGCGAATGGACACTCTTCTTATTGCCAAGGAGAGACATAGACATACTGTTCTTTGTATACCACCTGTAAGTTAAATTCTTTTCCAGAATTTAGATAAACTTTTGAGTGAACTGAGTAGAATTACAGGTGAGTACCTCTTCAGTCTGGTACATCTGCACCCTAGGAAACTCTTTAAACCATGACCATGATGAGCAGAATTGTTACCTGTGTTGTGTGGGTGACTCACGCTTTAGTTGACATGGACTTTACCCTATGGTTAAGGACAAGCCAAATAAATGGCACTTTTTTGCTGTTGTTTTTTTTTTTTTCTTTATGTGCTACCTAGGATCAAACTCGGGATCTTGCACTTGCTAGGCAGGTGCTTATTCCATTGAGCTACCTCCCTGACCCCATTTTTTCCTATTTTTGTTGGTTGGGATCTATTTTGTGGCAAACAGTATTCAACTAGCATGTTTAAATGATAGTGACTTGCTTTACTTCATAGAAGTTTATATATAGTTTATTGCTTGCTTTGGTTCAGTTGCTGAATGATGATGCCAAGCTATCACCTGTGATAACTTAGTTTTTTTTTTTTTTTTAAAGTACTTATCTCAGCCTCCCAAGTGAGGGAGTACAGAATTATTATAGCTGGCTTCCTTTGATTTCTAACTCACTGCCACAAGATAACTGCTGTATTTATATGCATAATGGCCATGTTCAAGAGAAAAATGAGTATATGATAAAGAAAATGTAGCTAGGGAGATAACTCAGTGGCGTAGGCACCTGCCTGGCGAGTGCAAGGCCCTGAGTTCAATCCCTAGTACCAAAAGTCAGGAGGATTATGGTGAGTTTGAGGCCAAACTGGGCTACATATTGAGACCCTGACTCAAAAAAAAAAAGAAAGAAAGAAAGAAAGAAATCTTTCTCAGAAGCATTTAAATTACATCTTAATTGCCCAGTCTGTCACTGGGGCTCCCCAATTGCAGTAGACTGTCGAAGTGAGTGCAGTACTTAGTAGTAGCTTGGTACCTTGCTGCTCTTTGTAATAAAGAGATGGAATGGAGAGTAGGAAGGTAACTAGTGTCTGCTGTTTCGCTCTTTGATGATGAGCAGATAGAATTTTTCTTACCCTCCTAACCACCCCTGGCCAGGGCCTACCTTGGACTCCGTAGGCTTCCTCACAGTTGACTCACTGGAGATACTGCTCCAGGAGCGTGAGGTTCAGCAGGCCTATGTCGTAAGAAAAAGTGTATTTATTTTTTTCTTTTTTTATTTTATTGAGAAATAAATATGAATGAGACAGTTTCAAAGCTGATTAATAGGACAGTTTTGATAATCAATACATTATACATTGTTATCTTCTTAGTGTTTATCCAGAGTACAAGAAGCAGACAGGATATCCTGTCCAAACACTGTTAGTACACCTCTTTCTTCTCATTGAGTTAAGCAAAAGTAGCTGTATATCTATCCTAACTATTTTGTATATATAAATATAAAATGATCTTTTCTTTGTATCCCCCCCTTTTTTTTTGTTTAGTCCTGTCAGAGGTGAATATTCTATAGGCATCTAAATACTAAGGTGTTTGAATTCAGCTAAACAATCCAACACTATCTAGCAGTCTATAGAAAAAGTATATTTCTTTTTTGCTTTTTCAGAACCAGGGATTGAACTTAGGCCCTTGTGCTTGCCAGGCAAGCGCTTATTCTACTGAGCTATCTCCCCGGCCCAGAAAAAGTATATTTCTAAGAAGGCAGTTTGTTTAAATTTAACAAATATTAACTATATTTTTATATGTGACCCACAATAGTACTTCCTCACTTACGTAATGTTTAAGCTGTGGGCCTCATTTGGACATGGCTGGTGTAATTATCTAATGATACTTTTAAAACCATTTTGTGATTAGAGCATATTTATTATGCTACAAATGAGAACATTTGGGAAGAGGGGTGTGAAATATGCATGGGAATTGAGTATATGTTTTTCGTCCTTTTAAACTCAAGTTCTCAAAACAGCAAGAAACCAGGGGAAGAAGAGGGCACTACTCAAGGTACTTTGAAAAAGAGTACGTGTTCTCCAGAGAAAGCCAAGGGCAGACGTACTGTGCCTCATGTACCAACTATAAAGTAAGTTTTCTTTCCCAGGTTAGACCAAGAGGGAAAGGGGAATAATTACAAGTGGGGGCCTCTGCAACCATGTGAGTACACCCAAACGCTGGGGGAACCCCTAAAGCTGTGTTCATGGTAGGTGAATCACTACCAGTATTCTGGGTGCTGCTGAAACCATAAATAATGAAGAATATATTATTTAAATATACAAGAAAAAGTTATATACCTGCCTCCACCTCCTGAGTGCTGGGAAGTGTGTCACCATGCCTAGCTGTGTGTGTGTGTGTGTGTATGTGTGTGTGTGTGCTTTCTTTAACTTCTCTTGTGTTTTTGAGGCAGTTTGGCCTTGAACTTGCTAGGTAACCCAGCTTTGTGATCCTGCCAAAACCTCCTGTGTGCTAGAATTATAGGCACGCTGCAAAGATTTTAAATTTTTTTTTATAGTACTGGGCATTGAACCTGGGTTAGGCAAGCAGATGCTGAGTTGTGCACCCACTTTTAAAAATTGAAGTGAGACCCTGTACCAAAATAAAAAAATAAAAATATTGATACAAGATTGATGGCATCAAAATTAGTTTTTAAATTTTGTAAATTGACAGCCTATTATATGTTTATAGGAAACAAAGTAATGCTATGACTTAGCAACAGTGTAGAATAATTAAATGAAGATATTATATCTAGCTACCAGTACTTACCATCCTTTGTGGGGGCACAACTGAAATTCACTTAGTAGTTTTGAAATTTGCAATACACCTTTATTTCTATATTAACTATGCTATGTAATAGATCTTAAACACTTAAGATTCTTTTGTCTGAAATTTTCATACTCGTTTAACTATCATCTCTTTTCTTTGCATTGCCAGCATCATATTGTTTTAACACTTATTTGCTGATATGAATATAGTACTATTACTGTTACTGTAAACATCATTGTATTTCCTTGTGGTGAATTGTCCCTTTCCTTTGAGTGACCTTAGTGATATTCATACTAAGAATGGCCCCTGTGTGCTGAATTTAAACATGTCACTCGCTTCAGAACCATCTGACTTAATAGTCGTAAATATTCTGTGAGCATGAAGTTTCTGTTCCTCAACTTTCAACGCAGAAAATAGGCTAACACAGGTTAAATAGTTTTCTCAAGTCTATATAGGAGAAAAAAAGAGAAACACAGAATTGGCCTTTGACTAATTTAACTTGTTTTGGGTTATACCTAGTTTGCACCTTTGCCTGCCATAAATATTTTTCCAATTCTCTGTCTTTTTTTTTTTTTTTTTTTTTTTTTTTTTTTTTTTTAGAGACAGGGTCTTGATACCTGGAGCTCACAGTGTAGTAGCCCAGGCTGGCACAGTGATTGTCCTGCCTCAGCCTCCCAAGTGCTGGGATT
>NW_004524613.1:2363784-2368665 GCF_000260255.1 Octodon degus
TATTTATTTATTTTATTTTATTTTTTTTTTCTCTTTGAGAGCTCTCTTTGTATTCCAGGCTGGTCTCAAACTCAAAACAATCCTCCTACCTCAGCCCCCTTGAGTTTTAGGATTACAGGCATGCACCACCATGCCTGGTACTGGAATGTCTTTTACAGTGTGTTTTAGCTAGTTTAAAAGTTTTTAGGATTTTGGTATAAATACTTGGTATGCATGTTTTTTTTACATTTCTTTATAATGTTACCTAATTAAGCCTGCATTGTTTATTAGATAATAAATTTTGGTTTTGGTGGTTATTTTATCATAGATTACAAACATAGTCTATACGGGTGCCTTTAGATTCTTCTAAATCATTGAATGCCTTTCTTTTCTCTAACTTGTTTTATTGGTTTGCCCTTTAGGCAAAAGATTCTTAAAAGTACTGAGGAGCAGGAGTTGGAGAAGAGCCTGAAAATGCAGCAAGAAGTGATAGAAATGAGGAAAAAGAATGAAGAGTTCAAGAAACTTGCTCTTGCAGGAGCAGGTCTGCCGGGCTCTCCTTGAGTATTTTATGAGGGTGCTGCTTATCATCTCGGCAGGGCTTCTTTGTTCTCTGCAAGAATGTCTTAGTAGTCAGCAGAACAATAACTGTTTACTTAAAGGACTGAACGTAGGTCTCATTTATATGCCAGCAATTATTGCCTATAATATTTTACCTACACTGGCCCTTATAACATTCTATTCTTTCTCCTGTTACCAGAAAAAGGAGGAACTAGTTGCGATCGGGACAGAAAATAAGCCAATTTACTGTTGTTGTCTATCCTCTTTTATCCTAAAGACAGGAAAAGAGCTGAGGCAAGCCAGTTGCACTGAGAAACACGCCTGAAGGGAGGCGTCGCAGTTCTCATTTACTCTGACATAGGGTAATTAATGGGGCCAGAGGCATAAAGTCCTTGACAAGCATCCCTGGAGATTATAGAATTTCACTTTCCTGTTAGAGAAGCTGAGTTAAGTTTGCTTTTAAAGTCGCTACTTAAGGACTAGCAGTGTAGCGCAGCAGTAGAGTGCTTGATTAGCGTGTGTGAGGCCCTGGGTTTGATCTCTAGTGCCACACACACAGTCAGTCTATAACTTTTCCTGTCAGAGGTATCCCACTGACTCCAGCCACTCCTGGAAAATGAGATTCTTCTTCCCTGTTGTCCCTTGTTTACATCTGGCTAAAGGGCTTCAAATCTAAAAAAGTCCAATGAATATGACACAGGTGTTAGTATCTCAGAGGACTTTCTGTGTTGGGTGTTATATGTAAGTAGTGAACAAAGTTAAAGCCATGGGAGTCGAAGCTTGTGACAGGCTAGAGTAAAAAACAGGATTTATTGGTGTTCTCTATGCTTTTTTTTTTTTTTCTTTCCTGTTTTTTGAGATGTGGTCTTGTGTTCAGCTGGCCTTGAACTCTGTAGTCCTGGCTGGCCTTGGACTTGAGGTGTCTTCCTGCCTCTGCCCAAGTGCTGGGATTACAGGTGTGCCAGCTGTGTACCA
This sequence comes from Octodon degus, assembly GCF_000260255.1. Taxonomy (NCBI): domain Eukaryota; kingdom Metazoa; phylum Chordata; class Mammalia; order Rodentia; family Octodontidae; genus Octodon; species Octodon degus. The sequence goes on from NW_004524613.1 coordinate 2,365,300, forward strand.
TCATTATGCCCAATGCCGATGTGCTCTATTCTTTTCTTTCTTAAATTTATTTATTTTATTTATTTGTGTGTGTGTGGCCAACTCAGCCCACCAACGGGCGGGGCTGGCTGGCATGTGGTGCTGGGGGATTGAACCGCGGTCGCTGTGCTTTGCTAAGCTTGTTCTAAGTAGGTGCTTTAGACCACTGAGCCATCTCACCAGCCCTGTGCTCTATTCTTAATGTTATCTGTATGTCTCTCTTTGCTCCTCAGGGCAACCAGTGAAGAAATCAGTGAGCCAGGTAACCAAAGCAATTGACTTTCACTTCTGCACAGATGAGCGAATCAAACAACATCCTAAGAACCAGGAGGAGTATAAGGAAGTGAACTTTACAGCTGAACTGCGAAAGCATCCTCCATCTCCCGTGAGTTGATAGGGGAGATGACTATTCTTGTTGCTAGTTCAGATTTCAGATATGACAGCTATGGTTATTAGTTACAGTACAGTTTAGTTGAAAGCATATATGTAGCTTTTAAGAGAGGAAGAATTTATTGAGAGAGAGATAGCATCTGGCTGAGAGGGACAGAAGGGGACCTGGAAAGTGGGTTCCCTAAGAAGCATATGTTTTTTTTATTTTTTTAAATTTTTTAATTTTTATTTATTACATTTATTTATTGTGTGTGTGTGTGTGTGTGTGGCCAGCTCAGCCCACCAGGGGGCGGGGCTGGCTGGCATGTGGTGCTGGGGGATTGAACTGCAGTCCCTGTGCTTTGCCAAGCTTGTTTCAAGTAGGTGCTTTAGACCACTGAGCCATCTCTCCAGCCCCAAAGCATATGTTTTGAATTAAGCCATGTGAATCTTCTTTAAACTGTGACTTGGACACATCACTCTACCTCTGGGAATCCTCTTACCAAGTTACTGTGAAAATTAAATTAAGAAAGATCATAAAATTATGTGTTGGAACTTGTAGGTGTAGGCATTTGTACTCTACAAAATTGAGAAAAATCTTGTGTCTACAATTATGTAGAAAATACATAATTAAATCTTCCGCACCTTTTTTTTTTTTTTTTTTTTTTGCGGAACTGGGGATTGAACTCAGGCCCTTGGTCTTGCCAGGGAAGTGCTTATTCCTCTGAGCCATCTCCCTGGCCCCCCTTCTGCACTTTTATAAAGAGAGGTCCAATGAAAACAGTGACAATCCTAGATAAAAATTCTAGAATTTAAAGTCTACTCCCTTGTTAGGATTAGTCAGCCTTTGGTAATCTTAAACCCAGAGTTTGTGCTGTGCTTTTCAGGTATGTCTTTGAAAAGTTCTGCTTTTGGCCAGATGGCAGTCTTACCAAGACTACTGACCGAAGGAGTAGACTTTCCCCAGTCAGTTTGAGGGGACTTAGGTAGAAATGTGATTCAGGAATCTGTCTGACCTGATGCAGACCAGAAGCCAAGATTACTTTTTAAGGGTTGTTTTTTTTTTGGTTCCTCGAATGCCTTCAGGGCACTATTGGCCAGCGGGAGAGGTGTGAGGTTCGAACTCCAGCAACCTGAGGCTGACAGCCTTGTGGAAGCAGCCACTTACAGGACTGAGCTAGGGCCAGGGCCCCTAAATGGGTTTACTTTTGCTTCTACAACTCTTTTCTTTGAATACTAAGAAAGCTTCCCCTTCATTGTTTCAAACCATGCTTGGGAAAATTCCATATATACTGTTGTCAATGGATGATTTTATTTTATTTTTTTTGGCGGAACTGGGGATTGAACTCAGGCCCTTGCACTTGCCAGGGAGGCACTTATTCCACTGAGCCATCTTCCCAGTCCATCAGTGGATGATTTGCTAAGTGCCAGATCACCTCTTCCTTAAGAAAAAGACAAGAAACCAAAAAACTAAAAAAAAAAAAAAGCCAGCCAGCCTGTAACCACAATACTTGGGAACTTGGGAACTTGGGAGGCTGAAGCAAGAGGATGGTGAGTTCAAGGTCATCCTAGAGTAAGAGCCAGAACCTATCTTAAAAAAAAAAAAAAAAAAAAAAAAGGTGAAAGATTGGTTATAATCCTTGCTGAAAAACTGACAAACTTCAGAGTATAATAATCTTGACTTTATTTGAGGTCTTTTTATTTTGATCCTCTCTGAATGTGTGGCTTATGGTAGGGCTGTGCAGTTTTGTAACATTTCTGTTGGGGAACACCTTTTCTCTTTGCAGGCTCAAGTTAAGGGCTGTACTGTTATTAAGCCTTTCAACTTGTCCCAAGGAAGGAAGAGAACTTTTGAAGAGGCTTCGTCTGCATATGTGCCTCTGGCGCAGCAGGTGGAAGCGTTTCACAAAAGAACCCCTAACAGATACCATTTGAGGAGCAAGAAGGAAGATTCTAGTAAGTTTTCTACCAACATCGCTACGGTTGAAGCCTCCCCTAGAATGTATTTTTTTTTTTTTTTTCTTTTTCGCCTAGAATTGTTGGCGTGGGAAGAGGACTGTTCTCTGCTCAGGTGATGGCAGAGTAAGAAGAGTGTGAGCGAGTGCTGGCATGTCATAGACACAGTGGATAGATAGAGGGCGGGATTCTAATTTAATAATTTCTGTCGTGATGAAAATAATTTCTATAAGATGATAAGGAATGAGGATTACAGGTGGTATGAAATAGTTGCCAAGAGAATAGTCCAAGTTTTTTTTTTATTGTTGTTCTTTTTTGAGATAAGAGTTTTGCTGTCCGGTTCAGGCTGATCCTGAACTCATGTCGCCCAGGTTGGCCTTGAACTTGCAGTGCTCCTTTGCCTCAGTCTCCAAGTACTTGTGCCACTCTGTCCTGCATGGCCTAGTGTATTCACTTTTTTTAAAAAAATTATTTATTCTTAACTTTTTTTTTATGTATTTAGTACAGGGTCTACAGGGTCTCACTACACAGATCGCATTCGTAGTGATCCTCCTGTTTTTAGCCTCCCAACTGCTGGGTTTCCGGGTGCGCCACCATGCCCGGTCTCAGTTACTGTCTCACTGTGCCCCGGGAGCGGCCAGCACAGCACACCAGGATTGAGCCCTGGTCCCTGCACCTGCCTAAGCAGCGCTTTAGTTCCATGAGCTGTCTGGCTAGCCCTGTAGTCTTGATAAAGCAGAATGTGGCTGTTCTGCCTTTAAGGTCTCTTAACTTTTTTTTCTCTTTGGATAGCTTTATCACTATATTAGGTTGCCACACAAATTCCTTTAAGTATAGCATTTGATTTTTGTCAGAATTTATATTGTGAAAATAATGATGTCTCAATTTATCCTCATGGGAATGCTAAATATTAAACATTGCTTTTCAAGTAATATGATTCTGAGACTTAGTCTAATATGTTCTGCTTTTTAGAATCATTCCTTTCAAATGAAAATTATTTTGTGTTCAGCAGCAGAATATTGT
>NW_004524613.1:2369555-2378697 GCF_000260255.1 Octodon degus
TGGCTGGCTTGAGTTGTGGGGCTCGAATCACAGCAACCTGAGCCTGACTGCTTTGTTGAAGCAGCCACTTAAAGAACTGAGCTAAGGGGCAGGCCCCCTTATTTATTTATTTTTTTTAGGGAAGGGTCGTGTTCAGGGTCTTACTACTGGATCAGACTCGCAGTGATTCTCCTGTTTACAGCCTCCCAAGTGCTGGGATTACAGGCGTGTGCTACCATGCCCAATCTCAATTGCTCTCTCAGTGCACCCTGGGGGCAGGGCAGGCCTGGTAATTGAACCCCTCATCCCTGCGCCTGCTTGCAGGCTCTTTAATCCTCTGAGCTATTTGGTTGGTTCTCTTTTGATTTTTTGAGGCACAGCCTTGTATTTTTTTACTTATTTATTTGGTACAGGGTCTTGCTATGCAGTTTGGACTCATAGTGAGCCTCCTGTCTCAGTCTGCTCAGCACTGGAATTACAGGCACATGCCATCACACCTGGTTTTGGTGGCAGGCACCGTGCAGGGCTGGGGATTGAACCTGGGTCCTTGTGCTTGCCAGGCAGGCTCTTAGACTGCCAGGCTATCTCCCCAGCCCCTAAACTCATACTTTTTTTTTTTTTTTTTTTGGTAGAATCCGGGATTGAACTCAGGCCTTTGAGCCTGCCAGGGAAGCGCTTACTCTACTGAGCCATCTCTGTGGCCCTGAGACATGGTCTTTTTATTTTTATTTTTTTTTACATATTTGGTACAGGGTCTCCCTACACAGTTTAGACTCATAGAGATCCTTCTGTTTTCAGCCTCCCAGCGCTGGGATTACAGGCGCGAGCCACCACACCTGGTCTTGGCAGCCAGCTCAGTGCACCAAGGGGAGTCGAACCCTGGTTGTTGAGCTTGCCCAGGCAGGTGTTTAGTCCACTGAGTTATCTTGCCGGCCCTGAGACAAGGTCTTCCTTTGTAGTTTAGGTAGGTCCTCAACACTGTGTAGCCCAGGCTGGTCTTAAACTCATGGTGCTCCTCCTGCCTCGGCCTGTAACAGTGCTGATATTACAGGCATGCGCCACCATGCCTGGCAGCATGCCCCATTTCTAAAATAGATTTGATTTTGATGTTCTCCTGTTTTGTGATAAGATCTTGTGACAGTTGATAGGATTGTCCCTGGTCAGGTAAATTGGTATTTTCTGTGTTACTTATGCTCTTAATATCAGTACTATGAAAATGGCCTTTTACTTTCTCCATTGGATGTTCTGTGAGAGATAGTCTTTACTTGATACTGGCCAAAAGGCCAAGAAGCAATTTCTGAGTAATAGTGTTGATGCTCTGCTATGCAGTGATTTCTCGTTCAGCTGTGTACCTGTTCGACAGCTGTTGGGACTCAACTTGCCACTCCTACATTTGGCTCATCTTTTTGTGTGTGTGTGTGTGTGTACAGTTCTGTGCATCTTGTTTATAAAGCCTCATATATCTTTTTGTATAGTATAACTTGAATATATAGTACTGTAATTTTTGCTGAATGTACAGTAATATAGTGCCATAGTTTTATATTTTGTTGTATATTGCAGTACTGCATGTAAGCTTTATGCAAGTAAGAGCAAAGTCATCAAGCTGGAGTTTCCTTTGACCATCTCTTTGTTGTGAATATTGTGGTTACCTATATGTATAAGTCTCATTTAGCAACCGATTCATTTAGTGACCTAGTCACAGAAATTGAACTTGGTTGTTGCAAGCAGGATGTCTGTAGATGTTTTGTATCAGGTACAAAAACCTTTTTGTCAATAACAAGCAAAATAGTTGGTGTTAAGAGTAGAGAAGTTCTGGCCTGTGTAACACTAGGGAGCCCATCAGAGGAGAATGGATTTGATATATAGGTCGTGACACGAAGATTACCCACTTGCTTTCAGGAATGGAACAGTGTCTGTCATGTTGATCAGTGTCAGCTGCGGTGGAGGCTAGCCACCCCAGTCTCCTAACCTATCTTCAGGACTGCACAATTGAGTCAGCACCTACAGGTGAACCAGGTCTTTGCGAATGAGGTGACTGTCTCTGATCTCTGATTCCAGGCCTGGTACCCTCCAGATCTTCTGTGACCAAGATGTCCACAAAGCCACGGACTCCTCTACTGCAAACCAAGCACCGAGCAAGGCCTGTGACCTGCAAAAGCACAGCAGAACAGGAGGCTGAAGAGCTTGAGAAGCTGCAGCAGTAAGTCCCACAGCAGAGTCTGAAGAAGAATTCCCAGAAACCGGTCTGCTTCCTCATGGTTCTAGGTTCTATGAGGAGGACACAGTTGCTATTTTCCTTGCATGAAAATCCTTGGCACTTTAGTTGTAGGTTCTGCAGGCTGTACACCTGCCTGTAAGATGCAAGGCCTGAAGGTGGGAGCATGGAGATGCTGTGGGCTGTAAACTGGTACAAATCTAAGTCAGCAGCTGGAGTGGGAGGACTTGCTTAAAGTTCCATTAATGAATATCTTTTGACGTTAGGTTAGATGGCTTCCTACTCTGACTGCCTACGGGATTTTTTTTTTATAATTTTAGGACAAGGTCTACAGGGTGTACAGAGTCTCACTACATAGATTGGACTCATAGTGATTCTCCTGTTTTCAGCCTCCCAAGCTCGGGGATTACAGCCATGCACCACCAGGCCCAGTCTCAATTGCAGTCTCACTGCGCCCCAGGGGTGGGGCCGGCATGGCAGGCTAGGAATCAAACATTGGCTGCTGCGCTCTGCCAAAGCAGGTGCTTTAGTCTGCTGAGCTATCTGGCTGGCCCATATTTTTTTTTTTTCCTATGAGCTTTATTTTTTTAACTGAGGGGATATTAATAGGTACTGGCAGTGGAGGAAATTAGAACTTCGTGGTTAGCATTGGAACCTATTTTCTTTCTTTTTAACCTGATAAATAAAAAAATTATTCGTCAATTAAAAATGGGTATTTTTAAAAATTATGCTAATTTTAAAAAACAGCAATAAAACACAGGCTATGATGTGGGTTTTTTTTTTCCTATATTAGTGCATGTTGGTACATATTCACAGATTAAAGGGTTTTGTTTTGGCAAATTTATACATGCACATAATATACTGTAATCATTTCCCACCCTCCTTTCTAGTTTCACTTATTTTTTTGCGGGGGAGGGTTAAATAAAAAGAATGTTTTTTCATCATAATCATTCCTTTTATTACCTATCCTTACACCCTTCTCCCTTATTCCCTCCCTCTTTTCTGATAACAGAAAGTAAAACCTAGCCAGAAAATAATCATCCTTGAAAACTAGAGAACAAAAACACTAGCTCAGCCAGCGTATCCCTGCCTTGGTTGCCATTTCCAGTTTTGCTTTCGGCTTCTCTGTAAGGCAGGTAAAGCAAGGACAGGTGATTGGCCTGGCATTTTTGATCTCTAGTTTTCAAGGCTCTTTTCTGACTAGATCTTATTATGGGCAGGGAGAAACAATGTAGTACTCTTCCTTGGACTTTCTTGTCATGTTTTTAGACCATGTGCTGTTTGTCTTCCTGAGTCTGGTTTTGTGGGGTGTGTGTGTGTGTGTGTGTGTGTGTGTGTGTCCTGCCAATAACGACAGTCTCCAGATCCATCCTATTTTTTTTTCTCTCACCTGTTTTGTTTTGCTTTGCTTTGTTTATTATTTTTTGAGACAAAGTCTGCTTTTTATTCAGACTCAGCCTGCATGGGGCCGGCATGGCATGTGGTACAGGGGATCAAACCTGGATCCTTATGCTTGCCTAGGCAGGAGCTTAGACTGCTGACCTATCTCCACAGCCCCTATTTATTTAGTTTTCATTTAAATGCAAGTTTGTTTTATAGTTATCATTTAAATTTCCACCTTGCAGATACAAATTCAAAGCTCGAGAAGTAGATCCCAGAATTCTTGAGGGTGGGCCTGTCTTGCTGAAGAGACCGCCTGTGAAACCACCCACTCAGCCTATTGGCTTTGATTTGGAAATTGAGAAAAGAATCCAGGATCGAGAGTCAAAGAAGAAATCAGACGATGAGCACTTTGAATTTCATTCCAGACCTTGCCCTACTAAGATCTTGGAAGACGTTGTGGTAAGAATAGCCAAGGCTGTGTGTGCTGCAGGAGCACCCGCCCGGCACTAACAACTGCCCAGGCACAATGTTTTGCAGTGGCCAGTCGGTAACTGGGAGCAGGGCGTGGTCATGTAAGGAACTAGAGATGGTAAAGTGACACAGAAGGACTTAAAGTCCCGCGAAGAACACAGCATGTCTGTAAACAGTATGAGGTAGGCAGAAGTATTTGAGAGACCCCACAATTTAAAGTGTTGTACAAAGTTAGGAGAAAATGATTTCTTCTAGGTAGGTTGGTGAAGAAGTCAGCATTTGCCCTGTGCCATGGCAGTATTTAGTTGTCATCTGTGTTGTCATCTTCGTCATGATAACTGACATTTATACTCTGTGTTGGGCATTGCTCAAACCCTTCTGCTGTGCAGTCACCCCTCCGCATCTGGGGGACTGGTTATACCGACCGCGTGGATACCAGCTCACCAGATGCCCACATCCCTCATGTAAGATATTACAGTTGTTTTCATATGAACTACACAGCTATCATAGGCTTTATTTTTTTGACATGCTTATGGTGGCCTCCAACTCCCAGGTTCAAGTGATCGTCTGCAGAAGAAGCCCCTGAGTAGCTGCGAGCTGGAACCCATGCCATCACACCCAGCTTACTGTCCTCTTTTCTTTCCGCTTGATTGATTGATTGATTGATTTGATTTGATTTGTACTGGGAATCAAACGCAGGACCTTGTGCTTGCCAGGCAGGCGCTTATGCCACTGAGCTGTGTCTCCTGCCCTATGCTTGTTTTAGAGTCAGCTGTGGTTTTTGGTAAAATCACAATATATTGGTTTTGGCTGGTTACCTAGTTTCATTTATTTTGTATTCTTAACACTGAGTCAAAGTTATGTTTTGCAGGCCTTATAAAAGTCATAATTATGTCTAAAATTTTTTCTTTCCCCATATCCTCTTTCACTTGAAAGTTTTTTCAATTCAAAAAAACCTTTTGGGGGGCTGGTGAGATGGCTCAGTGGTCTAAAGCACCTACTTAGAACAAGCTTAGCAAAAACAAAGGGACCATGGTTCAATCCCCCAGCACCACATGCCAGCCAGCCCCGCCCCCTGGTGGGCTGAGCTGCCCCCCCAATAAATAAATTAATTAATTAAAAAAAACCCTTTTATTCACAATTCTCTTCCCTGCTTTTTTTTTTTTTTTTTTTTTAAGCTCTGATACAAGCCACATTCTGTTAACAACAAAACACCACCCCACCCCCAACACCTGTGTGATTGGTTTCTAAGGGTTGTGCTTTTGCCTTCTTTGTCATTGTACCCTTAATGAATAGGGTTCTGAATATGGCAGGGCAAAAAAGGTAGGTTGTAGGGAAACCTCAGGTGCTGGAGCCAAAGCCTGCACGCACGCTTTATCTGTCTATCCATCCATCCCATCTAGCCATCCATCCATCCATCATAGTGCTGGGAATTAAACCCATGGCCTTGTGCCAACAGCTCATATCTTCATTTTAGTTTTTGTTGGTGGAGGGTTTTTATTGTTGTTTTTGATACAGAGCCTCATTTTGTAGTTCATGCTGGCCTTAAACTCACAGTGTAGTCCAGGCTGGCCTTGAACTCAGAGCAGTCTCTTGCCGTAGCTTCCTGAGTGCTGGCATTACAGGCGTGTGCCATTATTATTATTATTTTTTAAATATTTATTTATTTTTATTTATTACATTTATTTATTGTGTGTGTGTGTGGCCAGCTCAGCCCACCAGGGGGCGGGGCTGGCTGGCATGTGGTGCTGGGGGATTGAACCGCAGTCCCTGTGCTTTGCCAAGCTTGTTTCAAGTAGGTGCTTTAGACCACTGAGCCATCTTTCCAGCCCCAGGCGTGTGCCATTATGCCTGGTATTACATTCATTTTATATTCAGGAAAGCTGTGGCTCAGAGAAAAGAAATTGTTTCATCAAGACTTTTAAACAGTTATTTGGTGTTCCTTTGCCTTGGTGCTGGGGATCGAGCCCAGGGCCTCACACATGCGAGACAAGCACTTTACCACTGAGCTGCGTCCCCAGCCGGCAGCCATTTGGTACCTTGCTTTGCATAACATCTTATCTCCAGGCATTTGGCTTTTTCCCCTCCTGTGTGCTTTTGTTTTTTACACTACAGTTATTTTTTACTACAGTTTTAAACCCAACTTAAAAATCATTTCAAAAAAAAAATCATTTCAATTTGTAATTTAGAGTAATTTCAGTGGGAATAAATGCTGAGTTTTTTTTTTTTTTTTTTTTTTTTTTGGCAGTACTGGGGATTGAACTCAAGACCTTGTACTTGCCAGGACTGAGCTATCTCCTCCGGCCCCCAAATAAATGCATAAATAAATGCATAAATGGAAAACTAGTAGTTTTTATCATGAATGACATAATAACCAACACACACATAAAGCTTGTTATATACTAAGTTTATTCTAACCTTTTTACACCTCCAGCCCTAAAACAGATGGTTTTTCTTGTAGCCTAGAAAAGCCAACCTGAAGTGTTAAGTGAGGAAGGATGACTAGAGTTCATTAAGAGTTAATTAAAATCTAGTTCAGTCCCCGGTTCTGGGAAAAAAAAAAAAAAAAAGAAAAAAGAGTTAGTTAAAATCTCAGCGTAGCGCTGTACCTGGCTGTACTGAGGATGCTGGTAACCTCCCTAGAAAGCACTAGGGAGGTAGGGTGCTGCTGAATTGAGGTGCTGTGCTAAAGAACAGTGTCTGCTAAATCCAGCTGGTTGGCAGAATCCTGTGGGGCTCATATTATGTAAAGAATTTCCTGGGCACCAGCCCTGGAGTTTTGATTTGTTGGGCACAGTGTAGAGGAAGCTCAGGTAAAGAACTTAGAGTACAGGCTGGCATGTTGCTTATAGTGATAACTGCTCTTTTATTAAGTGCGTGTGTTCTGAGTGCTTTATGTAATCTTTTTCATGATAACTGTATTTTAATTTTTTCTTTTTTATGTTTTTTTTTTTTTTTTTAAATTGTAACATTTTAGATACATATATTGACCCTCACTGCTTTTTGGGGTTTTTTTTTTGGCAGAACCGGGGATTGAACACAGGCCCTTGTGCTTGCCAGGCAAGCACTTACACTACAGAACTATGTCTGCGGCTCCCTGTTTGTTTGTTTTTGAGACAGTGTCTCTCACTGTATAGTTTAGCCTAGCCTTTAACTCACTATGTAGCCCAGGCTGGCCTCAAACTTGCAGTGATCCTCCTGCCTCAGGTTCCTCAGTGTTAGTATTACAGGTGTGCGCCACCACACTCCGCAGTGTCCCTGCTTTTAAGATGAGGAAACAGACACTAAGAGATATCTATGTAGTGTGAAGGACTGAACTTTGAACCCAACATTTCTTAAACAGTAAATTATTCTACTCCACAACAATTACTTAATATTTTTTGTTTCTTTAGCACATATAGCTTTTGAATTTGATACTTGCTTTTTGCCACTCTTTGTACTAACATTTTAATTCAATTCTTGGTTTCTTTCTTTTTTTTTGAGACAAGCCTTGCTGTGTAGTGTAGGCTGGCCTTGATCTCTCTATAGAGTCCATGCTGGCCTCAACTTGCTCCTGCCTTAGTCTCCCCGGTGCTAGGATTATAGGCACCATCCCAACCCTTTTATTTTTTATATTTATTTATTTATTTGCAGAACCGGGGATTGAACTCAGGCCCTTGAGCTTGCCAGGCAAGCGCTTATTCTACTGAGCTATCTCCCCGGCCCATCTCAACCCTTTTAAAATCTTATTTTGAGATGGAATCTTGCTAAGTTGCCCAGCTAGATGTGCCTTTAAAATCCTGTGTAGTATCCTGGATAGCAGTGATTGCAGGAGTCACCTACTTATACCCTCAGTTCCATCAGAAAAGGAGTCTTTGAAGTTGGAATCAAATATTACCCATAGGAATATTTTTAAGAGTTGGTGGTAGAACTGCGATTAGGTCTTAGACTTGTATGGTAGAACTGAAGAGTCTAAGAACAAAATAAAAATAAAAAGGCCGGGGGGATAGCTCAGCAGCATAACTGCTTGCCTGGCAAGCACAAGGACCTGAGTTTGAGCCCCAGTAGCAAAAAAAGGACTTTTTCGTTTTTGTCTTTTTGAGACAAGGTTCAGACGGGTCCTAAGCTCACTTTGTAACCCAGGCTGGCCTCAAACTCCCAGCAATCCTCCTACCTCTGCCTCCTAAGTACTGGGATTACAGGTGTGCACCACTACACCTGGCTTGGGACTAACCGTTTTAAAAAACGTTTGTTTGTTTGTTTGTTTGTTTGTTTATTTATTTGTATACTGGGGATTGAACTCAGGACCTTGTGCTTGCCAGGCAGGCACTTATGCTACTGAGCTATCTTCCTAGCCCCTTTAAAAAATATTTTTAACTAAGACTGAGTAATAAAAGATATTAGAGGCAGAAACAGTTTTGTTACATTAAAGGCAAAGTTTGAGTAATTATCTTGCATGGTCCAAAAAGTGGCTTTGAAAGCCACTCCAAGAAAGACATTCCAAACATGTGTAACTACTTATGCAGTATTTATATTATACTCGATACTGTAAGAACCTAGACTGGCTAGGCATGGTGGTGTATGCCAGTAATCCTAGCACTTGGGAGGATGAGGCAGGAGGATTGCAGCATGTTTGAGGCCAGCCTGGGCTACAAAAGTGAGTTCTAAGCAGCCTGAACTGCATAGTGTGACGTGGTCTCAACAATACAAAAAGGAAAGAAAACCTAGAGATGACAAGGCAGATGTGAGTAGGCTGTATGCAGACACCACCCTATTTTATATAAGGATATGACCATCTGCAGGTCTTGGTATCCATGGGGGATCACTGCTTGGGTCCTGAGTGTGGAGAGATCCATTGTGGCCATACATGAGCTCTTCTTGGAGTCAAGAGGCCCTTGGGAACTGCTAATTGAGCTATGTGCTCCTTGCAGGGTGTTCCTGAAAAGAAGGTCCTTCCAGTCACTGTCCCCAAGTCTCCAGCCTTTGCACTGAAGAACAGAATCCGACTACCCAGCAAAGAAGATGAGGTGATTTCCTAGGAGTAGGGAGTTTCTGCTACTTTCAAAGGCAGTCTGGGCCTTAACTTTTCCCCTCCATCCCTCCTTGCTCCCCAAC
>NW_004524613.1:2378797-2380529 GCF_000260255.1 Octodon degus
AAAAATCCTAAAAGACATGGCCAGGACTGTGGAGGTAGCTCAGCAGCATAAGTGCCTGACCTGCCTGGCAAGTCCAAGGTCCTGAGTTTGATCCCAGTCTCTTTCAACCCATAGCCTCCTGCGTGCTAGGCAAGAATTCTACTCTACACTTCCCCCTACTCCTCAAGCCTTACCATTAAATTTAATGGATGTCAAAGGCAACAGCTCTCTTTCTGGTATTATCTTTAAGAATGGTATAAACATTTGATTGCCCTTTTGTTCCTCTGAGAGCAGAGTAGTTGATAAGGTGCAAATCTTCTGGATCTCAGTAATAACCATTTGCAGTTTATAGAAAAAGCATGGAGGAGTTGGGCGTTGGAGGTTGTCTGTTTCTGTAGCATTGGAATCAGTCTGTCTTTGAGAGTTAAGTTGCCAGGCCCTGTACTCTTGTTTTGCCAAAGTTATTGTCACTTTTGTGTGGGACTTGTCCTGCTGCCATTACTACAAGGATGGCAAAGATGGCTGTGTGGTGATGGCTTATGGAACTGTAACATGGCCTGTCATTGATGTACTAGTTTCTTATTACATCTCCCATTTTATCTATAAATATCCAGAGTTAGAGTAATTTTATAGCGGATCTCAAGCAAAGCCTTTTTATAGGTTCATTTGAAACTAAAATACACAGTAATCTTATATTACCAGTTTGAACCCAAACAACTTAGTTCGTCCTATTCTGGGTTTGGCTACTATTAGTTCTAGTCACATGTCTCAATGGAGTCTGGATACTGGGTCAAAGAAGAGGGGAAGGTATATGTTTGGTTAGTACTTGTCTTCTAATCATCATTTTATTATGCTGACATTAAGCTTTCCAGTATTTCTGTGGAAAACTTTTAAATCTGTTAGTCCTTTATTAAGGGCTTCCCATTGCTCTTAGCCCCGTGGTGTGGCAGTCGATTCTGCCATTGTCCCTCTTTGCTAAAAAGAAAACTAAGACTTCATTTGAGTGACTTCTGTCATACAGACTTCTGGCTGCATATGTGGAGGGGGCGGGGGAGAGTAAGAAGTGTCATTTCTGAACTGCAATTTCTGTCTTAGGAAGAGGATGAGCCAGCAGTGCTAAGAGCTCAGCCTGTGCCACATTATGGGGTGCCTTTTAAGCCCCATATTCCGGAGGCAAGAACTGTAGAAATATGCCCTTTCTCCTTTGATTCTCGGGACAAAGAACGCCAATTACAGAAGAAGAAGAAAATAAAAGAATTGCAGAAAGGGGAGGTAGGTGCTTCCATTTCTGCAAGTAGCAGAATACTATCCCTTGATCCTCCATGGGTAACCTTTCATGTAATACTTGACTAAAATTACTCCTTCCTTTGATCCTTCTAAAAATTGTATAAGATGTAGATAGGGCAAGTAATTTAAATAATAATTCTGGTTCAAAGAGGTTATATAACCTGCCTCTGATCACATTGCCATTTGTTGGCCATATTGGGAAGAAAACCTAAGTTTCCTTGCAGGCCCATTACTCTTTTCTGTTGGGCCATACTGGTTGAAAACCAGTCATCCCTGATTGTTCAGGTTCACTCACATATTCTGGGGCAACTATTGTTTTCTGGCTAGAGAAGTATTTCTCTTAAGACACATGTTTTGTTTTGTTTTTTGTTAGGTACCCAAGTTTAAGGCACTTCCCTTACCTCATTTTGATAGCATTAACCTGCCAGAGAAGAAGATAAAGAACGTGACCCAAATTGAGCCGTTT
>NW_004524613.1:2380629-2383491 GCF_000260255.1 Octodon degus
AGGTACCCAAGTTTAAGGCACTTCCCTTACCTCATTTTGATAGCATTAACCTGCCAGAGAAGAAGATAAAGAACGTGACCCAAATTGAGCCGTTTGACTTGGAGACTGACAAAAGAGGTGCTAAGAAGGCTCAGACGTGGAAGTACCAGGTGGGAAAAGGGAGAGTGGCCCAAATGTGTTTGGCTTGCTGGTTGACAGGCAGACCCATGGCGTTGAAAACTCACCTGAAATGAAATACTCAATTATTTCAGTATACCTTATCTAACTCAGGGCTCAGCACGTTTTTTTGGAAACATCAGATTGTAAATATTTTAGGTTTTGTAGTTACATGTCACTCTGCCTCTGTCACCTATGCCTTGTGTATATGTGTGTTTTCATTCCTTTAGAAATCTGAGGGCCAGGGAGATAGCTCAGTAGAATAAGCGCTTGCCTGGCAAGTGCAGGGTCCTGAGTTCAATCAATCCCTGATATTGGAAAAAAGAGAGAGAGAGAGAGAGAGAGAGAGAGAGAGAGAGAGAGAGAGAGAGAGAGAGAGATAAAAATCTGAAAGAATCTGAAAGCCTAGCTCCAGGACTGGACGGAAACAGTTCACAAGTGGACTTTGGCTGCAAGCTGGCAGTTGCTGGTCCTCTTTTTAAGTGACCACTGGGGAAATGGAAAGCTACGGCTTTCTGTGTCAGTGTCTATAAGGTCTCGTCCACGCCAACTGGTAGACTTACTAACTGCCATATTTACTCTTTGGTGTTTTGGTAAGTATCAGCATGGGAGAATAGGTTCTTTACATGTAATAGGCTGTTTTCTCAGCATGGTGTGGAATATACTTGTTCTTTATAGTTAACAAGTAATTACAAACAGTTAATTGGAACCAGTCATAGTAGCCCATACCTCTAATCCTAGCGCTCTGAGAAGCTGAGGCAAGAGGATTGCAAGTTTGAGTACAACCTGAGCTACTTAGCAACTTGTCTCTCAGGGAAAAAAAATCTGGGAATGTGGTTCAGTGCAGAGCCCTGGGTTCAATCCATAGTACCACACAAATACAAACAAAGACAATTAATTGGTTATTGGCTGATTTAATTGGGGTCTAGTTCTGTCCACCTGGAAAATTTTCAGATTTGTCAATATTTTTATGTCATCACTTATTCTAGAATGACTGTCCAAAAGAAGCTGTGGGCAAATCCTTGCCCATAGGAACCACTCTGTCTTACTTTCCTATTACTGGGTCCGAATCCTTGAAGCCCATGACTTCCAAGAAGGAGAGGTTTATATTGGTGGATTTAGTTTATTTTGGTGGCCAGCTCCCAGGCAGTGGCAGGGGGAATGGCATAGTAGAGTTGCTTACACTGTGTCAGACTGGAGGCAGAGGGGCAACAGATGTCTTATAAATTTGAATTCCAGTTGAATTATTTAAATCAAGATCCAATAAGGCCCACATTGTGTATTTGTTTGCCAAATCTCCAAGACACTTTCAATCAGTAGACTTTCTTTTGTCTTTTTTTTTATTTATTTATTTTATTTTTTAAAAATTTTTTTTTTATTTTTATTTATTTGAGAGAGAGAGAGAGAGAGAGAGAGAGAGAGAGAGAGAGAGAGAGAGAGAGAGAGAGAGAGGGGTGTGTGTGTGTGGCCAGCTCAGCCCACCAGGGGGCGGGGCTGGCTGGCATGTGGTGCTGGGGGATTGAACCGCGGTCCCTGATGCCTTGCCAAGCTTGTTCTAAGTAGGTGCTTTAGACCACTGAGCCATCTCTCCAGCCCTCTTTTGTCTTTTTGAGATGGGTCTCGCTATGCAGTTGATACTGGTCTTAAGCTCACTTTGTAGTCCAGGTTGGTCTTGAACTGACCCTCCTGCCTCAGCCTCCCAGTGCTGTGTTTTATCTGTTGAACAAACTGGATTATGTAGATTTTTCAGTCTGGGCTTTATTGATTACATTCCCAAGTGGTGTTTAATACATTTTTCTGTCTTCCATGTTTTCTACAAATTAATAGATCTAGAGACTTGATTAAATTTTAGTTTTTATACTTGTTGTTTTTGTGGGGGAGTGGGAAGAATATAGGTGATTCTGCATGGTCATGGTCCTTAATCACATCCAGAGGCATATAATGTATAGTTGTTTATTTTTGGGGGGGAACTGGGGATTGAACTCAGGCCCTTGCACTTGTCAGGGAAGTGCTTATTCTACTGAGCCATCTCCCTGGCCTCAGTTGTTCATTTTTGTGGTGGTTAAGGTAGACCTTAAAGGTGTCTTAGCTTGGTGTGGTGGCACACAGCTATAACCTCAGCACTTGGGAAACTGAGACAGGAAGATTTTGAATTGGAGGCTACCTGGTCTACGTTGCAGTTCATGTTTGGCCTGGACTGTATTAGACCCTGTTTCATAAGACAAAACAAAACAGAAAAATATTTTCTAGAGAGGCTGACGCAGGAGGACATAAGTTTAAGCCCAGCCTGGGGGCAGCACAGGGAAACTGTCTTGAAATTTTAAAAAATGTTTTTAAAAATGTAAAAAGGGCTGGCCATGTGTAGCTCAATGCAGAGATCCTTGGTTCATTTCCCTGTACTAGGTATTGAGGATTTTTTTTTTTTTTTTTTTTTTTTTGGTGGAACCGGGGATTGAACTCAGGCCCTTGCACTTGCCAAGCAAGCACTTATTCCACTGCGCCATCTCCCCGGCCCCAGCCCCTTACCTGTATTAAGGAGTGTATATGTTGTGTGTGTGTTGGGGATTGGGGGGATCTTAAAAAATAGTTTTTAATTCTAAGGGTTCAAATATTATTGGTTGAGGGGCTGGGGAGATGGCTCAGTAGAATAAGTGCTTGCCTGGCAAGCACAAGGGCCTGAGTTCAGTCCCCGGTTCTGCCAAAAAA
>NW_004524613.1:2384041-2430168 GCF_000260255.1 Octodon degus
ACAGCAGAAAGAAGCAGCTTGCTTCAAGGCTCGTCCAAACACGGTCACTTCCCAGGAGCCCTTTGTTCCCAAGAAAGAGAAAAAATCAGTTGCTGTTAGTATTTTCTGTACTTTCATAGGGGTGAGGGCGGAATTGTCAGCCTCCCTGGGGAACACAGGGCTCAGTTGTTTGAGCACAGTGCCATGTAAGCCAGAAGGGTATGGCTTTAGAAGACCGTAGCTTTTCTGTACCCTAGCCCTAGCTTTTTGCTGTCTTTAACCGTAGTGGCTCTGTTGAGTTAGCAAATGCATTGTGTCCAGATTGCTATAACCTGGGCCTCAGCATAACCGGCTGGCTCTTCACCTGCTGTAATCAGCTTCCCTCACCTGAAGAGTGAGTGATGAGAGAGAACTGGGAGGTGTTTTTGGAGTTGGCCCTGAAGCAAGCCTGAGATACAAAACATTTGATTCCTTAGGCACTGGGCAGTGTTGGTTAAAGGTTAGGATTCTTTTATGTCTATTTTTAAATCACTGTGGTTTTGAGCAAGATACTTTACCTCGGGGTCTTACTCTTCCATTTATGTTGAATTTTTCCAGGGGCTCTTCAACTGTTGAGATTCTGACTCTACCTCTTTCTAGCGGGGCTTCCTGAGAGCTCAGCCTTTCCTTGCCTTCCATGGCTCTGCCACTTAGGTCAATCCAGGGTTGGGCTGGGGCTCAGCTAATGGAATTGCTGCTCGTGTACTAGTGTTTTCTCTGTTTCTGAACTCAGAGGGCCTTTCTGGTTCTCTAGTTCAGGAGCCTTTGCAGTTGGCCACTGAGAAGAGAGCCAAGGAGCGACAGGAGCTGGAGAAGAGAATGGCAGAGGTGGAAGCCCAGAAAGCCCAGCAGCTGGAGGAGGCCAGGAAGCAGGAAGAGGAACAGAAGAAGGAGGAGCTGGCCAGACTGCGGAAGGAGCTGGTAACAGGACCTCACGAGCGCTGACCAGGGCGGGGTTGTCTCTCTTGTTTTTCTCACCATGCCTCATCCTAGACAGGCTCTGCAGTAGCTTGTAAGGCAGCACCTGAGGCAGGTGCGTGGAAGATGTCATTCCCACTGAGGGCAGCAGGAGGTTAGCTGGGCAGGAAGCAGAGGCTGAGTGCGTGGGGATCTAAGGAGGAGCCATGATTCTGGATGTTGAGGAGCCAGCCTGTCAGTTGTGAGACATAACACCATGTTCAGATATACATTTATCCTTGATACTGAATTTGGGCAGAAGTTTTCCAGAGATCTGCATGAGAAGGGTATCGTGTGGTAGCCACATGCGGTGATGCATTTCCTAGGACTCTTTGTTATTTATTTTATTCTGAGATTAAGAACCAATGTATTTTATAATTAGACAAGAATGTACAGTACAGGGTGTAAGGCAGGGTATATAGGGATTATGAGGCAGCTGTCCTTTCCTTTTCCCCCTCCTTATTCTTGGCTCCAATTCCATGGAGTTACAGTATCTGTTGGCCTCACTGGTTCTCATGCTAACACTAGTATAATGACCTAAGTAGTAGCTAGCCAAAAAGCCCTTTGTTGGGAGGACAGCAAGTTGTGATAACTGCATATGACAAAAGAGGCTTTTAGGTGAAACTTCATATGATTAGTAAGTGAATGACTACAGCAGCATATGTTTTGTCTAAAATGCTAACGTAGGCTCAGCGGTAGAACAGTTGATTGCCATATGTGAGGCTCCAGGCTCGGCACCACCAAAAGAGCAGAACAAAACAAAACAAAAGCACTCAGGTTGGCTGCTGGAGCAGCTCTTGGCTTAGGTGGACTTGCCTATAGGCAGGCTTCTAGGAAAAGCTACTGGGGAGATCAGCCTCTCGCAAACATCAAGCTAGCAACTGCTGATTAAATGAGTAAATAATGCAATCCCCACTTTATATGTAAAACTAGCTCCAGTTTACCTAGTTTTTCTTCATCACTAGGTACCTGCCTTTTGCATTTGTCCTCATTCTAGAACTGTTTATTGTAGCAGCTCTCAATATAGGCTCATAACAGTATTCTAAAGCACAATGTTAGTTGCCTCTACTAATCTAGCTTGATTCAGGGTTGATCTTAAACCATCCAGGATGATAGATGGGACCAAGTCTTCTCTGAAAACCCTGTGGGTTTTTTTTTGTTGTTGTTGTTGTTGTTTTTGGTCTCACTACTAGATCAGACTCCTAGTGATTCGCCTCTTAAACAGCCTCCCAAGAGCTGGGATTACAGGTGCACGGCACCACACCCAGTCTCAATCGATGTCTCAGCGTGCCCTGGGGCAGGGCCAGCATAGCTGGCCGGGGGATCGAGCCCCTGGCTCCTGCACCAACCCTGTGTGTTGTTGGGTTTTACATTTTGTTCTTCTTTAGGTTCATGTGTTTGTGAATATTGAGAGTCAGTAGGGATGTGATGAGGTATGCTGTACTGTCAGTTATTCAGGAGGATGAGGCAGGAGGGTTACAAGCTTGAGGACAGCCCAAGCAGTTTAGATACTTAAAACATAAAAGGGGGGCTGGAGATGTAGTGTGAAGATCTTGAGTTCAATCCTCAACCACAAAGAAAAAAAAAAAAAGAGAAGTAGTGAAAGAGTCAGTAAGTTTAAGATTGTGCTCTGACTGATTCTTAACTTGTAACTCTTCTCTGTGCAATTGAGTATGTGTCATTCATTAAACACCAGTACAGTGGTGGTGAAATTATGGCATGCCTGCCGCGGTAGGCTGTTTGCTATCATTGAAAGCTCTAAAAGCCTGCCGTCACTGCCCTAGTAAGTCACACAGGAATTAAGTTTGGCCTTCTTCGTGAGGGACCCTGCAAATACCTAATAGAAACCTATTGCTCCCCAAAAGCTCTTGTACTTTCTCATTTTATTCCTCTCTTTCCCCTTCCCTTTAGGATCATAACTGATACCTGTAAAGCTTCACAACCATTTTCTCTTAAAAAAAAAAAAAAAAAAGCTAGTTGCGATGGTGCACTTCTATAATCCCAGCTTTCTGAGAGGAGGATCTGAGAATCACTAGTTCAAACCCAGCCTAGTCAGCTTAGCAGCCTCATTTGAGACCCTGTTTCAAAATTTAAAAAATAAAAAATAAAAATAAAGGTCCAAGTTCTATAATACAGCAAAACAAAACTACTACACCTATTAGTTCTGTCACATCACTCTCAGTAATAACTTTATTTTCCTTGTTCTGCAGGTGCACAAGGCAAATCCAATACGCAAATACCAGTCTGTGGAGATAAAGTCAAGTGACCAGCCTCTGACTGTGCCTGTCTCTCCCAAGTTCTCGACCCGATTCCACTGCTGAGCTAAGCTGCGAGCTGCTTGTTACTTTACACCAGGCACGGAGGGAACTCATTTCTGCAGACTTACTGACCCATGCCTTGGCGCATTCTGACCGCTGTGGGGCCAGTTCTGTGGAGAAGTGTTTCCATACATTTTAAGGCTAAAGTGAGACTTACTAAACATCTATACCTTGATGAGACCATGTAGTAGTTTCCTTTAAACATCAGTTGACCCTTAGTTAGAATTTCAAGTCTCTGTGTCAGCACAGTGCAATTTCTTTTTTCTTTTATCCCTTCCCTTTATGTACATATATACATATATATATTTGTAATCAGAAAATAAAGATAGTCGAATCTTGAGGTAGGATTTAAGTCATGGTTTCATTGAGGAACAGTGTCTGAGATTCTTTCTTCCTTGAGCCTTAGGGTGCAGAACCTCAGTAACTGCCTGTGAGGAAGACTGCACAACTCCTGCTCGGCACAGCTTGCGGCGGAGCTGCTGCGAGGCCCCCTCCCTCCTCCGTGCCGAGGAAGGAGTGCTGCTGAGTACATTTTAAGACCTTGCCAGGAATAAATATATGCTGTCTTCCTCTCCCTGATTTTGTTACTTGATGTTTTAACATTTAAGCCCCTTTTGTGGTCACATCATATTGGGGAAATGGCTGACTTGGAAGGTGGGTCTGGGATCTTTCTGGACCACAGGCTCTGTCCTTAAAGTGCTTTGTAACTCTTCTCTGTCCATAGCAGACTCCGTATTTTGTTACCTCACTGGTAGTGACCACCATGCACATAGACTGTGCCTTCATCTCTAAATGAGCTTTTTCTCACATTTTAAGTTTCTTATAAGATCCAGGTTAAGTAAAATATGTTTGTTTGTTTGTTTGTTTGTTTGTTTCTTTTGAGACAAGATCTTGCTGTGTAGTTGAGGCTGGCCTGAGTTCATGCTGGCTTCAGACTCACAGTGAGCCTCTTGCCTCAGCCTCCCGAGTGCTGGGATTATAGGCATGTGCTGCCACACCTGACTAAAATATGTTTTACAGTTCTTTCCTTGCCTGTGACCTCAGATAAGGATGGTTGTTTGCTTTGTGCCTTCCAAGTGTTTATTGTATGAAACATACCTGGCAGACCAACTGTCTCATATCTGAGTTGCTTGTAGTTCTTCACAGAATAATAGAGAAGACAAGAATTACTGTAGCCCTCTGTGTTTCTTGTGACTGGCACATAATTGATTTAGGTTCATGTTGAGTAGTACGTTTTCTTTTGACTTTTGATGGGACTTTTTTTCTTTTGATGGGACTTGTGATTCTCCTGTTTTCAGCCTCCCAAGAGGTGGGATTACAGGCGTGCTACCACGCCCAGTCTCAGTCACCCTCTCAGCGTGCCCCTGGGGGCGGGGCTGGCATGGCACGCTGGGGACCAAACCCTGGCCGCTGCGCTAGGTGCTTTAGTCCACGGAGCTATCTGGCTGGCCCTTTTCCATTTTTTAATATCCCTATGCCAGCTGTGTTGTGTACAGGTCAGCTGTATGCACCTTCTAAGTACCATATGTGACATCAGACCTATTTTATATTCATTGCTTTATCCATACAGTGAGCATTTGTGGATTTCCTGTCACAGGCATTGTAGATCCAGCCACAGGTGACAGCAAGGTAGTGCCCCTCACAGTATGACTTACAGATCCTTCCCTCCTGGAGGTTACAGGTCAGCACACAATGAAGTTCGTTCGTTCTTTCTTTTTTCATTCATTCTTTTTTCTTTTTCTTTTTCTTTTTTTTTTTAAAGGGAAAAGGTTTATTTGGCTCACAATTTACAGAGGTTGGGGCTAGGGAGATAGCTCAGTAGAATAAGCACTTGCCTGGCAAGCACAAGGGCCTGAGTTCAATCCCCAGTTCCTCAAAAAAAAAAAAAAAAAAAAAAAAAATTTACAGAGGCTTCAGTCCAGTTGGCTGGCTCCAAAGCTGATGTCTTGGGCCAGGGAGATGGCTCAGTAGAATAAGTGCTTTCCTAACAAGTGCAACGGCCTGAGTTCAATCTGCAAAAAAACCCCCAAAAACAAAAACCAAAGCTGATGTCTTGGCAGGCAGAGGAGCATCATGGAGGAGAAACAGCTCATAGGGCAGAAGACATGAAAAGCAACATGGGAAGGAATTTCTTAGAGGTTGGTAGCATATGGTTTAATAAGCACTTAGTTTATTTAATAAATATTTGTAGTGCTAACTGAATATCGACCCGTTAGTACTGTTTGTCTCTGGGAATACAGCACTAAGGAAAGAGGGCCGTGCCTTTTGTGGAGCTTACACTTCAGTAGGAAAGACACAGTAAGTGTGTAAGTATTCATCTCTTGATAGAGCTCTAGTGAGGCTGCTGTGCAGACGGGCTGTGTGGAAGAGGGGCGTTGGAAGGCACGCGGAGGGAGATTGGAAGGCCTGCCCTGCCAGCGGGTTGGCTAGGGTGGCCGCAGTTGGGGTGGTGAGAAATGGTGGCTTCTGGATGAGTCTGATGTTGTGACTGGTAAGGCTTGCAAGTGGGCTCGGAAGGAGAGGGAGACTTAGGAAGGGCTCTCAGCGGTTGGCCTCAGACAGACAGCGCTCGCCTGTACGAAGATAAACCTAGTTCTTGGACTCTATTTCTGTGGTTACCTGTTTCTTTGGTTTTTCCACCCCTGCTGAGTTCTTGAGTTCTTCTCTGGGTCTGTCCTGTGTAGCTTTTCTCTTTGTGTCACAGTTCTTTATCAGTTCATGTGTCTCCATCTGGCATCAGGTGGGTTTTTGTTTTTGTTTTTGTTTTTGTTTTTTTTTTTTTGGTGTAAGTTTTTCTTATGTTTTGTGTGTGGTTAATTTTAATTGTTCCCCGTGGGACAGCCCTCAAACTGAGGACTTTAGAAAGTGCTACTGCAAAAAACAAACAACCAAATAAAAATTTGGGGCTGGGGAGATAGCGCAGTAGAATAAGTGCTTGCCCAGCAAGCACAAGGTCCTGAGTTCAATCCCTGGTACCACCAAAAAAAACCCCAAAACAAACAACCGAAAGTGCTACTGCATTGAGTCACAGACTGGGAAACCTTCCACCCCAGTGGCCCTATTCTCAGTTGTCCCCTGCCCAGCCTCCACATAGAGTGGTAATTTGTGGCAGTGTTTTAAAGAAGTTAAGAAATGTGATTAAAAATAGGTGAATATTTTAATTAAAAATATTATAGCACAAGACACATTGCCATGAATCCCCCTCAGAAAGTCCTCCTTGCTTTGTTTTTTTTTAAATTTATTTATTTTGTGTGTGTGTGTGGCCAGCTCAGCCCACCAGGGGGCAGGGCTGGCTGGCATGTGGTGCTGGGGGATCGAACCGCGGTCCCTGTGCTTTGCTTAGCTTAGTTTGTTCTAAGTAGGTGCTTTAGACCACTGAGCCATCTCACCAGCCCAGTCCTCCTTGCTTTGAATACACAGCCCATTGTTCTTGCTCTTTTTTTTTGAGACAAGGTCTCACTATATAGCCCAGGATGGCCTTGAACTCACAGCAATTGTACCTCAGCCTCCTGAGTGCTGGGACTACAGGTATGTATCACCACATCAGCTCTCTTCTTGCTACTTTTGAAGCAGCTCTAGACATCCTCTTTCATGTCTTTAGTTGAGTTCCCATGACTGCCTTGATAACCTGAATTAAGTAAGACTTGGGGGGCTGGAGAGATGGTTCAGTGGTCTAGGGCACCTACTTGGAACAAGCTTGGCAAAGCACAGGGACCGCGGTTCGATCCTCCAGCACCACATGCCAGCCAGCCGCGCCCCCTGGTGGGCTGAGCTGGCCACACACACACGCACAATAAATAAATGTTAAAAAAAAAAAAAAAAAAAGACTTGGCCTTTCATGGTCATTTTGACGTAGGAGAAGAGTCAGAGGATGCATGGTGTGTGATCTAATGAATAAGGTGGATGAAGACACCTGTATTACTTGACAGAAATTGTGCTTCTAGAAGTGATACATGACATGGGGGCCTTGTCATGGAGGAGGAAACCAGCTACCCAATCGTGGGTTGTTTTCACCCCACTATTTTTAAAATGCTCTCTCTCTCTCTCTCTCTCTCTCTCTCTCTCTCTCTCTCTCAGCTTTTAAAATACTCAGTTCACTGTAGTGTTTCTGGGTATAAACTTTGCTCGCCCATTTCCATCAAGGTCAGAAAGTACCATCTTGATGGTGGAGCTTACTGACAAGCTTTCTTTACATGAAGAGAACTGATTTCCATTGACAACTTTGAACCTTGGTCTTAGGATCATAATCAGACCCAAATTTCATCTCCCATATGACATTTGCTAAGAGTTGGAAGCTGAAGTTGTACGATCATGTAGCTCCAGTGAAATTTTATGTTGAGAGGGGCTGGGTAGATGGCTCAGTGGAATAAGCGCTTCCCTGGCAAACACAAGGGCCAGGGGCCAGGGAGATGGCTCAGTGGAATAAGCACTTCCCAGCAAACTCAAGGGCCTGAGTTCAATCCTGGTTCCGGAAAAAAAAAAAAAAAAAAAATTATGTTGACTTGGTATTCTTTTGTTTTTGAGACAAGGTCTCTGTAGCCCAGGCTAGCCTGCAAGTTGGCAGGACTACAGACATGCACCACCACGTCTGGCTAGGGTGAATGTGGTGTTCTTAATTCATGGTTTATAGTCCATGATTGATGGTATAAGCACACCTCTCAACCGTAGCTCAGAAGTAGTTGCACCAAGCAAATTGAAACTTCTCACCTGTTTTCACTAAGGTTTGACTTGCTGCTTCTCGTACTGAAGATCCTTGCCTTTCCATTGGCTAACACAAAGCAAGCAGCATTCACCCATTTTTATTTATTTATTTATTTATTTTATTTTTTTTTTTGTGGTACTGGGGATTGAACTTGGGACCTTGCTGTTGCCAGGCAGGCACTTATGCTGCTGAGCTATCTCTCTGGCTCACCCATGTTTTTTTGCTCACAGAACAAAAAAACTTAAAACTGAATGGTTAACTGTTTTGTTAGCACAGGGCTGGTTAAATAACTCAGCAGATTAAAGTGCCTGCAAGCAGGCGCAGGGGCTGGGAGTTCAGTCCTCTGGCCTGCCGGGCTGGCCCTGCCTCTGGGGCTCACTGAGATGGTGATTGAGACTGGGTGTGGTGTCATGCGTCTGTAATCCCAGCTCTTGGGAAGCCTGTAAACAGGCAGATCACTACAAGTTTGATCTCGTAGGGAGACCCTGAACACCCTGTAGACCCTTCCCTAAAATACAAAAACAAAACCAAAAAATCTTTGTTAGTGCAAACTCATATCTGGCATTGACTCTTGCTGGATGTTCTCACCATTACTTACTTTTTTCCTTTAGAAACTCAAACTGTCTACTTTTATAGATAAATTCATGTTCTTTGTCCCTTTAGGCCAAGTTCTAGAAGGAACTTCATCTTTTCATACTAAGGTATTTTCATAAACAAATTCAATGTCTTGAGATAAGAATTGACTGAGTTCTACTAAGAAATCTGACTGCCACGCTCTGCTTGGTAGTTTTGCAAAGTTCCTAGATTGTTGGAGTTCCTGCAGTTTCTGAGAAAGGCAATCTTCAGAAGCGTTTTGGCTTGGTCATGATTTTCCATTGCTCATACTTTGTGTGAATTTAAGATTATTTTCACTCTCCGATTAATCACTTTTTCCTCGTGTAATTTCTTAGGTTTGATTTTTTTGTGTCTTTGGTTGCTTTTATTTGAGACAAGTTCTCACTGTGTTGAGGCTGGCTTTGAACTTGCAGCCCAGGCTGGCCTTGAACTCAGAATAATCCTCCTGCCTTGGTAGTGCAAATTTACAGATGTGTAAATTACAGGATCACGGGGGTGTGTCAGATGCCCTTGTGTACTATCAAATGGCTAGTTTGGTTGCTGTTTTATGCCCTACCAGCTCTTTGCTGAGGAGTTTGGCCCCTGGAAAGCAAAGCCAGTGTGGTAGACAGAGTGCAGTAGTAGTTGCTCCAGCATCTAACAGAGTTGAGAACTGGTCATAGAATTATTAACACAGGATAGGATAGAGCTTAGTACTGTAAGCAGTGCTGTGCGAGTTCAGGGTTCTTATTGGGAGTGAGGTTGAAATTCATAAAGGTGAGGGTTTTTTTTTTTTTTTTTTTAAGTAAAATTCTAAAGGTATTTATTCAGTTGGGTATTTGTTTTTTTTTTTTTTTATTTTTAGGGAAGGTTCTACAGGGTGTTTAGGGTCTTACTACTAGATCAGACTTATAGTGATCCGCCTGTTTACAGCCTCCCAAGATCTGGGATTACAGGCGCGCGCCACCACGCCAGTCTTGGGTGTTTGTCTAGATGTTGATGGGCTTGCTTAAGGCTGGAGTGTCTGGTTGAATGTGTGTGCCCTGTGATAAATCCTAACACCCTTTCCTTTGGGATTCCTTGAAAAAGGCCATCTCCTGGAAGCTGGTTTGCTGGGGGAATTCTTCAAGGCTGAGACAAGCAGTTAAAAAAGCTGTGAGCCACGGGGCTGGGCTCCTGTTTCTGCACAAGCAGGCGGAGTTTCAGCTTGGTGGTGTGGATCCAGATAGCAATTAGTTGACATTCTGAATCCTGAGCTCCCTTCCACCTTGCAGCCCGCTGCAATACTCAGAGAACATATAAAGTTTCCTGGAGACAGTGCAAGCCCAGGCCTAGGGAAAGAGCAGGAAGGTTGAGTGTATGGCAGTTAGAGCAGTGACGAAGTCGTAACCAGGGAACTGAGTGTTTGCGCCAATGCCAGGAATGCCAGGACAATTTGTTATCTAGCTAAAGCCAGTGTAGTCGCTACAAAAGAGAAGCCTGGGGACAAAAGCATACTTCCCTTTTGTTTTCTTTGTCTTCTTGCATAACTACTTTGTTTCCTAGTGCTGTGGGAACAGTTGGTGACATTGGAAACAGTCTGGAGGTTTTGTTATTCTCTCTGGTAGGAGAATAAAAGGCCAGGCTCAGGCCAAAGCGCATTTCTGTGCACTAAGGTATCACTTTCCTGGAAGGCCTCTGCCAGTGCTGACATGTCACTTGCAGAACTCTTAGTTAGAGGGTCAGGTGTAAGCAGCTAAAAGAAATGCTAAGTTTTGTTAGGAAAGAATGATTTCACCAAAGTAAGCTTGACCTGAATGCATCAATTGCCCTCTTCCCTTTAAAAAAAGAAAAAAAAGTTTTTATTGGACAGAGAGGAAATAAAAGCCTGGCCTGTCTATCTGCAGAGACCCACATAGTTCCAGGACTGCTCTCCCAGGTTGCAGGTGATGTGTAGACATGCTGAGAACCACGACACACTAATACTGCCAGGGCCCTACTTGCTGTGGTGTTGACAGTGTTCTTGGCCCCTCCTTGAGGAGCAGGGGTGACAGGAGTAGATGGCAGTGCCTCCCTCATAGTGTAGAGAAGAGCTGAGGAGGCACCTTAGGCCCACCTGACCATCTCCTGTCACGGGCATGTGCGCTCACTGGATTACACAGACAATCTGTGCTTGTTCTTTTAGGTAAAACTTGATCCTTTTTAATGTATTGTATGAGGTATGATTGAAAAATATGGCAAATGTTTAAGTCTTTAAAATGAATTATTGTAATAAGTGATGAATTGTTAACTCCTCTTAGAACACTTTGTTTTGAATACATTTACTGCTCATTCTTGACACTTCCTTTTTTTTTTTTCATTTTAGTATTTGGTCTCACTGTGCATCTTGGACTCATAGTGATCCTTCTGTTTTCAGCCTCCCTAGTGCTGGGCTTACGGGTAGGACTCAGTTGCCAGCTCAGTGTGCCAAGGGGGTAGGCTCAGTGTGGTCTGTGGGCTGGGATCGAACCCTGGTCCCTGTGCTTGCCAAAGCAGGTGCTTAGTCCACTGAGCTATCTTGCCGGCCCTCTTGCCACTTTTCTGAAACAGTTTTAGAATTGCTTTTGTTGTTTTTAGTGGCACTGTTGCTGTTCCCTTATTGTATTCAATGATGTATTCAAAACTTTGGCCTTTCATGGTCGTTTTGACTTTGGAAAAGATGTAAAGGTGCATGATGCTGGATCCGGCTAGTAAGGTGGACCCGGACACGCATGTTAATGTTTTTCCGAGTTGTCCATCTGTTGCAGGGTACTGGGTACCAGCATTCCCCCATCTGTGTTACACCTTGTAAAGACACAGAAGAGGACTTGCAGAGCTGTTTCAGAGGGTGGCAAGAGCAGTGGGCTCTGTGTTCCAAGTGAGGCACGTGTCTTGGGGGGCATTGATGAGAATGTGCCTTTTGCTGTAATACATTTTAAAACTTCACTGTATGTTTTGACCTTGTATGACTTTTCTGTTATACTTTGTTATACAGCCTTCACTTAGCACATGGGTTTTTCCTGTATGCAGTAGCATACTGGGCTTCAGGGGTGTACTGTTTATTGTTCCATTGCTTCTCCCCAGTGAAAATGTTGTTTTGCAAAGGGTTGTTCTGGCCTCTATTTATAGGACAGAATTGTCTGCATTCACTTCCTTCTAGTGTGTCACATATGTATCTGAACTCTGTACCTTAACCATTCAGTCTTTGTAATGGAAATACAAATCAGAAGGAAATGTTTCTCCCAAAGTGTAATTCATAACATTATTGTCACACTAGCAGGATGGAAAAGCTCCCCTTGGCTGGTGTGATGTCAGTATCGCTGGTACCCGTGCTCAGTGGAAAAAAAAAGATTGTTTAGTGAAGTCTTTTTGGAGAAATTTTATTTATTTATTTTTGTTGTTTTATATTTTAGGGAGGGGTCTACAGGGTGTTCAGGGTCTCACTACTAAATTGGACTTGTAGTGATCCACCTGTTTACAGCCTCCCAAGAGCTGGGATTACAGGTGTGTGGTACCACACCCAGTCTCAATTGCTGTCTCAGCGCACTCTGGGGGCGGGGCTGGCACAGTAGGCCCCGGGGATTGAACCCAGCCCCTGTGCCTGCTTGCAGGCGCTTTAATCTGCTGAGCTATTTGGCTGGCCCGGTAGTTCCATTATTTTAAAGTCTTGCAACTCTACATTTTCTAGTAGACTTTCAGGGCAGATTTGTTGTCTTCAAGCCTTTGGATTAGATTTGAAAGAAAGAAGTACTTTGTCCCATTTACCAGGAGTTGTGATGCGTCTGTTGGGAAGAGCAGGGGACAGGGATTATCTCTTCTTGTCTCTGAAAAGCTGGGTGGTATTTCACAAATTATTCCACCTTTCTTTACTTCAGTTTCCACATCTGTCTCTAGAACAATTATTTAGCATATGTGCTGATGAAGCACACACTGAGCTAGAGCAGGAAGGCTCCCTTTACCTTAAATGTTCACGGATTTTTTGCTAGTCCATTTGTTTAAGCCCCACCAGCCCTCCTTTCCTGTTCTATTTCTCCCACAACCGGCCACTCAGTCACTTCATCAGGGCACTGCTGGTGAGTCCCCTGCTTTGCCGTGTGAACAGCAGCAAGGAATGCTGGACACCAGTGTGCCGCCTCGTTGAGGGCTTTCCAAGGGTGGTTCTGGACGCAGACATCCAGCCCAGAGCACTCCAGGGGGCTAATCCCTGAATAATGTTGTCCTCTGACACACACATAGTTTCTGCTGTTTCTCTTGACCTTGGTACTATTTGAAGACTGCACAGAATATCCAGTGGATTCTTAGGGACTATTCCAAAGAAGTCACCCCCTCCCCGTCCAAGATGAGATTCCCCTTCCAAGATGAGATTCCCCGTCCAAGATGAGATTCCCCGCAGGTGTGACTTCTTCTTCTAAGTGGTTCTTCTAAGGGCAGTTTAAGGATGTCACAGTAAAGCTGATATCTCACCTTGTTCCTTTTCTGTTTTTTCCATTGTAGTTCAGTTCTTAAAGTGTTCATGGCCAAGAACTGGACAGCTTTTGGATAGTTTGGATCAAGTTCAAGAGGAACGATTATTTCGTGGAATAAGGCCTGGGCTGGGAATTGGCACAGCTGCTTCTGGCTCTGTGGCCTTGAACCATTTGAGTTCTCTGGGTCTCAGGCTCCTCACTTTAAAGCTAGAGTAGTAGTTTTGGAGAGGACCCTTGTTGTAGCTCAGTGGAGTCTCCTGCAGTGATGATGTTGGCTGGTGTGACACAGTGTGGCTCTGCTGGAGTCACATGTGAACAGCGGGCATGTGGTAATGGGGCTGGCCAGAAGCCCCCATTGGTTACTCAGCTTATCACCTGAGAGGACATGGTCCCAGCTGCTACTTGCCAGTGACGGAGACTGCAGGTGAGGAGGCTCATGGGACTTTGTGCAGGCAGGAGAAGCAGGGGCTAGATTGGAGTTGAGCTTGTGGAAATCTCGCTCTCCCTTGTTGATGTTTGCTCTGCAGGCTCCCTGAACTACTTACCCCCCGTTTGGGGCTGTATTATTTGCTCACTGGCTGTTTTCTCTGGCAGTTTGTACTGCAGCAGTGGAACAGCAGCACCGGATGTAACACAGCAAGCAGTGGCCAGGCAGAGCTGCCAAGGCGAGTCAGTGGCCCCTTCACTGAATGACAGCTTTGCACATCTCTTGCTTCCCACACAACTGGATGTGGGTGTTTCCATGTTTTCCTAACACATGCTCCAAAATGCTGTTGCGCACTGCCCAGAGACCTCAGAATTGGGTAGGATCAGGAAGCTCAGCCTCTTGGGCTTTGGGGGACTTTTATGGAGAACAGTGGTTGGCAGTGTGTTCAGTGGACCACCGGCAAACAAACACTGCCCACAGCTGACTGACTGTGACCATGACGACTCCCTGTAGAGCCCTGAGACATGGGTTCTTTTTGTTTTTGTCTTTTACTTGGGATACAGGGTCTCACTATGCAGCTCAGACTCATAGTGATTCTCCTGTCTCAGCCTCCATAGGGCTGGGATTACAGGTTTACCACCATGCCCAGTTTCAGGGCCGGCACTGTGCGCCCAAGGCTCCAGGGATGGAACCTGGGTCCTTGTGCTTGCCAGGCAGGTGCTTAGACCCATGAGCTTTTCCACAGCCCATGTAACACGGGTTTTAACAGGTCCTCTATGGGGACCACGATCCTTGCCTAAGTGTACCGACCTCTGTGCCAGAAGAGGGAGCTGTAACCCCTGACTCAGGTTCCTGTGGGCCCAGGAGCTAGCAGCTCTCTCCTGTGACCAGGGTAGTGAGGAGCCCACCCCAGAGTGAGAGCACTTTCCTCCCTGGCCTGGCTCCCTGGGGAGTCACCTTGTGAAGTCTGTTCCTATTTATCTGCTGTCCAAGAGGAAGAATGGTTTTCCATATATCCTTCCAACAAGTCCTATGACATGAGGAAACTGAGGCTTGACATTCCTTTACCCAAAGTCATCTGCTGAAATCAGAATTTGGGCCCAGGTCTGTCTGTTCCTGGATGCCCTATCACCCCAGCTTGCATGGCCTGGGCAGAGCCAGCGGTAGGGGTATGGCTCTAGGACACTGCCGGTTCATTTGAGTGGGCTGGAGCCCCTGGGGCAGCACCCGCAGCCCAGCTTCCCTGGGGCTGCGGAGCAGCTCCACACGCACTTTCACCTGCCGTTTGCCAGGCCAGGCATCTCCTCAGACCCGGCGGATGCAGAGTTTCCTGGCAGGGATGTGGCAGCTGCCAGTCCATGAAGCCACATGTCTCTGCGGGCCAGGGTGATGGCCAAGGCGCCAAGCAGCCGCAGCCAGGAGGAGCTTCCCCAGCCCCACAGTCCCGGCAGAGCCCTCTGCAGCAGCCCCGCAGCTGCTGTGCACCCCCAAGTTCTTACGGTAACCCAGTTTAGCAAGCACACCTAGACTTTAAAAATAGCACAATGGCAGGCACGGAGGCTGTGCTGTGCAAGAGGACGACGCACACTCGGTTTCTTGAACCGTTTGCTGGGATAGCATGATGGGAATGACTTCTAGTGCAGAGAAAGTCGGGTGACTCCTAATTGGGGGCTGCACTCTGCTCTCCATCTTGCTTGTACTCTCAGATATGCGTCCGTGTTGCCCCCCGCTGCCTCTGCTTGCACATGGCAGCATGTCTGCTCCTGGGACATTTCCTGTTCTTGGAACAGCTGCCCCAGCCTGGGGTACCCTTCTGCTATTTGATCCTATAGGGAGGTGTCCAGTGGCTGTGGCAATGTTCAGATGACCTTGTTCCTCTGACGTCATTAGGTGGCTATTTTTAGCTTTGCTGTTTATGCTGCAGAAGTTGGGCTAGGGAGGGAGAGAAGGAGGGGTGAAGGAGGGACTAGTTGTGGGTTCCCCTTGTCGCAGAGCACTACCAAAGTAGAACCATTTATTCTCTCCTACTGAATGTCAAGCCTTGGAACAAGAAAATTGATGCAATCTAATTTTTGTCTTTTAAAGGTGCTGGGAACCAGAACCTTGGCCTCACACATGCTAAGCAAGTGTTCTTCTGTTGAGCTGCCCCCTAGCCCCTAAATATGCTTCACTTTCAAATTTATTTTTCAGTCAGGCACAGTGGCATATGCCTGGAATCCCACGATTCTTGAGTGGCTGGAGACGGGGGATCACAAGTTCAAGCGCAGCATGGCAATTTGGGAAGATCCTCTCAAAATACATATGTATGCATACCTAGGTTTCTAGCTCAATGCAAAGAGACCCTATGTTCAATCCTAGTAGTACTGCATAGAATGTATTTTTCATTCTGCATTTCTTTCATGGTATGAAGCTAGATGACGATTCAAATTCTGGCCTTACCATTTACCTCCACAACAGTTTCCTTCTGTATTTCTCAGTTTCTTCTTGGGTGTCTGCCACTAAGACTAAAGGAGTTACAAATAGCTCAGCAGATTAAAGCGTCTGCTTAGGAGTTCAGTAGGGCCAGGAGTTCAATCCTCAATCCTTGGGCCTGCTGTGCCAGCCTCACCCTGGGGCCTTCCGAGACAGCGATTGAGACTGGGCATGGTGGCGTGAGCCTGTAATCCTAGCCCTTGGGAGGCTGTAAATAGGATCACTACGAGTCTGATCTGCGCAGTGAGACTCTGTATACCCTGTCCTGAAATTTAAAAAAAGTTATACCTGTGTTTGGCACATGGTAAATGCATAGTACAGGGTCAGAGATATAGGTTAGTGACATAAGCGCCTGCCTGGCAAGTGCAAGGTCCTGAGTTTGATCCCCGGTACGTAGCAGTATTACTATCAACCACAGTGGCACCATGTATTGGACTAGGTGCCTGCTGGAGATATGGATTGAATGAGAAGCCCTGTGTGTTCTGAGCTGGCATCTGGGCACAAAGAGACACATTGGGAGAGTGCAGGTAGTTGGCACCAGTCACAAGACATACCTACCACATGTACCACTTTATCGTAACTCCCACGCAGCCTGCACCCTTACTCTTCTAGGGGAGTTTTTTTTTTTTTTTTTTTTTTTAAAAAAAACAAAAACAAAAACACCATCATCCTGTGCTCATCTCCAGGAGCCCAGATTTGTTGGCTGTGAAAACTCTCCAGGTATTTGTCAGTGACCGTGCATCTGGCTCCAGGCTGAGGAGCGCCACCCTAGGCTGTAGGGACAGTTGTCGTAAGCTGGCTGTGCTAAAACACTGATCAGGATGAGACACTGACGCCTCAAAGCCCACCCTCCCTCGTGGCTCTTGCCCTGTTATCCAGGCCACAGGCCTCTGACTTGGAAGTTTTCAAGCTTGCACATACATGAACATCACCCAGAATGCTGCTCAGAAGGACAATTCCTGGAGCCCTGTTCTCAGCAACCATCATGCTAAACTCCGGGGCCTCAGGCCCTGCTGAGAGCCCAAGGGGGTGGAGTTGGGAGCGATCTGAGGTTCCAACTACACTTTGAGCCACTAAGTCACCCTGGAGCATCAGTTCCAAAGGCCCTGCTTCTGAAATCCCACCATGCTTCCAATCTTAAGATTGCTTTTCCTACATGCTGCCTTGAGTTTCCCATGTGTTTTGACTTCTTGATATGATCATTGTTACAAATGTTCATTTTTTAAAAGAATTAAGTCCAAACAAATGAAAGAATAAAAATCATCTCCATTCTCACACCTGATAAGATGTGTCTGTTTATCCCAGATGTCTTCTATTTTATAGCAAGATTTTATTCCATGGGCGAGTTTTACAATTCTTTTTTTCACCTAAAATGCAATATATGTACATTCTATGGCCCTCCGCCCACTTCATCCCCTGGCATAGACCCTGCCACAGAGTTGAACATTCAATTATCTTAGCCATAAAATCCTACAGTTCTGGGGCAGGACAGTGTGTCAGCATTCCAGAAAAATCTGTATCCTTTTTGCAGCATGAAATGCCCATAGATCTCTAGTCGCCAGCTTTAGCCATATGAACGAGTGCTGTCATAGTGACAGCAACCTAAGACTATTCATGAGCCTGGGGAGGGAAGGTACTATCAAGGCTGGGCTCGGAGGCCGGACATGGGAGAGGGTGAGAGAAAACAACTTGCTCTTGACAGCTCTGAGTGACTCAAGTCAGGCCCAGGGTGGAGGTTACGAGGGGAGTTGGCTGCTCTCTTTGGAGTCAGAGAGGTTATTGCTCAACTCCTTGGATTTTCCATCACAGCGGAGCAGGGAAAGGGTCAGGCGGAGAATGTCTCTTCAAGAAGGTCCTTTTAAAGCCTTTGGCTGGACCAGTTTTCTCTTAGAAACCCAAGAAGCGGTGCCTGCATAGAATTAACTCCTCCATTCCCAGTGAGTTCTAGAGACAGCCTGGGTTCCTGGCTCCTGGAAGGCAAAGATACTCAGGGCAACAGGCCTAAGGAGCCGCAAACTCTGGCTGGAGAAGCCTCCCCTCTGGCCTTGTTAAATCCAACAGGCATAATTTCATCCTGCTGACCTTAATTCCCCGGGTGAGTTTAATTGGTCCTGGCGTTGCCCGTTTCCTATCCTGCCCCTGGCGAGGCAGAGGGTATCTGCAATTGCTATAGGGCAGGGAAGCCCCTTCTTGTAAGGGTGGGCGGGGGCTCTGGCAATCATTAGCTGGGTGGAGGAGGCTTCCCTATGCTCCTCGCTTGTGCCTCCCGGAGACCTCTGAGAAGCAGCCTGGGGACTCCCAGGGAGCAGCTGTCTCAGTAGGTCGGCCACCCCACAGATCTGGAACCAGGCCAGCCTGCCATCCTAGCAGAAGGCATGGCGGAACAGGCACGGATCGCTGAGTCTTCTACCTCGGCTGCCCACACCATTATCAAGCCCCAGAACCTGACATACCGTGCCAAGCTCTCAACATACATGTGCTGGCTACTTATCCCCAGCCACTCTGTGTAGGAGGCAACAGTTACAAGCCAAGGCTTCAGTTAGGTGGTTCCAATCCCAGCACTGCAATGCTACCCATGCTTCAGTTTTCCTGCCATACCTGCAAAAGGGCGATGGAATGGCTGACATTTGCACAGTTCACTCCCATACTGCTCTAAATGCTGTATGTACCTCCTGGGGCAGTTGCTGGTCCTGCAGACAGATAACAAGTGAAGGCATTTGTTGAAGCTCACAATTATTGGTTGTGGAGCTCCACTGACAGCTCCTACCCACTTCACAGTGGTGTCATTAGCGGGATTAAAAGGACTCTCAGTTGTTTATCCCGGGTCTTGGGCTCTTCTAGAAGGAGCTCAGTAAGTATTTTTACTTGGGAATTATACCAGTAACAAGCAGCAAATTAAACTGTCCTAACCTGGCTTTTGGTCTCATTAAGAAGTTGCTGTGGCTTTGAGTCTGAATAGCTAAGCTAGGTGACTTTGGGTACAAGCCATTTATTTCCTCTGAGTATCAGTCTGCATCTTTTAAAAAAACCTTATTTTTATTTTTTAGACAGGGCCTCACTATGTAGCCCAGGTTGGCCTTGAACTTGCAGCAATCCTGCCTCAGCCTCTGGTGTGTTGGCATTACAGGCATGTGCCACCACATCCCACTTCTCTACATCTTTAAAATGCTTTATCACTTGACTTGTGAAGATCTAGGGAGCAGGGTAAAGCCCTTGGCATGTTGGGACCAAGCCCTTGGTGGGCACGCAGCACCTGACTGGGTTTTTTTTTTTTTTTTGGTGGAACCGGGGATTGAACTCAGGCCCTTGCGCTTGCCAGGCAGCGCTTATTCTACTGAGCTATCTCCCCAGCCCCTACTTGTTTGTTTTTTGAGACAGTGTCTTGCCTTGTAGTTCAGGATGATCTTGACTCACTATGTAGTTTAGGCTGGCCTTGAACTGGCAGCAATCCTCCTGCCTCAGCTTCCTGAGTGCTGGGATTATAGGTGTGTGCCGACATGCTTGAACGTACAAGCATGCGAGGGGTGTCAACAAAGCCATGAGGGTAGAGTAACCCCAAGAACCAGTCTACTCATCAGAGACAGACTGGCAGGCACACTTTGTGCTGGGGACACCCATGCGCACTGCACTACCCTGCCCAGACTGTCGCAGTGGTTTGGCCTGGGGCACTGAAGGAGGCCAGCAAGAGGGTGTTCAAACTTTGAGGCCAGACTAGAGAAAGCTGTGGGACAACTCAAGAGAGGGCCAAGAGGTCCCAATTGTAGGTGTGGACAGAGGCATTTCAACCTTAAAAATACTGAGATCTGCATAGTGGGTAACCAGACCTGGAAACTTCAGGGAGAAAAGAGGACTTTGGAATATGTTTCTGTGGGGTGTGTGTGTGTGTGTGTGTGTGCTTGCACGCGGTGCAGTGCTGGGGAGGTTCTGGAACCCTGGGGCTCATGTGCTCAAGTGCTCTACCACTGGCTGTACCCCCATACCTCCCTTTGCTGAGCATCATAAGGCAAGCTATCCCCTAATTCTCCTTGTCCCCATCCCCAACTGTGGGATGGATGCTGCCCACAGTTATTAACAAGGGGATGTGTAAAGACAAGCTGGATAAAGCGAGTAGTGCCGCTGAGGCAATGAGAACTCCCTTCCCTCAGGGGAGCTGAGGTTCAAAGACCAGCTCAGCCTCTTCCAGCCCGTAGGCCTTCGTGCAAGCCACTTCCTCCTCTACCTCAGTTTCCCATCTCTAAGGCCCCCCACCTCGCTGGGATGTTAACAAAGACTGCAGGAGTGAATCTTCTGCAGTGATTAGATAGGGTGTGAGAGGGAGGCCTGGCACTGGGGAGTGCTATATAGGCATTAGTTATTTTTGCTTCCTGGAAGAGGCAGGCTGTCAACTGGACCACACAAGGGAAACGGGGTAGGGGGGCTGGGCCTACAGGGGAGGGTCTGATGACACCAACACCAATGCCTGCAAGACTGGGGAGGGGGCTCCAGCTCCAGTTTTTGCTAACTTGTATCAAAAACTTTAACTTCTACTTGCCTTAAAAAGTTATTCATTTGGACAAATAATGCATAGTAAAAGGTCACACTGACATTTCCCTCCTACCCTTGGTCCCCAGTTTTTTGCCTATTCTGCCAAAGAAAATTTTAGGATTATAAAGTGACAAAGTATATGTTACCCACCCGGTCCCATCTGCGTAGGAGGTTGCTTCTTCTGAGCCCCTCCAGCCTCTGGGCAGCTGTGGACTTCCCATGCATGGCAGTGCTGGGTTCTCGCTGTCTTCTCCTGTGTAAGGGCAGCAACTGGGCATTTTCATCATCCGATGGAGAAGCCCAGCGGGGTGACTGGGTGACTTGCCAGCCAGGGCTCAAACCCTAACACGCACTCTGCTGCTTTTCCCAAAGCCCTCAGCACTGGCCACTTCTCCAGGGCCCTAGGGAAAGGCCGGGCAAGCAGCCCCGGTGCCGGAAGGTGCTCGGAGCACTGCGCTTTCATCCCCACGTGGCTCCAACTCCTGGGGCTGGGGTCTCCATCATCGTGAGGGAGTCTAGCAAAGCCCCTCCACTAGCCACTCCCTCTGAGCTGGGCCAGAGAGGACAGGGGCTGATGCGGGCACTGGCCATGGCCCAGGAGCCTGAGAAGATTTTCCAAAGAAAAAGCTTCTGGTTTTGTAGACATATTAAACAAGTGCCCTGAGACAGTTTCTTACCCAGAGATGGTCCAAGTAGGTCCAGGCGCCAAAGGCACAGGGCTGGGCCCGGGCTCAGGGTGATTATTCCTAGGCCTGTGCGGACCTCCCAGTTCTGGGAAACCCTAGGAGTTGTGGCACGCAGGTGGGCAGAGCCAAGGCCGGCCCGGGCATGGTCTCGCCCTTCAGCTCTACCCAAAGGCCCCCTCTCCTTTCAGGCACGTCTGATCCCATCCAAGTTGGGGGTCCTGGGAGAGGCCTGGGGAGAGGGCTGCTTCCCCAGGGCCCCAGGTACCCCTTTCTTTTTTTCTCTTCCTGCTTGTTCCAACACCATTCCACCCGTTAGGCCGTGGGAAGAATTCTGTGTCCTCTGAACAGGGGCCAAGAGTGACAGGTGGTGGCAGCCGAAGCTGCATGGCCCCTGGTGTAAGAGATCCTCCTCTCCGTCCCCGCCTCCGTTACCCGCACCCCTGCCTCTGCCCCTGCCCACCCAGCCCAATCTCTTACAACTGCCCCGGGACTGCTCCTGAGTAGCCGCTGCGAGACAAGCGCCAGAGGTGGACCCTCTCTGCTCTAGGTATGTCTCTCCCTGCCATCCGCTGGTCTGGGCCTCCTCTTGCCACAGCCAGACAAGGCAACCCAGCGCCCAACGTACCTCTCTTTGTGCAGCCAGAAAGACTTGAGTTAGACAAACAGAAGCGCACGCCTCCTACCTCATGGCGACAGAAAATGGAGCAGTCGAGCTGGGAATGCAGAACTCAACAGGTGCTAGGCTGGGGCAGGAGCTGGAGGGAGGAGCTTGGGAAGGGGTGTTTGGCCTCAGGCTTGGGCAGGTTCCTCAGAGAGAGTTCTGCGCCCAAGGTTTCTTTGCATGGTGCACGGGGAACTCAGGAATCAGAATGATCTCCAGGTAGGGGTAGGTTGGGTCCAAGGCCTGCATGAAGTCCTTCCTGGAGAGACTGGGAGGCAGGAAGCCTCTGTGATGGCTACTGGAAATGCACCTAGATACTCTGGGCACAGAGTGGAGGGGAGGGAAGCAAGACCCACCCTGTGGGCCAGACCTTCCCACAGAGGCCACCACAGTCCTGGCACCCATCTCAGGGGCCCACCAAGCGGCTCCTTTGCACAAATGTGCAAGCTGTTGCCTGGTCTCTGTCCAGCCCGGCTGGGGGAGGGTGAGGGTGGGTGAATCCTAACAGACATCTCCCTCCTCACAGACAAGGCTCCTAGCAGTGCTACAGATGAAGGACCTCTGGCTGCAGAGAAACACTCCAGCTCCCCGGGCCCCAAGAAAGATCCTGACCCATCCACCCTGAAGAAAGATGCTGAAACCCCTGCCCCAGAAAAAGGGGATGGTGTCCCAGTTCAGCCCTCAACCAACAGCCAGGGCCCCGAGGCAGAAGCTGACCAGGGTGGGGGGCCTGCAGAGGGCAATGCTGGGCAGCCAGCAGCCCAGCCTCAGCCGACTGAGACAGCTGAGGCCAGTGCGATGAAGCCCAGTGCTGAGCAGGGACCCTTGGGCAGCAGAGCACCCGGAGAGCCCAAGGTGGGCAAGAAGGTGGTAGGTGATCAAGCTGCAGCCAGGAGGGGCTCTCCTGCCTTTCTGCACAGCCCCAGCTGCCCCGCCATCCTCTCAAGGTGAATGCCCCTGTGTCTTGTGGTTCTCTTCCCACAGGAACATACTTAGTTCCTCTGTTAAATACTTTGGTTTCCCATTCAGTGCTGGGGAAGGTAGCGCTGAACCTTAGCTCCCTCTGTTCCAGGTGTTGGCTTTGCCACCTTGTCCCTGCAGAACCCAGGACTTGACCAACACCATTCACAGAGGCCTGGAATGTCAGACAGGAGATATCTCCAAAGGCCACCATAGATGGGCTTCTCCTCTCTAGCTAGGCATTTGGGCACACAGTTCCCCTTGTTCCCTGAGCTTGGCGCTAGCCAAGGGTGGGGCTGAGATGTCAGGAGGAAAGGATTTTAATATAATTATTGCCATAGTGTGAAAAGATGACTGATGGATTGGTAGATCGTTGCCAAGGCTTCCATAGTCATAACAGCACTAGTCTTATGTGATCAGATATGCACATTCGAATGCTAATGAGGGCTTAAGGACAGAGTATAAACTATAAGGCATCAGTATCAATTTGATAATTATGTGTTAATACCAATTACACCCCCACAGCTTTTATGATTCAAGAGTTATGTGATTTCCTTATTGTAGCTGCATGTTGATGAACCCTTTCAACCATCTTGCTATCAGTAATGATCTGTGAGTGTGCCCATAGTCACTGTGAAGACTGTAGCCATCCATGGGTACAAGTCAATCTGGGGACTGTGGACAGAGTTGGACCACTGCAGGTTGTAGGGTGCAGATGAGGTCCGGAAGCACCAAGCCATGCCTCAGAGGCCCCGGGGGTGGTGGTGGGGCTGGGGTGTAGGGGTGGCTGCGGAGGCCTTACCTCTCTTCTTACCTTCTAGCTCTGAGAAGCAGCTGGTCACAAAGCCCCTCAGCGAGGCCTCAGAGCTCATCTTTGAAGGGATACCTGTCACTCCTGGGCCCCCAGATCCTGGGCCAGCCAAGGCAGGGGAGAAGAACATCGTGGCAGGGAGCCAGAAGGAAGCAGGAGAGAAAGCCCCCAGTCAAGCCAGCCAGGATAAGGCGCAAGGGGACACCTCGAGGGGGATCAAGTTCCAGGCTGTGCCCTCGGAGAGCTCAGAGGTGGGGCAGGCCCTCGGTCTGGCAGCCAGGGAGGAGGATTGCTTCCAGATTCTGGGTAGGCGGGGCTGGAGGGGGCTGGGCTGCCCGAAGTGGGGGGAGGGGCCCAATTAATCCCAAATGTGCCCATTCAGGGAGTACTGAGTCCAGGCCAGGCTTCATCCAGGTCATTTGTCTAAATTCACACACCAGGAAGTATTTCCTTTTGCTAGATGCAGAAAAAGAGACATTAAGTACCCCAAAACACAGTGAAGATGGACTGGCGCCAGAGTCCACTTATTTTTTTTGGGGGGGGGATTAAAATAGGGTTCAGCCAACCAACCAACCAACCACTTAAAATCGGCCAGAATGTTGAAGCAACAGCAACTTACTGGACAGTGGAACTGGGGGACGATCTGTACCAAGCCTCAAATGCAAAAGGCTCAGAGGTTCAAACTACATCCTGGGAGAGCAAGTCACGGTGTGCATGAGCTGAGGAGCACAGGTGCCCGTGTGGGTCAGTGACCAAGGCG
This sequence comes from Octodon degus, assembly GCF_000260255.1. NCBI lineage: Eukaryota > Metazoa > Chordata > Mammalia > Rodentia > Octodontidae > Octodon > Octodon degus. The sequence goes on from NW_004524613.1 coordinate 2,408,395, forward strand.
GCTGGACACGAGCGATGAGCCAGCGCTGTAGAGCGGCCGCCATGGGAGCTTGGCCAAAGCCCTGTGGGGTCAATGGGGCTCGTCCGGTGGGCAGCAGGGCACCGAGCCTGTGGGAGCTTGGGGAGCAGTGGAGGAGGGAGAGAGCTGGGGAGGGGGGTGACATGGGGTCAGGAGAGCCCGGAGTGTCCTGACACCCCCCTTCGGGCTGAGGTGCTCTGGGAGACCTGCCAGCTGGCCTGGCCTGGCCTGGTGAGCGGCACAGTGCCACCCAGACTGGGTGGGAGGACCTGGCGGCTGGGCGGCAGCCAGGGGCCCTGCCTTCTGCCCCTAGCGGCGGCAGAGACCTCCGCTCCGCCCTGAGATCACATCCTGGCTTGACGAGCCCGGAACCAGCTCCAAGAGCCGTCTGATTTATCACCAGTCCGGCTTCCCTGTCGCCTCTGGCTATTTATACAGAGATTTCCATTCCCCATGACTCAGCCTGTGGGCCTTCGGGGCCCGTCGTTCCCTAAACGGCCGCTAGGTGGCGGCCTCTCCCCGCAGACGGCTCCTCCGCGGCCGGGCTAGCAGGGTGGGCGGGTCCCACCACCCACCTGCAGAATATTCGTTCATTGCACGGGTGCACTTTGGGTTGTTTTGTTTGTTTGTTTTTTTTAAATTCATCTCACCAGCCCAACTGAGCCATCTCACCAGCCCTGGGTTGTTTTGTCAGATGGGTTTTTTTAATGGAAACAAAGATAATGTGGGATGGAATCCTCGCATTTCTAAAGGTGGAGGGGCAAGAAGTCCAATCAGTGACCTTATTGTTCTGCTGGAAACCCAGTCCCTTGGAGAGGGACAGAGGTCACCTAAGGCCGTTTGGGGGTGGGGGAGGACTCAATTCTGACACTGGGTCCCTCAGCCGGGTGTCTAGAGGTATCAATGGTAAACTGAACCTCCCCGGGGAGTGGGGCAAGCAGGCAGGGACTCCTCAGCAGATGGACGCTGACCGCGACTCTGCTCTGCCCCAGACGACTGCCCCCCTCCGCCCGCCCCCTTCCCGCACCGCGTCGTGGAGCTGCGGTCTGGAAATGTCAACAGTGAATTCAGCTTGAACTCCAAGGAGGCGCTGGGAGGGTGAGATTTACCCCTAAGGAGTGCAGGGGGCGGCACAGCGCGCAGCCCTGTGGCCGGACCCTCCAGGTCTGGACCAGGACGAGTTCACTTCCACACAGGTCATGCACCAGCTGCCATGTGCTGCTGGGCACTGTCACTGGGATACACAGGCCACTCTCCATTCCCATAGGAAACAGTATTCTGTCTGTCTCTGGTCTCAGACCCCAGTGACACCTCAGGGCGATTCGTGCTTTGTAGATAACCCTGGCTCCAGCTGGTACCTCTAACGGGTTGCTCCCTCCCTACCACCTGAGGGTGACCTAAGGGCCCAGCTTGACCCGTAGGCCTGTAAGGGTGAATCCCAGGGCTGTCCTTCCCAGGAGGATGTGCTTTGCCTGACCCACCGAGCCAGTCCTGTCCTTAATGCTCCTGGACTTGGGAGTGAGTCAGGGCTGTCTGGGGTGAGTGCTCCCACCTCCTAGAGGAGAACCAGAGTCACTATGGGGGCTGGGGCAGGGTAGGAACAGAGCACAGCACTCTGCTGCCCCCTCTGTCCTTCTGAACCCCCTCACTCCCAGCCACTTCTCTCTCCAGGGGCAAATTTGGAGCAGTCTGTACCTGTACGGAGAAAGCCACAGGCCTCAAGCTGGCAGCCAAAGTCATCAAGAAACAGACCCCCAAAGACAAGGTAGCAGGGGGATGCCTGGCCCTGAGGAGGCAGGGGTCTTAGAGTGGGTACCTCTCACCTCTCTCCACCTGCACTGTTGGGCCCAGGGCCAGGTGTTGGAAACTGGTGGCACTGGATGTACCACAGAGACAGGTGGGCAGACATGGCCTGCTGCAGGCCCTGAAAGCCCCAAGCATAATCCAGACACCTCAGTTCGTGAACTTCTCTGGGCACCTCTCCTTCCAGGTCCAGATTCACTTCAGCAACGCCACAGAGTGTGGGCCGTGGTCCCTGCTCTCAGGGAGTTGACACCAAGGTAGAGATGCCTGCTCCTAAGCTTCATCTCTAGCCTGGTGCCTGGCCCAGCTCAGAGGCCAGGAGCTGTTTGTCCTGGGAATGGATGACCAAATGCAGGCAGAGGCTCTGTGGGTGGAGTGAGGGGAGGCCATGTGGAGAGGCAAGCACATCAGCACCAGCGTGGTCAGAGCTATAACTCAGCAAAGTGGGGTTAGAGTGGGGGCCGGGAAGGCTCCTGACTCCACCTGGGGCACAGGGAAGATTCCTTGAGTGACTTCTCCTGAGGGAAGGGCTGCAGCAGGAGGAGATGCTCTGTGGAAAGGCAAGGAGCACTTCAGGCAGAAGGGACTTCGGTGATGCAGCTCAGGGGTGGAGCACTTGTCTTGGAAGAGAAAAGAAGGGGCGATAGGAGGGAGAGCCCAATGGACAGAAGCAGCAGAGGGTCCTGAGAAGTGAGGTTGTGGGTGTTGCTGGCAGAGGCCACTGAGTGCGCAAAGGCTCAGGGCCTAGCCAGAGCTCAAGAGAAAGCTTCAGGCCCTTCCACGGGCTTCCTCTCGTGGCTCTGAGCACAGTGGCAGGACCAAGCTTTCTATGCGGCCGTGGCCCTCTCCATCCCTCACACTTGCCCGGCCTGAACCCATCTTACTGACTGCTGTTCCCAGGCCTCTCCCCAGGACCAGGGGGCACAGAGGCCCCAGACCCTTGTGCTGTGTGGATTAAGCAGATCCCCTGTCACCAACTGATGACTGGGTGGTTTTTCTAAGTTATTCTCTGGGCCAGGGGCTGCGGAAATATCAGGAAACTAAAATGGTCCTTGTCCCGCTATGACTGACAGGCTACAGTAAAGGCCAGGTAACTAAAATCTAAAAGTAAAAAGCATGGAGAAGGGCTAGGAAAGTGAGGAATGGGGCTGTGGGGCCCCTGGGATTCTTTCAGATAAGACTCTCTGAGAAAGTAGGAGAGGCCTGAAGGGAGGAGAGAGAAGCCATTGGAGCCTCGTGATGGCCAGCACTTAACTAGTGGCCTTGTCTGGCAGGCGGGACAGGGAGGGAGAGGCCCAATGTGGAGCATTTGCCAGTTTTCTTGGTGTAATTCTTCCTGCCAGAGCTACCAGCACAGCAATGTGACAACTGGGTTACAACTTGCTGAAAGTGGACAAACATTGGTGGCTTAGACTAGGAAGGCAGTGGCAGAGGAGGGGAGAAGTGACGGGGTTTCTAACTTGCTTTGTAAGTGGGCATCACCTCAGAACCTCCTCATGGGTTGAAAGTAGGGCACAAGGAAGGGAGAGGCTGAGGGGGACCCATACTATCACCTAATTTCCAGTCCTGCCTGCCTGGGCAAGACCTGGCAGCCTTTCAGCCACAGGCAAGCTGCGGACAAGCCCACTGTGGCCTATCAAGCCTTCAGAGGGGTGTGATAGATTTGGGACCCCCTCCCCCAGCCATCCAGGGGAAAAGTGGAGGAGGCAGCTGCTCTGGAGGTCTGGAGAGGGAGGGACTGCTCAGGGTGCAGGGTGTTCCAGAAGTGACCCATCAGGCTTGATGGGAAGGTCCAGCAGGGTCTCAGGGAGAGGGGGCCGGTTTGCTCTCAGGGTGACAAGGGCCGTGGTCAGCAGCATCTAAGTCTGGCTGGGGTATGCAGGGAGATGAAGGCCTGGTCCTTTTGGCTCTCCTTGCTCTCAGGAAATGGTGATGCTGGAGATTGAGGTCATGAACCAGCTCAACCACCGCAACCTGATCCAGCTCTACGCAGCCATTGAGACCTCTACCGAGATCGTCCTGTTCATGGAGTAGTGAGTGCCTGCAGTGGGGTAGGGGCAAGGGCGGGTGCCCTCAGCCCATCGTGGCCTGAAGACGGCTCTGTGCACACAGCATCGAGGGCGGTGAGCTCTTCGAGAGGATCGTGGACGAGGACTACCAGCTGACCGAGGTGGACACCATGGTGTTCGTCAGGCAGATCTGCGATGGGATCCTCTTCATGCACAAGATGAGGGTCCTGCACTTGGACCTGAAGGTACCAGGCTCCTGCCTGCAGCAGGGTCAGCATGGGCACCAGCCTCTCTCCATTTCCATCTTCTCCATCCTCCTTCCAGTTGTACACTCAAAGGGTTTATTGAACAATTACTAACTGCCAAGAGCAGAGAGAGATAGAGGGGGTAGGGGCATGGTCCCAGCTCTCACGTTGCTCCTAGCCTAGTACTCAGGATTTGTGGGGGTCTGTTACTGTCCTGTGAGCCCCAACCTCAGCGCCCACATCCAAGCAGGAATGTCTGCTGCCAAAGCCAACAGATGTGCACAGAGTGCCTGCTGGGTGCCAGGCAGCATGCCAAGTGGTGGAGATCGGAGGACAACCCAAAGAAATACGCCCCCCCCCCCCCAGCTTACCATTTGTGCTGCACCCAGGGCAGCAGCGACGCTTAGTGAAGGAGCATTTCTCTCCCTTTGACCAGCTCAGCACCATAAACAGGGCTGGTTAGAGGGAGCAAGTTGGATTCTGAGGCCGAATCAGCTTCTACTGTGGGGCGTGTCTACCCAGAGCCCAGGGCATGGGGTAGAGAGGGCGGCACGGCGCCGAGCATGCCTTTCTCTTGTGGCTGTGCTGATATGTGGGGAACAAGTGGCATGGCTGGGGGAGGACCATCTGTGGTTGTGTGCTGCTTTCATTCATTCACTTGACAAACACAGGCTGGAAGGCAACACCCAGTAGCAAGCAAGGCCGTCCCTAGCATGGCACAGACATATGTGTGTTTGCTCTTTTATTGGTTTGTACTTACCCAGGATCTTTACACGGTCCTTCTAGTTTTTATTCTTTATTTTGAGACAAGGTCTCATTGAGCTGCTAAGTTTTTCATGCTTGACTCAAATTTGTAATCTTCCTGTCCCAGCCTCCCAGAGTGCTGGGATTATAGACATGCACCATTAATCACGATGGACTTTAGCATAGGATTTACCATAGGGATTAGGAGGATGTGGTCCCTCTCTCAGGGAGCCTGTAGGTTATCAGAGGAGCAGACATTTATAAATAGTGTTACAAACCATCCAAAGTGTGAAAAAGTCCATGAGAAGAAGGGGGCACACAGGTGGCAGCAGAGGAGGGTGCAGGGCCAGCGTGTTGGGGCCTGGCTGCGTTTGGCACTGCCTGGCTTAGTTTGGTGTCGGAGTTGCTCTGAACAGGTGTGTGAGGTTCTCTGCGGAGACGGTCACAGCCTCCGTGTATGGGCACCATTTTCACTGCAGAGGAGGAGAGGGCTTTCAGCAGGGCCAAGTGGGGGTGGTGGGGCTCGGGGATGTGGGAAGCACTGGGACAGGGGACAGAGGCCGGTGTGATTTGCTGGTGTCTAAGGGAGGCTTTCAGGGACTCCTGAGTCCCTGGGGCAGAAAGAGCGCTGGCCCAAGCTGGGGCAGCTCAGCTCATCAGAGCTGCCATTCGCTGTGAGATCCAGTTGCTCAGGCTGGAGCAAGTCCCTGATTAAAGAGCAGTGTAGGGCTGGCAAGATTACTCAGCAGACAAAGCACCTGATTTGGCAAGTGCAACGACCAGGGTTTGATCTCAGGTCCCCCATGCTGCACTGGCCCAGCTCCTGAGCCAGTGATAGAGCTGGACATGGTAGCGCACATCTGTAATCCCAGTGCTGGGGAGACTGAAAACAGAAGGATCATTATGAGTCCAAGCTGTGTTGTGAGACCCTGCACCAAATACATAAAATGTAAAAAGAAAAAGGAGCAGTGTTGCAGGAGACGCTCCACCTTCAGCCGCTGCATCCTAAAATGTGTTTTTTCAGGAGAGCAATAAGGTTGTCACCACAGATGTGTTTCATAGTCAAGAAAGTTGGGTGCACCAGCCCAAAGGTCATTCCCAGATGCCTTGGCTGCAGGGCACCTGAGGACTGGTGTGCAGACTGAGGATCTCCCCAAGAAGGCTTGGGTGGCTCTGTCTCTCAGCTGTCTCCACTGTGGAACCTTTTTTTCATTTTCCTGTTTGGTGGGACATAAGCTGCGAAAGTCACTTGTGTGCTGCTGGGTGACTCTGTCAGCCTGGAAAGGTTTTGGGCAGCCTACAGAGCCCAGATAAGCAGCAGAATGGCATGGTGGGGTGGGGGTGGCCAAGACCCTGGGGAGAAAGGGACCTTGGTCCTGTGTCACTCTATGGGGTGTAGTCTATGGGCCAGGACATGCCAGGCTCCAGGAGGTGCCGGGTTGGTGTGAAGTCTGCCTCGGAGACGTTGTTAGCTGTAAGATTTGCCTTCTGCCACTTGGGCCAGGCCTGTGTGCTTGTGTTCTAGGATGGGATATGGGGGCCTCGGTGACTTTGTTCACACGCTCACCTGCGTGTGGGTGTGGCTTCCTGCTGAGGCCCTGCTGAGCACCTAGTGGGTGCTTTGTTAGCATGAAGGTGGGATTCACCGAGGCAGGAGCAGCAGGCCCTGCCCTGAAGAGCACCCAGGACATCGTGTGTGCCACACTTTACCCTGTAGAGGGCGCCAAGAGGCCTGATTGGCTTGCAGCTGTGGTCCACAGTTCTGGGCTCAAATCTGTCATACAGTGGGGGTGAGTGGGAGCTGTCTCTCAGGGTAAGTTGAGTTTTATCTTAAGGTAACAGCACCTGCCTCACAGGGTTGTGGGGAGTATGCTGTGAACATTCAGTGATGGTGCATACCTAGAGCCTCAGCTACTCAGGAGGATGAGGCAGGAGAACTGTGGGAGCCCAGGGGTCAGAAACCCTAGGTAGCAATGTAACACCCCATCTTGGGTGATGAGATGAAGATGAAGATGAAGATGAAGATGAAGAAGAAGAAGGGGAAGGGGAAGGGGAAGGGGAAGAGGGAAGAGGAGGAAGAACGGGAAGAGGGAGGAGGAGGAGGAAGAAGAGAAGGAGGGATAGTTAGGTGGCCAGAGCCTTAACTGGGGTCTGACACTGTGTCCCTGAGTGCGCCAGGAGCAGCGCAGCTCAACGTGGAGGGCTTCCTCTCCCAGTGCCGAGCAATGTTTTCTACCGTGGTCTGCAGCGCTCTATACTCTGGCCTCTCCTGCACACCGCTCTTCTTCAGACTTCAGTGTCCCTAGCCCAGAATTCCTAGGCTTTGGTCTTGCATGGGCTTAAACAGAGTGACCCCACCCCACACCCCAGGCCCACCAAGTGGTCCTGAGTTTTGTGTCTAATACTTGTCTGTTGGGTCAGTGGTGTCTCTGCTGGATGGAGAGCAGGCAGGTGGAAGGATGTGTCACCCCAGGCCTCCACTTCAGGGAGCTGAGGCCTGGAGTGCACCTGGCAGGGAGGCGGGGTGAGCTGGGTCAGAGGCCAACCCAGACCACTCCCTGTCTCCTCAGCCAGAGAACATCCTGTGTGTCAACACCACGGGACACTTGGTGAAGATCATTGACTTTGGCCTGGCGCGGAGGTACCACCTGGTGGGTGGGACGGGCAGGGCCTGGGGAGGGGAGAGGGTGCCAGGAGTTGGCTAGGGGCACTGAGCTCTTGATGTCACCCCAGGTATAATCCCAACGAGAAGCTGAAGGTGAATTTTGGGACCCCAGAGTTCCTGTCCCCTGAGGTGGTGAATTATGACCAGATCTCCGATAAGACTGACATGTGGAGTCTGGGAGTCATCACCTACATGCTGTGAGCCCCAGGGGAAGGTGTTTCTGGGCTCGGTTGGGGGGGCAGTGGAGACTAACACGGACCTTGGGGTTTGGTGAGGTGGCCCCACCTCCCTTATCCCCCAGGACTTTCTGGGGATTGGGACTGCTAGGGACAACCAGGAAAGGGGACTCTGTACCCACTGTATAAATGGAACAACTAACATACCCTAAAGGCATAGCATCCCAGCCCAAGTCTCTAGACAGCAGACTTGGTGTGAACCAGGGTGGGAGCAGGGGAGCAGTGGACAACTTTTGTGCCTTTGCCACATGCCTTGCACTCTTCATTTCTTATCTTCATCATAACTCTGTGGGTGATTATGTCCACTGAGAAGAGTGAGGCTCAGAGAGGGGGCTTGACTTGCCCAAGGTCACCCAGCCAGATTCAAACTGAGGTCGGTCCCCCTTGGAAAGTACATGGTGGTGTTTCCTAGGTGGTTGCCCCCACCTCCAACTCCACATCTCTGGTCTTGTCTTGCCCTCTCCTCTCAGGCTGAGTGGCCTCTCACCCTTCCTGGGAGATGATGACACTGAGACCCTAAACAACGTCTTGTCTTCCAACTGGTACTTTGATGAGGAGACTTTTGAGGCAGTGTCAGACGAGGCCAAGGACTTTGTCTCCAAACTCATCATCAAGGACCAGGGGTGAGGCTCACCTGGCACCTGAATTCTGTGTGTGCAAGCTCACTGTGTGAGCATGTAATCACCCTGCACACGTGCCCACAGCACGGGAACCAGGTCTGGAGGCTGCCGGCCTGGCATCTCCCGTATGGATGTACTGCCTTTCTCCACAGGGCCCGAATGAGCGCCGCCCAGTGCCTGGCCCACCCCTGGCTCAACAACCTGGCGGAGAAGGCCAAGCGCTCTAACCGCCGCCTTAAGTCCCAGATCCTGCTTAAGAAATACCTCATGAAGAGGCGCTGGAAGGTACTGCTGACCAGGTGGGAGGGTGGGCTGTGGGCAGAAGAGCCTTGGAGCCGCACCCCAGGCCCAGCAGCCTTGCCTGGCACCAGGGATTCTGTTGGTTAGCTGAGTTTTGTCTGAAAAACAGGGCTGGCTTTTGTCTCTCTGCCCTTGCTGGGCTCCTTCCATCTGCCCCTCCTTTCTGGGCAGGAACTCATACCTGGGCTGGGGCTGGGGCTTGGGGAAATATCTCTGCTCCCATCACAGGCTTTCTTCCTTCATTTTTCAAATATTTATTGAGCAGCTACTACTTCTAGGCAGTAGGATGCAGCAGTAGATAAAAAAGACAGCATAAAGGTCTCTGCTCTTACCTGGTGGGAGTTATTGGAAAGGTTAAGGTGTGGCTCTAGAAACGAGAAAACGAGTCAACCAGGAGTGACACCTTATCCTGGCTCAACAGAAGAGGAAACTGAGGCTGTGGGTAGAAGGAGCTTGAAGGCTGCTCTGGCTCTCTGCCTCTCAGAGCGAGGCTCTGCCCGGGACTTGTCTTGCTTCTCACCAGAGTGCAGAGCGGGGAGTCGGAAGAGGTGGCTGAGAAGGAGCGATGAGCAGAGATGGGGAGGTGCGGGTGAGGCCTGCGGTGAGCGAAAGGGTCCTCCCAGCAAAGGGAGCCCCGGTGCCAGGGCCCTGTGGCAGGGCCCCGCTGGCCAGGTTGAGGGGCGCGTAGGAGGCCAGGATGGCTGGGATGGAGTGAGCAACAGGCAGGAATGAGGTCAGAGAGGGACGGGCGGCGGGTGTGGAGGGACTTGTCAGCCACGTGAGGCGAGCTTTTTAGCAGAGCGTCCCACTCCCGCTGATCTGCCAGGTGGGAGCAGGAAAGAGTCCCATAACGTGAGGTGTTGTGGCGCCCCCTGTGGCCAGTTTGAGTAGTGCAACCCTGTCCTCTGCCTGAAGGGAACGTTAAGTACACCCAGCTGTCCTATGCTTTCACCCCTGTGCCAGTGCTGAATAGGATTCCTTCTTCCTCCTCCCTTAGAAAAACTTCATTGCTGTCAGTGCTGCCAACCGCTTCAAGAAGATTACCAGCTCAGGGGCCCTAATGGCTCTGGGGGTCTGAGGTTCTGAGGCCTAGACGCAGCTGCTGAGTGACCGGGCTGAGGCCACACAGCCCGAAGGCCAGAGCAGGCAGCCCAGGTCCCCGGGACGTCCTGGCTCAGACAAGGCTGCGTCAGGCCCAGAGGCTTGGGGCTCCCAGGCCCCTATGCAGCGACACTTCCCCAGCGCCAGCTGCCTCGCCTGGAGTGTGGCCCAGATCCATCCTGCTAACTAATGCCTCCCAGACAGGGCTGGGGCCCAGCAGCCGCACCCAGCCTCCTCGGGCCTTGAAACCACTCCCCAGCCCCTTCCCTAGTTCCCCCTTCACACGCTGCCCTGGTGGCCCTGTTTGCCCCACCTGGGGCATCCCTGACCTGGATTTGCTCCTGGCTGGGGTATAGTAGCTGGGGGTCCCACACATGGGGCTTCCGAGGTTGTGGACAGAAGGCTTCTGGCAAGGCAGAAAGACAGCCCAGCTGCTGGGGGAGACAGAGCAGGCTTTGTGAAGGAAGACCTCTGTGCCCCACCGCCTCCACTCCCAACAGATAAGGCGCCATCTGGGCGGCCCGCCCCCGCCCACCTTCATTGTGACCACCAACACACAGGAACTGTGGGAGAAAGAGGCGCCCAGCTTGGGCCTGGTGGAGGGGGTCAAGAGGCCTGGGGGACATGGGTGACCACCCCCGAGCTGGCCTGTGGGTCAGGCCTGCCCAACCCAGCCTCTCTGGGCCTATCCCCAGCCTAGATGACTGGGTCAGCAGGCCAGGAGGAGTGTGCAGTCCCTGGGCAGCCCCCAGCCTGCTGTCAGCTTGTGCCCTGTAAATAAATGTACAGGTCAGCCATAGCCTCCTTCCCTCTGTGCGGGCCCCTGTGTGAGCTCACAAGCTGCATGCTGGGTACCTTAGTGCCTCTGTCTGTGGGCACTGAGGCTCGGACCCGGGTTGCCTATGCCCAGTCTAGGTGAACCTGTGGTGCGCATGCTGCAGCAGCTGTTTGTCATTGCAAGCTCTAAAAGTTTCACCGTTATTGTTCTAGGTAAACAGCTTCCCTGATTTGTGCCTCAGTTACCTCAGCTGTTTGAGGAGGTCAGACTGTTGCTGACTGTTGGCCAGGCTGTAGTTAAGGACTTATATAAAATACCAGTTCATCCCTCCTTGCAGCTGGACTACAAGGTGTTGTTATTTCCACTTCACAGGGGGGAACTGAGGTAGGAGGCAGGGTGGAATCAGGGTGCCTGGGTTGGGCGGAGACAAAACCCTGGGAGGTTCTGGGACTTGGATCAGTGTTCTTGTCCTGCTCAAAAGAAGAGGAAACTGAGGCTAAGAGCTGGGAGGAGCTTGAAGGCACCTCAGCAAACCAGGGGCCAGTACTGGAAAGAGCTCTGTGTTCCTTAGAGCAAGGCTCAGCTCCAGTCATCCTGCTTTTCACCAGACCATGGAGCAGGAGCAGGAGGGTCTTCAGGGGGACACAAGAGGGGGACAGGGCTGTGCTCTGCTGCCCCCTCTCTGGCTGAAGCCTGCCCCACTCAGCCAGCTTCACAGGGTCGGGGTTCCATCTCTGGCCTGACAGTCTTGGAGCGGTGAGCCTGGTTGGCTATGAGGACAGTGGAGCCAGAGGGGCTCCAGCCTGCTTGGGATACAGAGCTGCTCACAGGAGTGGCAGAGACAACAGTTAACACCCTGGAAGCCCCGGGTACCTGGTCACCTTGGGAGCTTAAAATGGCCAGTATGGAGCGTTGTGCCCATTTCTCAGATGGGCAACCCAGTCTCAGGGGCATTTAGTCTGTGACTCAGAATCACACAGTGGGCTAGTGGTGGCAATGAGGCTCAGAGCCCCTACTCTTAGCCGCTGTGCTGGCCGCCTCTGGAGAAGCCCTGATGAGCCCAGGTCAGCCCTTGCCCAGCCCTTGCATTGCTTTCCTGCCTGCAACCTGCCTGGTCCTGTGTCTGCACACAGGTACAGGGTCCCACCGAGGCAGGTGTCACAGGGCTGGGAGTGGGGGCCTTGGGAACCTAAGCCTGGCTCTTGCAGTCAAGAGTTTGGAGGCCCCAAATCCTGGTTTGGGCTCTTTGGGGTGGTATGCTCATGGCAGGGCCCCCAAGGTCCTCATCACCCGCCTGCTTGCCCACCAGTACCTGCCAGCTGGGCCAGGCCTGTGGTTTTCTCTGAGCGGCTCTCTTGGCCTCCCTGGCCCCCACCCAGGCTGAGCCTTGGCCACACAGCATGATGATGAAGGATGAATCACTACGTGGGGGAGGAGAGGAAATAAGATCTGGCCAGAGCAGCAATCCAAAGCCTGAATCTTGATGGGGAAGTCGAGTTTAAAACCGGGAAGGCCTTTCACCAAACACTGCAGCAACTGGGACTAGAACCCAGGACTCCAGACTCCTAGCACAAACTTAGCTTCCTTTTCTACATGTGAAAGTGGTGGACTGAGCTCTTCTCCCCTCTGCCACATTGTAACAATTGAGATGGGACACATGCAGTATCAGGTGTCATTCATCGTGTTTCATAGGTTCAGAAACAGGTTCGGAGGGAAAGTGACCTATCTGCCCAAGGCCACACAGAAAAGTACCATGTCCTGGGCAAAGAATGTGCCCAGAACCACAGAACAGGGACAATGTTTTCCTGGGCCCCATCTCCCTGTAGGAATACATCGTACCTCTTCTTAATTAATCAGGTGCCTATTTGGGGGTCTCCCTGTCCTGGAAGCAGAGGACATAGATCTAAAACTATGAGTGGGAATATGGATTTCAGAGAGGTTTGGTTCTCACCAGGGGCTACAGATCACATGCACAAGATCTGGGGCCAGTGCAGAGCTGGCTGTGCCTCTCTGGGGCAGTGGGTCTGGCCCTGTGCAATCAAAGTTCCCATCCTGGGCAGCTTCAGGGAGAAAGATTGTTCACCCTAGGGCTGTTCTGGTGGAGAGAGGGAGCTCATGCTGGTTTGAGGTGGGGCAAGGCCCAGGGCTAAGGCCGTGTGCTTCCCTGCCACTTGTATGGTTTGCCTGCCCGGCAGGGTATAAGCCCTTCTTGTGTGTCTGTTCCAAGGCCCCTGCTGAGTCCTCTACAAGGTGGCTGTGCCTCCCTGGTCTGGCCCACCAGCTTCTTCTGGTCCTGTGGGCTAAGAAGGGTTAACACCCTTGGTGGGACAGCTCCTCCCAGCTGGGCCCAACCCAGCAAGCTCTCCTCCAAGACCGTTTCCTGCCTCTGGGCCCAGGCCAGGCCCACAGTGACCACCCCCAAGGGTCTGGAAGCCACTGGGGCCACATCTGGTTTGGATTACACCAGGGCTGGTGACGTTGTCTTTTCCTGTCTGGGTCTAGTGGCCTCAAATTCCACCGGCCACCTTGGACCTAACAAGGCAGTGGTGGGAAAAGTTCCACCGTTGATGGGGCCAACCCAGGGTGGGAAGCAGCCTATGCTATCCTGGGGATGCACCCACCTGGCCCAAGCACTGAGCTGGGCAGATGCCCATGCACCTGCTCTGCCTGTCCTTCGTGCCCTCACTCTAGTGGGGAGGGGCCACAGGGCACCAGAACCAAACCTGAGGGTGCCTGGGTCCCGATTCAATCCATCTTGGGGCCAGGGAGATGGCTCAGTGGAATAAACGCTTCCCTGGCAAGCAAGGACCTGAGTTCAATCCCCGGTTCTGCCACACACACACACAAAAAGCCCATTCCAATTCAGTCCATCTCTACCCTATGAGTGGGTGCATTCAGCACTTCCCAGGAAACTGAGGCATAGGGACACATCCATGGGCTTCCAGCCAGTGAATAGTGACATCAGGACACAAGGCTGGTAGTGCCACTCCATGCCCAGCAACTCCCTGCTCTAGGCCCAGCCCCGAGTGACAGGCCAGAGAGGAGTCACCCTTGACCTCAGGGAGCTCCTGGCCTCTGGGATCCCACTGGGAGAGTGGCAATGGGGGAAGCTGAAACCCGGGAAGCCAGAGACCAGGAAGGAGGCATGGAGTGTCTCTTTTCTCCTCGCCAATGGGAACAACGCCCAAGGTGAGTGCAAATACTGTGCAGGCCCTTTCCTGATAGAGAGGAGAGGATGGTGTAACAGGCCTAGGGGAGCCTGTTCCAGTGGGGCTTCTGTGGAAGATGGAGCAGGAACAATCTCTGGAGACAGGGCCAGGAGCTGACTCGGGCAACAGGAAGCCACGGAAGGGTGTTGCACAAAGGAGGAATATGGCTGTGCCCATGTTGTAGAATAATTCTTGCAGCTACGCACACCAGTGGCAAGCAGGGAGACCAGGGAAGGCTGGGTCATTTGTCTGAGAGGCTGTGAGAAGCTGGAACTGGAGGGGGAAGCCCGGAGCTCAGATATCTATCTCTAATCAGAAGGGCTGGTAACAGAAAACAGACTGGGGTTCAAACTTGCTTATTTGTCCTCCCAGACCTCAGTTTCCCTTCCACAAAGGACATAAAGCTGTGTTGTCTTCCCTGAGTCAGCGCATGTGCTGACTATGAGAGGTCCTCATGAGAGAAGGAGCGGACCCAGGTGAAGGCTGCAAGCCTGTTTGTCTCAGCGATTTCTTGAGTCCCTGCCCCACTGTGCTGGGTGCTGGAGACAAGCAGTGAGTACACCAAGTCCCTGACATCAGTGAGTGTCCTCTGGTGGGGGAACCAGACACTGTAGAGCAGTGATAAAATGAGAACATGTGGGTTGGGTTAGACACAATGTGGGGGTCATGAAGCGGTCCCAAGGGCATGCGAACAGTGGCTCCAGGATGTGAAGGGGAAGGCTGCTGGGGACAGTGGCAGAAGGGACTGCTATTGCCGGGCCTATGTGGACCAGGGAGGGGCCCTTTCTCAAGGATCTGGCCCAGTGCTGGGTGAGACAGGAGTGCCCGGGGGGCTCCTTGAGATTTAATCCATGGTGAGTGGTTGACTGGGTGAGTGCAACTCACACACCTTCCTGGGGTCCTACTGTGTGCGGGTCATCAGGCCGGAGAGGTTGGCCCTGAGTGTGTACACCAGTGTCATCTGCTGTAAAAGGAAAGATGCAGGCGGGGGCATCATGGGGGCATCTAGCCAGATCGGGTGTGCAGCAGTGGCTTCTCTGAGGGGGTGGTGCTGAGCTCCAGGTGCTGAGCCCACGGGAAGGAGCATTCCAGGCAGGGGAGGAGTCAGGGCAGAGGCCCCAGCATGCAAAGGGGCCTCCTGCAGCTGCTGTCTTCAGAGGACAAGAGCCCCAGCCTCTCTCTCTCCTCTCAGACCAAGTGAGGAGGCAGCCTGGCTTTTCCTGCTGACCGTGTGACCACATGGGTCCCTGGCCTGCGTTTAGCCGTGGAACCACTTCCTCCTGTTCCACCGCTGCCTCCCTGAGTCACCATCCTGTTCCCAGCCTAGAGGGAACCAGGGTGTTCTGGACCTTCAGGATGTAGTTTTTGCCATGTGTGGAAGAAGGGGCAGAAAGGACTGAGCAGAGGGCATGTGACCTTCCAGGGAGACTGTTTTTATTCCAGTTTGGTTCTTGTTGACCAACTTGTACACATAGTGTGCAGCACAGGATTTCAAACCTACCAGTCCTGGTAGAATCATTATCACTATTTTACAGATGAGGAAACAGGCTCAGAGAGGTGAGCATACTGGCTCAAGGTCACACAGCAAGGAGGCAGAGAAGCCAGAAACTGAGTCTCTTACTTTCTCTGTATATTAGTCCTTCCTCCCCCTGCCTCTGCAGCAGAGACACCACCTTGGCAAGGGATAAGTTGGGTTGAGGCTGACATGCCTACGACCCAAATACCTATTTATTCCACTTAAGAGGCACTGACACTGTACTTTTCCCTGTTCCACTCTGCAAATATTAACTCATGTAATCCTCCCAACTCCATGGAAATAGGCCTGTGAGTGTTCCTGTTTACAGGTGAGGAAAACAGGGAAGGGAAGCAGCTTCCCCAAAGTCACACAGCTAGGAAGTAGTGGCTGGGATGTGACTCAGGCAGCAGGTGGTGGGAGGGTGGGAGTCTAATCTGTACAGGGAAGTGGTGAGGATAGGGATGTTTGGGCTGTGGCCCAGGTGCCTGGGCTCATGCACTCCCAGGGGCCCATGGTACCTACCTTCTGGAGGGAGAGGGTCTCCCCTGCACCACACCATAGAGGTAGAGGCAGCTGGGATGGGCAGTAGGTCAGGGCCGTAGAACGCCGTCCACCAGGGAAGGAGGCAGTGGGGGTGGGAGCCGCCAGAGATAAGACAGTGCAGGAGTCTGAGGCAGGCCAGGCCCATGGGTGCAGTGGCCTTCTGGGGGTAGGGGGCGCTCCCTGAGCTGGGGCAAGCAGGCCATAGGCCAAGGGGTGAGCTTCCCCCAGCCCCTCAGAGCTGCCTCCCTTGGGGCACAGTCCTCCCTTTCCTGGAGCCCTGTAAAGGGCTACTCAGAAATTGGGTGGCAGATGCCCTATCAACTCTGAAAGTCCAGGAATCTGAGCTGATGTGACTCAGAACTCTGGAATATTCTTAAATACCACTGATTCTACCATTTTAGGCTTTGTGTTAGCCCCATTCTGCAGGGGGACTCAGTGTCCCTTCTACGTTTTTTATGGTGCTGGAGGTGGACTCAGAGCCTTTCACATGCCGGGTGATCCCTCCACACTGAGCCAGCGCCCCAGCCTCCTGCTGCCCTTGTTTTTGTCTAATCTGCTGCTGCTGCTGCCAAGCTTCAGGTCCCCACCTATGAGTAGGGCCCTGTAGTCAGATTCAGATGTGATGGTCCCTGTTCCCCTGAGAGTTCTTTGGTGAAGACAGCAGAGGTGGTCAGTGGATGGGTTGAGAAGACAGCTCTGCTTCTGCCTTGCTGTGTGACCCTGGGCATGTCATTTACCTCTTGTGGCCTCAGGCTCCGCATCTATGCCAAGATGCTCTTAATCTGGCCCATCCAGATTAGGAGCATGCATTGTACCTGTGCTTGCCCAGGTGGGGGGTGGTCGGATGGGAGCCAGAGGTGTCAGTTGGTCATGGAAAGAATGTGAGGGCAGGAGGCCCAGTGGGTGGGGTCTCCCAGCTGGGCAGTACAGAGGGCACCATGAGCTCATGGCGTCTAGGCCTTCTAGCCAGCACCTCCTCGGATGGGACCTCCTCCAGGCTGTCCTTTAGGTCAGGCCCTCCCTGGGGACTCAGACCCAAAGGCAGGCTGCCCCCCACCCTACCCAGCAAAGGGAACAAAACCCAGGCCCAGAGAGGCTGGCGCTGGTCCAGGCTCACACTGCAAGGCCAAGGCGGGCGCTGGGCCCAGGGTCGGGCTTGGGAATTGGGGCTGAGAGGCTCATCTTCATTTCTTGACAGATGAGAAGTCCTTAAGGGGGGAGGGGTGCAGGGGAAAGGGCTCATACCCAGAGCAAGGTGGGCACCCTTGGTGTGGCCAACCCCATCTCTGTTCATGTTCCCCTAAGGCAGGGTAAACAGGGTGTCAGCCTAGCCCAGAGATTAATCCTCCTGGAGGATGGGCAGGATGCTTTGCCAGGTCTTCCCCAGCTCAGGACATAGGCTGGGAAGGCACTGGGGTCACCAGGGTACCATGGGAAGACAACACAGGGAACAGTGCCAGGCAGGCAGAGGTGGCCTTCCCTGACCCAGCTGAGGGAGAGCCCCTGCCCTCTGACTCTGCTCCTCTGCATGCCTGTCTTTCCGTGCTCAGTGCACTCCCATCCCCCCATGCACTACCCCATAGGGCATATGCGCAGTGCAACCCACCCCCCTTGTACACAGCTTCTCCCTTTCCTGGGGCCACAAAGCTACCTGTGGGAGGCAGGGCAGACCCTCACCCTCACTGGGAGACAGCTTGGGGTGGCGGGGGTGGGGGAGGGCAGCAGACATAAGCGGCTTGCTACAGCTGGCTAGGCTTCTTCCCAGCCCCTTCCGGCTGCAGGGAGCCCCCACGCAGTAGGTCCTGCTCCACCTCAGCTCTGGAGTCTGTGGGAACCAGACAGTTAGGGCTGTCCAGCCGGGCTCGCTTCCTCCTAGGCCCCGGGGGACCTGAGAGGGGAGGAGGGAGCCACAGAGGCTGAAGTCAGCATGGCTGGCTGCCCAAGGAAGGCCTCTGGGAGGACTGGCTCGCCTGCCCAGTGCAGGGGTCTCCAGCTCTGCGGGTGTCACCTCATGTGACATTAAGACCCTCAGGCCCTATACCAAAGATAAAACTAGGGGTGTCCCAGCATCCATTTGCCTCTCTCCTATCCATGACCCAGAGGGGAGGACTCAGGCTCCAGGAGGAACTGAACTGCCTCTACTCCTTCAGTACTGGTGGCTGTGGGACATCGAGGTTTCAGTTCCTCTGATGAGTGCCTCAAATACCCTATTCTCCGGTCTCCACTCCAGGGAATAGCTAGAGAAAGTTCAAACTTAGGGCATGATAACTTCTAATGAGGACTCAGGACAGGTCTGCCCCTGCCCTGCCCCAAGAAAATGCTTTTATCATGTCACCAAGACACCTCTGCTGGTGACAATCCAGGTGAGGACCCCATTAGTGCAGGCAGTCCAGATGGGAGTGGCACTGCCCTTGAGCCTTGGGGTCCCTGTCCATGCACGGGGGAAGGTGGGGCCTTCTGGCCCTGATGTTCCAGGGCTGCAAGAGAGCCTTCCGTCCTCTGGAGTACCACCAGCCCCGCCCTGCTCATTCTCCACCCTGCATCTCCCTCAAGCCACAGGGCAAAGACACACACTCCTGAGTGCCACTCCTCTTGGTTGCCCCTTTGCCAGCCAGCGTTGGGGGCAGGCTGGTGAGCCCAAATTCCGAGCCTCAGTTGCCACCACTGTAACCCAGGCTGGCATTCCCATCACCCAGGGAGGAGGCAGGTGCCATTGTAGTTTGGGCTGGACAACCCAAGTCCCTCGGGTGGCCCAGCCTCCTCCACTCTCGGTAATATCCATCCGCTGCCTGGCCCCATTCTCTGCCTTCCCTTCCTCTGCTTTCCTGGGAAACTCCCAGAGAAAGTCCACAAAGACATGTGGGACATTTCCTTTATGGGTCCCCACCTCTGTCACAAAACTCCACAACCACAGCCACCACACAGGGAGCCCAGCATCTTGACCCTCAGCCCCCCACCATCCAGCAAGCTGATCTTTACAATCACAATGACTTTTATTGGCCGGAGAGCCACAGCATCAAGTGTAAGCAACTCCACCTTCCCTCACCCCCAAGTCTGGTGGTCCCAATGGCGTGGCTGAGTGTTGGCTGCTGCAGTTCTGGCTTCCCATCCTAACTGACCTTGTTCTGCCAGGGCTGGGTCCCTTAAGAGCTCTCCAGGTCCTAGAGCCAGGCTCAGCCTGGAGGGTGTCCTTGACAGGGGCCCTGTGGAGGTGAGGCCAGGTTACTCAAAGAAGAACACTCCTGGTGTCCGGTATAGGCAGGGGGGCAGCCCCAGTGGGTAGCCAGAGCCTCCTTGGACAGGGAAGCTCCCTGCAACCCAGGGTTCCTTGGGTTCAGCTGCCAGGGGCAGTGGGGCCCGGAGGGAGGAAGGAGGGGTGGGTGGTGCAGGGGATGGGGCTGCTGAGGCCAAGATATGCTCCAGACCTGCATCAGCCCCCATGCAGAAATTCAGTGCCTGTAGCCGACACTGATAGTTGCTGCCAACGCCCGCCTCCGGGGTTGCTGGTGTAGGGGCCTTGCTAAAACCCTCTGCCTCAGAGAAACCAGTAGAAAAGCCAAATGCCGAGCAAGGGGAAGACGAAGTGGTCATGGAGAGATTCCCAGGGTCTGCAGGCTTAGGCGTGAGCATCTCTTTGGGCTCCACAGGTGGCCGGGGCCTGCTGTCAGCAGTTGCTGGGTACATGCTGGCTGGTATGGCCCCCATCAAACCCCCAAAGCTTAGGCCCTTGGGGTTGGGCAGCTCTGGCAAGAATGGGCACTGCCTGCCAGTCGTAGTATCAGGGACTCCTGGGTCCTGGCTGGTGGCTCTGAGGGGTCCACGGGGCGCCTTGGCAGAGCTCTTGGTGCCTTCAGTGCCTGCCCGCCGGGTGAAGCGGCGTCGGCGTCGGAGGAAGCTGCCGTGCTGGAACATGTCGTGGCAGTCAGGGTCCAGGGTCCAGTAGCTGCCCTTGCCTGGCTTGCGGTCGTCACGGGGTACCTTGACAAAGCACTCGTTGAGAGACAGATTGTGACGAATGCTGTTTTGCCAGCCAGGCCTGTTGTGGCGGTAGAAGGCAAAGCGGCCCATGATGTAGCGGTAGATGCCGCTGAGTGTGGCCCTCTGCCCTGGCGAGCTCTGGATGGCCATGGCGATCAGGGCTATGTAGCTGTATGGGGGCTTGGTGGGTTCTGTTGCAGGGACCAACGACCCTGGTGGTGGCGGTGGCTGCTGCATGCTGCCCAGGCTGGCGGCTGCTGGAACTACAGAGGCCAGGCACAGGCGTCTAGGACTGGTGTCCGGTACAGCCTGCCTGGGCTGGTTAAAAGGCCCACTGGCCCAGCCTCCCAGCCTGGAAAGGCAAAAAGGGGTGGGCCCACCAGCCTGCCCTTCCTCCAGCCCTCACCACCCCCTAAAAGGCCCAAGAGGGCTGAGAAGCTGGAAGCAGCTGTGGCTGGGGTGGGAGGGAAGGGAGAGAGACCCTCAGCCCAGGGGGGCTGGGCTGCAGGGGTGGAGAGGGACAGGATGCGAAGTGGAGCGAGACCGGGACACAGAAAGAGGGAGGAATGTAAGGAAACAGAGAGGCAGAGCCATGAAAAGAAAGATGAAGATCAGAGAGAGACCAACAAAATGGACAGAGACAGCCAGAGACACAGACACGCAGAGACACGTAGCTTTGGGAGAGTGGAAGTCACTGGAGGCAGAAAGAAGGAGCGGCAGAGACACAGGTGCAGATGCAGGTGCGGGCTGGGGCCTGGTGAGAGGCCAGAGGTGGGTGGATTCTGAGCAGAGTGCCCACAGCATGAGGGAAGCCTCTGGGCTCCCCTAGTCTTTCTTCTATTCCCTTTTCCTCTGCTCTTCTATCCCCTCACGCCCACCCCACCCCTTCAAGTGCAGAGCCCTGGCCTGGGGCACAGCCATCCCTGTCCCCTTGGCAGCAGGCTTGGGGTGGCCTTTGGGGTGGGGGGAACACTGTGCTGAGCTGAGCCCTGGCGCCCTCTGGTGACTGGCATGGGGAGGCAGTGATCTGGGCAGCGAGTTTTCCCTCCTAAGGGATTTGCAAGACCCTGGCCAAGTCTCTGACATGGTGTCCGGGCCGCAGTGAGGAGGCAGGGAGTTCCCCTGTGCAGAAGCCGCAGCCCATGTCTGTGGATTGTCACTCTGAGTGGAGGCTCCTCCACTCAGCATTTGCCACAAACTGTCTCTCAATGAGTGCTTTGTCAAGGTGCCCTGTGACGACCGCAAGCCAGGCAAGGGCAGCTCCTGGGCCCTGGACCCTGACTGCCACAACATGTTCCAGCACAGCAGCTTCCTCCCACACCAATGCCGCTTCACCCAGCGGGCAGCCTGGTTGAAGAGGCCTCAAACCAGGCAGCCTCCAACCAGCAGCCAGCCCTTTTGACAGATGCGTAGGTCTTCCCTGCCAGGCTAATGGTCACCTACTCTGTGTTGGGCCAGCAGAGAAACCCTGTTACAGAGGTCTACACAGCTTCTTGAATAGATGAGGGGGCTAAAGTGCAGAGAAGTTAAGTGATTTGCCTGAGGTCACACAGCTAGCAAATGATAAAGCTCAGATTTGAATCTAGGACTCTGTAACTCCTTAGCACCATCCCTTCTGTGAGCATCAGGAATAAGGGACAGTCACAGGGACCTCAACTAGAAAACAAGTTGTGAGCCCCAAGACAGTAAGGACTATGCTATTTTGCTGTATCCCAAGTCATGGACATGGAAGCAGCAGGCGTAACACAAATGTGTGTTCAATGACTAAAAAAGTGATTGATTCACTTCTGTCCTTTATGGATTTCCTCTTGGTTGATCCTGGCTGATCCTGTAGCTCGTGGCAGAGTGTACGCTTAGCATGCTCAAGGCCCATGGGTTGATCCCCAGCACACACATAAAAAGTGGCTTATTAATTTTTTTTTGTAAAAGGGAAAGGGGCTTCATTATCTTGGAGGACATGGAGAGAATTTGGGGAGATAAGGAATTCTCTCTAATATGTTTTTTTTTTT
>NW_004524613.1:2431873-2469563 GCF_000260255.1 Octodon degus
CTTCTGGTCTTCTGAGCTCTGACCAGAATCTCCCATACAGAACAGCTGAAGCTGTTCCAGCGCTTCGCGTGTAGACGACATCTCCAAATCTTTCCTATCTCTTCCCATTAGCCAGTCCCAAAAGCTTTCTAATATGTTGTTAACAAGATTTATTATATTGCAACTGCAAGGAGATTCCTTTAAAGTCAGAAATCAGAAAAAGGATGAAAGGTTTCTGTACTCACAAGGTAGGGATCAGATTTCCACTTTGATCCAGGCCTTAAGGTTGTTTTTGGGAGTCTGCCTTAGTTTCTCCAAAGATAGGACCTACAGTGGCTCAGTGGTTGGTATCCAGAGCCCAGGGAAGAATGCCTGGGCCTGGAGCCCCATGGAGGCCAGGCTGGCTGCTCTCTTCATAGCCTGGGATCTGTTTCTGGGAACCCTGGCCTGAGTGAGCGCCTGTGGACCGGAACCCACGGCAGGACAGGGCCAGCTTTCCGCATATGGCTTGCTCTCCGCAAGTGCTTTGATCCCCTTTCCTCACCAATGCCTGTTTTTCTGGGACCTTGCGGCCAATGTTAATTTCATGCCAGTGCCCCATGTCCAGTTGCCCTGTGTCCCATGCTGTTTGTTTGTCACCTGGGTTCCCCCCTCCCCACGTGGGCAAGGTGAGGGCTGCCACTAACTTCATTGTCTGTGACCTGGGCATAGGCCGAGGGAAGACCCCAGTGCACTAGTTCTGTGGGGGCAGAGTTGGGGCATAGGGCCACCCCACTGGGGGCTACCTTCGGTGGGTGTGAGAGGAGAAGCAGCCTCCTCAGTGCTGACTCTGCTGCATCAGAAAGTGGCTAATGCTACCCAGGAAGCCGGGGCGGGGACCCCATGAAGGCTTCTAATGCAGGAGGTGGAAGTCTCGGGGGGAGACCAGCTTCACCTGTGGGGAAGGCAGCAAGCCAGTGTTCCTGGTGGAAAGTCATAGCACTCATGCATGACAGCCCTGTTCCTACACTTGCACATCAGGGATGGCCATACAGACTAGAGGGCTACACAGGGTCAGGGAGGGGGACTATGGAGGGGCCGAGTGGAGAGGACCAGGCACATGGGGCTTCCCACAGTGCAGGCCATGACTCACGTGGACCATGGCAAGCCACCTGCTGGCTGGCCCAGGGGACCCAGGCACTCCTCACCAAAGCAGTGGTGGCAGGAAGCGAGCGAGCATCAGGTGGGTGCTGCCAGGGGGGAGGGGTGTCCTCAGCCACACATGTGGCTTCACACAACAGCATTGTGTAGTAGAAGAACCACACCTGCAGCCAGCAATCTACGTGTGCAAAGAGAGAAGGGTGCGGGCTGGCATTGGTGGTGCCATCCATCTTCCCTTCTCTGTCCCCCTCCACAGCCAGGCATCCTCCTCCCAATCTGCAATACCAACAATGCTGGCAATAGGCCCCAGTATAAAGCAACTGGTAGTGGAGCTCTGTGATGAAAACCACTGGCTCTGGGGTCATCTGGGTGTGACTGAGATCTTTCCAGCCCTGATCTCCAGGGTTCTATGCACTTCTAGCCAGCAAAGGGGTTAATGCTATCAGAAGTAACAGCACCTGCAAGGTTAGCAACACCAAGCAGTGCTACTCCCCCAGGAGGAGACATCAGCTCGGCTTATGTAAGGACCGGGGACTCTACAGCCAGGCCCCTGGATTCTACTCTCCTGCTGTAATTTGGGCATTTTGACCTGAAACTAGGTGTGTGACCTCTGGAGAGGCTCTTAGTTCTGTGTCCGGACTTTGGCAAGTGCAGAATGGGGCTAATGGGCTAAGAGCTAGGGATGCCTGGCGTGAACAAAACACTCAAAAGTTAGCTGCTGTGGTTTGGATGGGAGACAAAACTATCAGGCTTTGGCCCTGGGCCCTGCCCAGTTCTGTGAGTGGTCAGAGGGCCTTTAGATTCTACACCAGGGTTGCTGAAATTCTTAGCAGGGATTAGGATCCAGGGGCATCCAGGGTTCAGTGGGGCAAAAGAGGGTCCATAGTCAGGCTTCCCCAGGCTGGCCTCCTTGACCCTCCTCCTAGAAGGAGCTCAGCAGGAGACACAGGCAGAGAGGAGGCCCAGCTTCTGCTGTGGCCAGCCAAAGAGGCTGGGAGGATGGCTGTTGGGGGTAGGGATTCCTGCGGGGCTGGCCTTGGGGGCTGTTTACTGCCATCCTCTGAGGCCAATCCAGAGACTGTCCTGAGCATTGGGAGAGAGGGTCATCCGTGAGGGTAAGAGAGGACCATGGCCACAGGTGTTGCTGGATGTCTCCTGGGGGAAGAGGGAGGTCTGCACAGACTGAAGGCTGGAGGGGCCTGTTGGGGACTTTGAGGTTTCAGAATGCAAGATCCTCCCTGCCCTAGAGGTGAAAAGAGAGTGGCAGGGTCAGAGGTGGGTCACTGTGTGGGGGAGGCGGGCTGGGGGTGGAGAACCTGAGGTGATAGAGATGGGAGGACAGAGCCTTGGGACAGATGTTGAAGGGAGGGGACCCTGGGCCCTGGGATGGGTCAGAGCTGACAGGGTGAGGAGATAGCAGTGACCACAGCTGAATGCACACAGAGTGAAGGAGGTGGGGCACAGAGCGGAGGGGAAGAGTGGCAGCTGGAGGTGGCCAGGTGGAGGGAACACAACCTGGATGATGGGGGCCAGAAAAGCAGGTTGGAACACAGAGTGATGGGACTGAGGAGGTGGGGATGATGAGAGCAGAGAAAGCTGGAGCTGATGGAGGGCCAGGGGACTGGATGTCGGCTGGAGCATGGTGGGAAATGAAGCAAAAATGACCAGAGGTTGAGCTGGGGGCGTGGGCAATGGAGCTGGGGCTCATGGAGAGGTCAGAAAATGACAAGAGATGGAAATTGCAGACAGAGACAGCCACCAGGAAGCGTGGCTGAAAGGTGACAGAGCTAGTGGACCTGCAGGGGCTCCTGTTGGCTGGGAGAGCACTCTTCTCTTCTGGGGGAGCATGGACCCTGGCAATTAGGGGGAGCAAGGACAGGCTGCTGCTTCCTGGGCCCCAAGATGGACCCTCAGCGCAGGTGACTCCAGACAAGGGCTTCACCACTCCCTACATGTGCTCAGGCAAAGCCCGCCTACCTCTGGAAACCTGTTTCCTCCTTTTCAGAAGCAGTGATGCGCTGGGTGGCCTAAGGGGCCTCCTGGATTTACTGTCCCATGCATTGAAGCTCAGTGAACTCTCCACTGCCCAGAGAGTGCCCTCCGCCATAGCAGGTGCATCCAGTAGACTCTGTAGGGACCAGCGGTGTCCAGCTAGCTGCACTTGTGCTCCTCGTGAGGGCACAGGGGAGCTTCCAGGTGGAACAGTCTGCCCTCTCGGCGCCTCCCAGGTATCTGTCCTTGTACACAGCTCAGGCCTGAGAGTGGGCAGGGGAGAATGGCTTGGAAGGGCGTGACACTGGGAGGAGGGAGGAGGGCCTGCCTTGTCTCTGAGCCCTCTTTCGGGGCCCCCTCAACTCTACCTTCTCCCCCAAATTCTTTGAGCTGCTGCTCTGCTAGCAAGGCTGGGATTGGACTAGAACAAGACAGTGTGGTCCCTGCTCTCAAGGAACTCAGGTCTCCTGTCTCCCAGGAGACAGCTGCAACTGCCTTCCAAATTATGGGTTGTGGTAGATAACATGAGTGAGGAGATGTGGCAGTGATTTGCTCTCTGGGGAATCATAAAACTATATTCCTCCCCATTGCCACATGCAGAGTGGATGCCAGATGATTAAAAAAACATGAATAAGAGATAAAATTATATTAATAGAGTAATATAGGAGATCTAGGGGGGCATAGAACACCTCTTAAAATTTAATAAATGTACATCATAAAGCCAAAAGATTGTGATGCCTGAAATCAGAAAGATCTAGAACATACAAGCAACTTCTTTAAATCAGCAAGAAACAGATCATCATCTAAAGAAAAAAACCTTATCCAATGACAGGAATAGATGGTTAGGGAAGAGGACACCAATAATGCCAAGCATCTGGGGAGGGAGTTAATGCACTAGTGTCAAAGGAATGCAAATAAAAATATGAAATATCCCATTATCAGCTGGCTAAGTCTAGCAAGCTGGGGACTGTGAGGACTTGGTGGGTGTGCAAAGGCACACTGTTCTGGAGGGTAGTGTGGCAAGCCTGTTGCAATTAAGGACAGAAGCATCCTGTGAGCCAAAATCCCAGCTCCAGAGAGCTCTCCCAGACACTCAGAGGCAGTCCTGGTTAAGGAGCTCCACAACGGCAGCATTTGGGGGGTTGGGAGTTGGAAGCAAATTTGGGTCCCTCCTGGAGAAGCAGGATTGGGTGTAATGGGTGCCCCAGGGATCTATGCAGCATCTAGAGACAACAGATTAAAGAGAGCAAGAACAGATCTTCAAAGCCTGATTGAGAGTGGAAAAATAAAAGGAAGACATGGAATGAGATCTACAACACTGTCGAGGATGCACACCCAACAGCCATCTGCCCCTGCCTGTGTGAGGTGCATACATTTGTATTCAAGATATTCACAAGGCACCTTTGAATTGCTTGTTGTGGGATGCAGACCCAAAAATAAGAAAAATGAGGGGCTGGTTTAGAAGGGTGATCAGAAAAGGGCTCTTTGAGGAGGTGACACAGGGTTGAAGCCTAATGAAAAGAAACTGGGGGAAGGGTATGTGTAAGAGAGGAACAGCTGTGCAAAGGGCCAGAGAGAAAGACTTGTAAATTGAAGCAAGGCTAGTGTGGCTTGAGTCAAGTGGTCTAGAGGGGCTACCAGGAGATGTGCTGGTTACATTTATCACGTTCAGTGCCAAAGGGGTTTTTAACTGATGGGCCATGCTCATTGTTCTCAGAAACTCTGATCCAGGGGGAAAACAGAAAAGCCACTGTTCCTCTGTTGGGGCCAGGAATGAGACCTTCTCAGGCTTGATTCTGTTGTCTATACAAATGGTAGGTGCCAGTAATACCTACCCTCACATGGGTGTGGTGGGTGCAAGATGAGCTGGTGTATACGAAATGCTTAGCACAATGCCTGGCACACATTGGGTGCCTATTTGTTGCAGGACTTATTCATTTAATTAAGGATGCTCTAGCTCAGAGGTAGCATGGGCACAGGGCAGAGCTATCACTACAACAAGAGGGCTCTTGGTTTGTTTCCTACCATGTTCCAAGCACATGGAATAGTGCCCAGGATACAGGAGATGCTCAATAAATGCCTGTTCAGTGACCTGAGCTGGGCTCTCAAGGGTGAATAGTTTGAAAGGTAGAATGACTTTTTTGGGAGAAAGACTAGCATGAGGAAAGGCCCGGTGGGGTGGGAGGGTGCAGTGGATTCAGGGAACAGTGACCAGCCTGCTGGTGCCAGAGCCAGGCCTGTGTAAGGCTGTGTACAGCGGATTCTCGTGACTCAAGGTGGTTATGTCCTATCAGACCCTGCAGGCACCCAGTGCAGAACTGCTGCTTCTGGGGGAAATACAGGCCTGGGTTGCCGTCCCCCTCTTCATCAACTGATCACTGCATAACCTTGTTTAATGTGTGTTTCTGCCCACAGTCTGTTGTGGCTGAGGCCTGAAATGTACCCCCCAAACCACGAATGGTCAAGGTTTGGTCTCTGAGGCAGCAGTGTGCAGGGTCAGGGCTTGGAAGTGGGTGAAGCCTGAGCATGCTTACCTCATAGGTGACTCAGACTGCAGCTTGGGGCAGTGGCTTCACTATAAACGGCCCCGCCTCTGGTCACTGCACATAAGCAGCTCTGCTGTCACCCAATCTTGGCCATGCTTCAGCACTGGCCCAGGAACAGAGCCAAGTGCCCATGGGCCATTGAAACTGCGAACCAAAAGAAATCTTTTTCCCATTGAGTTGATTTCTCTCGGGTACTTTGTCACAGCAACAGAAAACTCTTGGTTCTTCCTGTTGATTTCTTAACATTGCACTCATAGCCGGTAGCTCTATATACTCCATGCCTGAACAATGCTAATAAAGAATAAAGCATCTAGAATCTCTTTCACATTGTGCTTGCAGGTTATCAAGATAGTGAAACTACCACAAAAAGCACAGAAAATGAACAGTGTGGCAAAGGCGAACTGAAATTTCTGGCCATTCTGTGTGTGTCCATGAATGGCTACAAATATGAACCATATATTGATTTGGGGGATTATAAGTGTACTTTAGTAAGCAAGAGAATTTGCAAACATGGAACCTATAAACAATGAGGATTGATTGTGGGGGTGGGAGAGAGAGGGAGGGAAGGAGCTGTAAACAGTGGGGACAGCATGCACAAAGCTCTAATGGTGAGAGAGACAAAAGCATCTGGAAAGTGAGAGAAGGGAAGAGGGAGCGGAGGGCACTTCCTGCAGGGCTCTGAGCCCAGGTTGTGGAAGTGGGTCCTTTGCACAGGGCAATGGGGAACCAGGGAAGGACTTTGAGGAGGGCGGTGTCAAAGCCCCTTTGAAGACCCTTTTGCTGAGGGTTGGAAAGTCAGGAAGCCAGTGAGGTCCTGCAGTTGTCCTGGGAGCTAGTGGAACTGGCTTCGGGACCTGCTGGAAGGGAAACAGTGAGGTAGGAAGACCAGAGTCGCCACCGGGCCTCCGGTGCCAGGTGACCTGGGGACTTGCTGGGGCGCGAGCGCGCGGGGTGGAGGTGAGGAGCAGCATCTAGAGGCAGCTGACCGGCGAGCGTGCTTGGGGCTTGGCGGGAGGCTGGAGCTTTCAGGGGATGCGGGAGAGGGTCTTGCCTGGTCTTTCCAGCGCAACCCAGCGCAGCGTCCGCTCTCGATCTGCACCACCAGCCAGTCGTGGAGATGCAGGGGATCTCCGGTTCTCACCACAGTTACCCTGTGGACGGAGACCTCCCGACCTCCTTCCGGCAGGGGTCGCAGGAGGAAGCACAGTGAGCCTCTGGCCAGGTTCGGGACGCCAGGCGGCCCGACCCATTCTCAGTCAGGGGTTCACCTGGAGGGCGCGCACAGGCAACGAAAGAAAAAGTCTCCGGCGGGTTACCCTTACGTTCCTTCTCTTTTCCGGGGAGACCTCCATGGCAGTAGGGCGGAAGGCGTTGGGACCTTGCCGAAGGGCGGGCGGACGATGGTACTTTCCGTAGTACAACCCCTGGGGGAGAGGGCGGGCCTGGGGGCGGGGCTCCCGGAGACAAAATTTACTCCGTTCCTGCACCTGACGTCTGCGCTTCTGCGTTCGCTTAAAATTTCTTGGACTCTCCTTTCCCCTCTCCTCTCCCCACTTTTTTTTTGAGCTGATTTGCGCCCCACGTTACCCAGGCTAGGCTTGGAAGCAATCTTTCGGCCTCAGCCTCCGGAGTAGATGAGAATACACCGCGCAGAGCGGCCGGTCTTCCTTTAAGGACCTGGACTGTGTCAAGAGGTCGGAAAGCACAGTGATTCTCCAACGGACTCCTGTCACGGTTGGGACGTTCGTGACCTCCATCCAGACTGCAGACTCGGACTTCGGGGGCAGGAAGCCCAGGAACCTGAGCTGCTCACGCCCCATTGATTTTCTCCAGCACCAGGAGTTCCTTTTTCCTGCTGCTCGCCTGGTGCTGGGCCTGGCTAAACCCTTCCCTGTAGGGTCTTGGTTTGGTTCTCGCCCCGCTTCGCAGATGAGTATAATTACAGGAGTAAAGCCCTGTAACAAGGCCACAGTCTGGTGGAAGAGCCAGGATCCAAAACTGGGTGTTTCTGTCCTCTAGAGCCCAGAAGCCAAATAAATGTCCAACACTGTGTCCTGACAACTACACTTGGAGCTCATGGGTTCTTGGTGGAGCTTATGATCCCTTGATATTATATATATATATATATATATATATATATTTTTTTTTTTTTTTTTTCATATCTATAGTCAGGCATGGTGGTGCATGCCTATAATCCCAGCACTCTGGAAGGCTGAGGCAGGACAATCACTCCTAGGGAATTTAATGACTTTGTGAGAACCTGTCTCAAAATAAAATTAAAAATGGGCTGAAACTGTAGCTCAATGCAAAGGCCCTGGATTCAATCCCCAGTACTGTCCCCCCCATCTGCATCAGTGCATTTTTCTGGGGTCTGTATCTTTCACTGAATTTTCAGTGGGGATTTATTACATAAAGGATATCAAATAGCTCAGACTGCTCCATCCTTTGCTGTGTACATGGTGAAACTGAGGCTGAGAGAGGAAAAACTATCTCTTTCTGCAGTGGGCAGAGGGCTGGAATGCAGCCAGGACTGACCAGAGGAGGGGAGGTTTTCTGTGTGCTGCTTCTTCCCAGCCCCCGCAGGCCAGCCAGCAGCACTTCCCACGCAGGCTGGGCTGGTGCTAACATGCTGGTGGTGCTCCAGTGGGCCACCAAGCATTTTAGAGGTAGTGTCCCTCGGGGTCCAGGGCCCCCTTTATACTGAAATTCATGGATGCACAAGCCCTTTATTTAAAATGGCACAGCCAGGGATATAGCTCAGCAGCTTAAGCTCCTGCCTGGCAAGTGCAAGGTCCTGAGTTCAATCCTTGATACTGCAAACAGGAAAAAAAAAAAAAAAAAAAAAAAAAAAAAAAAAAAAAAGAAAGTATAAAATGCCACAATATTTGCATATAATCTGTGCATATCTTTCTGCAGACTTGAAATCATTTCTAGATGACTTGTTACACTAAATGACATGTAAATTTTATGTAAACAATTGTTATGCTTTATTGTTTAAGAAATAATGACAAAAACTCTGCAGATTCAGAATAGATGCACTATGATTGAAATAGTTTCTTATCTGAGGTTGGTTGGATTTTTGGATGTAGAATCTGAGACAGACCCTACATCCAAGCAGGAGTTTCCAAACTTCTCTTTATTTTTCTAGGTTGCAGAGGGCAATAGCAAAGTGCACAGATGCAGCCGGGCTGCCTGGGCTCACATTGCAGCCCCACACTTGCTAGCTGCATTCTTGGTTTCCTCGGCTGTTCAGCAACAATACTGCTTTGCAGTATGACCAAGATGCAGATAAGGTTTAGGTAGTGGCTGGAGTGAGCATCCATGAGTGGACTGTATTGTTTAGCTGGAGAGTGGGAAGTTATGCTGGAAGGGCGAGGGAGCATTCTGAAAGGCCAGGACACCAGGCCAAGGGGTTTTGCTTTGGCTATAGATGATGCCCTGGAGAGGTTTCTAAATAGCAAACAAGTGTTTTAACGGGATGAGTGGCAGTACACGGCCTGACAAGGAGGACACAGGCTGCCGGGATTCTGGGGAGCCCAGCCATCTTGGTTTTCACTCTTTGTTCTGCCTTGGGGACTTATCTCTTCCTGTTCTGTCTGCTTGGAATGCTTAGTGAAATGGTCCACTGCCACCAGCTGACCTGTACTTTCTTTGCTTTACCTTGCGGTCTCCACCATCACATCAGCAACACGAAGGTAGAGGTGGTGTTCATTGCTGGA
This sequence comes from Octodon degus, assembly GCF_000260255.1. NCBI lineage: Eukaryota > Metazoa > Chordata > Mammalia > Rodentia > Octodontidae > Octodon > Octodon degus. The sequence goes on from NW_004524613.1 coordinate 2,441,250, forward strand.
GCTTGTCCCCAGCATGGGACTGGGTGGTGGGGAAGGCTTATTTCACACACACCACCCCCATGTGAGGATCTGTGCTTCCCCATAGCCCTGGCCCAGTGCTTGGTACACAAGGGGAAGCCCATTCTAGTGACTGCTGGGTTACAGCTACTTCAGACATCTCTCAGCATCAATTTAGTTGTAGGAAAACAAGCTTTGATGACCTCTATTCATCCTTGGTGTCAGTTGCTGCCTTGATGGACTGAGCCAGCCTTTAAATACTAGGTCAGAAGGGTCACCACCACTGGCTGGAACTGGCTCCTCCCTGCCCAAAATCTCCAAAGCCAGAAGGCTCTGAGACTTAGACTAAGTTCACACCCAGCCTCCTAGCTGTTTTGTCCTTGAGCTAGTTGCCTGACCTCTCTGCACCTTACCTGGGCTTTCCCCTGAAGATAAAATGCACTCAAACAATAGAAGGCCGAGTGTGGCAATAAAAGGCCAGGGAGGCACTGTGGAACTTGCTGGTCAGCATTTGTGACTAGGAAAGGGGCAGGCATGAGGGAGGAGGTGGGGTGTCTCAAGAGAGAGAAGAGAGGAGGTACTGAGAGGCTTGGTCAGGAGTCCAGGTTCCTAGGCAATGGGGACATGTTCAGATTAGTGCTGGCCCCAGGACTCAACCCCGCAGCTGCCCTACGCCTGGCCTTTGGGGAATGATGAGACATCAGGACAGGCAGCTTCTGGGTCTCTTTAATGTCCTTCAGGTCTATTCACCCCATCCCACCCACCCCACCCACATCAATGTCTCACAGGGTGGAGATTGGGCCTTCCCCAGCCCAGGGACTAAGGCACCAAGTGGCTGCAGCAGGCCAACCAGACACAGACCACAGACGCACGGAGGGCACGGAGGGCGGCACACTACAAATGCGACAAGCAGGGGGTAGGCGAGGGGACAGGCCACAGGGGGCTCCCTCACCCTCAAGCTTGTCCTGGTTGGGGAGGCCCAAAGAGGGGCCACCGATAGAAAGGGGCCTCACTTGCCACCCTTGCGGGATAGACACCGCGGGAGGCAGGAGAAAGTCTGCTTCACACGTGCAAGCAGCGGCAATGGCCGGTGGGTGTCCCGTGGTGCGCGTGGCACCAGGCGCTGCAAGGTCCCCTCTGAGGCGGTTGAGTGCGGGGCTGAGGCGGCCGAGGTCGCTGAACCCTGGCGACAGCGTTTGCACAGCGGCAGCAGCGCACGCACGTCTTCCTCATCACGAAATGGGCTCTCCCCGAAGCGCTCCTCCAGTTGCCGGCGAAGCTGCAGGGACAGAAGCCAGAGGCGAGGGTCAGAAGAGCCCAGTCCTCTTGGTCCTCTCATCCCTTGTTCCAGTCCTGCCAGTTCCCTGCACCATCTGCCCTGAAGTTGGGACCATGCACTGCACTTGGCTCAGGAAAATCTTGGGCCAGGTCTGAATTCATATCAACTGATGTTTTTTTCAGCTAGGAGGAAGGTTGTCTCCCCACTCCCTAACCCAGCCTGACCCCTTGGGCCCCTGCTCCCCCAACTCGGCCCCTTCAAGCCCTTTCTACCCCTACCTTCCGGGAGCTCCCCCAGCCAAACTCTTCAAGCTGCTGCCTAAAGCCTGGGTTGGGGTTGGCGATGGGTCGGGTGGCCTTGATGGCTTCAAGCACTTCTCGCCAGCCTAGCCCCGTCACTGTCATCACATAGGCTGTCACAATGGTGGTGCTGCGGGAGATGCCTGCAAAGCTGGGATCCCACCCCCAGGCTTCAGGTAAGGTCCAGCTGTGCCCCCCAAACCCCCCATCCCCACTCCAGCCCTGCCCCCCAGTTCCAACCACAAGACATCTCCAGGGCCTATCCTCCCAGCCACAGGCCTTGGCCTGAGAGGTTCCCTCTGCCTGGCATTCTGTCTCCCACAGCAAAAGGCTGAGTGAAGCAACCATCATTCACTTAACAAACAACTTCCTTTTTCAGTCATTGAGCATAGTGGGGAATGAAGCAGACATGGTCTCTGCTGTCCTGGGGTTCGAGGTTTGGTTGTGAGAGACAGACACTGACCAGAGTTTCAGGTATGGATAACTGCTTTGAAGATGAGTCTGGGGATGAGAATGTCCACACGGAGGAGGTACTAGTGGGTAGGGGAGGGGGTTAGAGAAGATGTTGTCAAGGAAGTGACATCACCCTGAATCTTGACAGGTAGGTAGGGAGTACTCAAGAGTGAGTGTACAAAGATCGTGAGAGGAAAGCCTGAGAGATTTAAGAATGGGGAGGAGGTTAGTGCGGCTAAGGCTGGGGGAAGGAAGGGAATGGGGGACACCAGAATGGAGAAGCTGGACCTCAGTAAGGTTCCAACAGGGCCGGCAGAGCCTGGCATATGATAAGTGCCTGGTTAGATGTTTAGGGATGGATGGCATCTGCTGGGCCAGGGAATCTGAGAAGACTCAGGTTCCAACTCCCAGCGCAGGTTCCCCACTGCCCTGTACCCTGGCCTATTCTCCCATTTTACAGATGAGAAAATTGACTCTCAAGGAGAAATAGCTGCTGGGTCATGGACACCCAGCTAGTAACTGACAGGACCTTGGCATGAGCCTCTGGTTGGCCATGAAGGATGCTTGGTGGGCTGTCACCACCATGGTGGGGTGGAGGAGCTCTCTCTAGGACAGAGGACAGCCCTCATCGTCCACCTGTACCTATCACTCACCAGTGCACAAGGCAGTTCCCTCCGTTGAGGCGGCAGCAGTGGATGAAGTTGATGCATTCTCTAAAGTGCTTTTTGCTAGAGGAAAAAAAAAATAAAGTAGGGAACCCTGGAGGGTAGGGCTTTTAGGAGGTGTCCCTTCCCCATTTATAAGCTAGCAAGGGACAAAGAGCCCTGGGGTACTGGGTGTGGTAGAGCCTGTAATCTCAGCTACTCCAGGAGGCTGAGCCAAGATTTCAAGTTTGAGCTTGCCTGGACAATTTAGGGAGACCTTGTCTCAAAACAAAAATTTAAAAACTTCTGGGGACATAGTTGAGTGGTAGAGCATTTGCCTAGCATGTTCCAATCACATGTATATATATTTTAAAAAAGCTCTGGATCCTCAGGGCAGCCAGTACATGCAGTGAAAAGGGCCAGTGCTACAACACGAGGTCAGGTGGGTGGGAGGCAGCAGGGGTGGCGTTTCAGGTGGGGAGAGGCAAACCTCACCATCTGGCAGAACAGCTTCCCAAGGGTCCTGAGGATTGTTTGTTTTATTGGGGGGATAGATAGGGACTTATTATGTAATCCAGGCTAAAGTATGTACCTGAGGCTGGGCTCAAGCTCATCATTATGGTTTATATCTAGATGTCCCCCCAAAACGCCATGTGTTGATTACAGGGGCTTTGGGGAGGTGACTGGATCACTGTGACACAATGCTATCCATGGCTTAGTCCACTGCTAACTGTAAGGTTGGGAGTTGAAGCCTGGCTGGAGGAAGTGGGTCGGGGGAGGCATGGCCTGAGGGGTCTACCTCCCCACCTCCTTGATCTAACTCTTGCCACCATGCCACGAGCTGTTTCTCCTCTGCCTTTTCCTCTGCCATGCCTTGGAGCTAAGACTGTGGACTGAAACCTCCACAAACTGGAAGCCAAAATAAACCTCTCTTTCTTTAAATAGTGGGTGTCAGGTATTGTATCTCAGCAAGCAGAGAGTAACTAAGACACTCATGATTCTCCTGCCTCAGCCTCCCAAGTGCTGGGATTGCCTTTCAAGGAAATGGGTGGGAGGAGACACAGATGTCCACTCTTCAGGGGTATGGACTCAGAGCATCTGGCAACAGTGATGGCCAGTGATTGGCTGGGACCAAAACCCCCAAAGGGCAGAGCTAAGTTTAGTGTCATCCCAACCTGGGGGCACTGACACTGAGATATAAATGACAGTCCTCTGTTTTGGGGGCCCCTGCTATATACCAGGCCTGGCCCTAGATCCTCAGCCTGTGTCATCTGATCTTTGAAAGCCTCTTGGCCTCTGATCACACCCCTGTTTTACAGATGAGGCTCAGAAGAGGGAAGTGATTTGTCCAAGGTCACACAACAATAAATGGCAAGCCTGGCCGGGAGCCAACTGTCTTCACTCCAAGGCCAAGAACAAGCTGAGCTCAACCCTTTCATGTCTGCTGGTGCACCTGATCCCAGGAGTTATTTCATAGCTGAGACTGATGTTCCGAGGCTCAGTCTGGGCCAGGGACATAACAAACACAAGGGCATGGTTGAGATGGAATCAAACCTGGGTCTGGGTGCCCTGGGACAGCTTTGGCCTGAGTGTTTCCAGTCCCCCCCCCCACTGTGGGAGGCAGCTGTCTGTCCATCTGTTGGTCCATCTTAGGGAACTTACATGAGTACCTCAGGGGTATCGGCCACTGGGATGCGAAGGTAGGTGATATCCTGCAAGTATAAGACACATTCAGGCAGGGGGCATTGCCTGCACCCTGTTTCACCCCAGACTGAGCTGCTCAAGCGCCATGAGACCCCAGCCCAGTTCCTGTGCCTCTCTGGGCCACTGTTGTCTTTCTGTTCAGAGAAAACTGACATTGTCTCTATGGGCAAGCCTCTGCATGGATGATGTCCTGACTCCCATAGGTTACTTTACAAGAAGGGACCTAGGAAACTTCTTCAAGTGGCTCCTTTCCAAGTGGGAATTACAGAATTACATAGCAAAAAATGCAAAGCAGATTTGATTACCTTGAAAAGTAAATTTGACAAAATCAAGTCTGCATTTTATGAGTTATGGCTAGAAAACCACTGCTATTTCTTAGAATAGTGGAGGAATAAGTTGTGCATAATTTTTCCAACATGTGTACTGTGATGTCCTTTGCTCTTACCTAACTGCCACCCAATATTGTAAAAGATTATTTTTGATCACGTTCCAAGGACCTCACTGACTTTTCTCAAGGACCTTCCTTTCTTGACACATTGATATTTTATATAACCTTTTCCTAGCACTGGGCATGGCTGAGGGGCCACCAGCCAGGTCCTCATTTGCCCACGGCTTTGCAAGAAGTTCTGGCCCTCCTCTAATGCCTCCTCCCAAGGTCATTAAATCCTGCATCTTTTGCAAGGTTTGCGGTTTCACTTTGCAACACATTTGGCCTTGGCTTTGCATGGCATTATCGAACCCTGACTGCTAAATTCACCTCTGGGTGGGAGGGAGAGATGCTAGGGAGAAGGGAGAGCTATTGGGATAGGGATGCATGCTGCAAGCAGTCCTTTCATTAATGAATATATTAATAACTGTACAGCCCTCCCAATGTAATTTATTTAGAATGAGTACTCTAAATACTCCAAAATGAGGCTGCCCTATTAAGCAAACTCAGATTCCATTGGCTGGAAATTTTCCTCTTGGACACAGAAAGTCACAGATTACTGGAGGTTGCCCTTAGAGACCATCAAATCTAACATATGAAAACATTGAGGGGAAAGGCCCTTACGTACAGTAAGTACATGGCAGAACCTGGCTTTTGTCTCTCCAGAGCCTTGTCCCACCCACCGTTCCTTTGCTTTAGTAGATGACACAGACTTGCAGGTAAGGAGGAAGGAGATCTTGTTTGTGGAGTAAGACTATTTTAACTTTGCTATTTCAGTTGCAATTTGTCGAGCATCTCATAGCTCTTCGAGGTAGGCACTATTATGAAATTCCCATTTGAAAGATCAGGTAACTGAGACTCAGAGGGGAAGAGTCCTACACCCAAGCTTACAAAGAGGGTAAGTGGTGATGATGTGAGATCAGGTCTCCTGATTCTAGCACAGTGACCTGGATCTCCCACTTTCCTTCTCTATTCCCCAGGATTCGGTGACACCAGCACCAGCCCTCCAGGGGGACCAGGCCCAGAGTGCAAAGCTTCTTCACCTTCTTGCAATTCTTTTTCAGCATCATAGCAGCCCCTAGGGGTAGTCAGGTCTGAGGGATCAAAGGCTCAAGAGAGGGGAAGTTACAACAAGACTGCACAGCAAGAAACAACCCATAATCACCTGTTTGGAATCATTCATCCAATTGGGCAATGGGAGGCCCATGTGGGGCACACAGACACACATACAACCCTGGTGCTGGGGACAGAAGTCAGGGTCTTGTTAAGGATCAGTGTGAGACCTCTGGGCCAGATAGCCTGTGTCTACATCCCAGCTGACCAGCTTCCTGGATGTGTGGTCTGGGGAGAGTTCATTTACCTCTCTGGGCCTCAGCTGCTAGATGGGATGATAATGTGAAACAGTCTGGGGCTGAAGAAGGAGTGAGTGCACATGGGTCACGAAGGCAACGCACATGCTAGCACAGAGCCCGTACTTGATCGGTGGGTGCTGCTCAGGTCTACAGCCCACCCTCCCCAGCTGTGCCCCGCCCTGGCATGGGGGCTCTGAGTACCTGCAGCAGAGGCTGGGGTGACTCATGAATAGAGATGATGTGAGTGATCTTATTCCGTCCCAGCTGATCCGGGTCTTTGGCATCTGAAAGAAGCAGGAAGCTTGAGCCAAGCTGGCAGGTGTGACCTAGTCATTCCTGGAGGGAAGTGCAGTGATGGCCCGATGTCCAGCTCTCCTCACCTCCAGGGTACCCACAAGATGCCTCCCAGCATCTCTTGGCTTTGCTCATGGTGTTCTTTCCATGCCAAGCACCCTTCCCAGCACATCCTTTGGCCCAGTCATTCTACTTCTAGGAATCTGGGGACTGCAGAAGGGGCATAGAAAGCTAAATGGAGCCTGGTGTTCAAGTCAAACAACCAAAGCAACCTCATGTCATCAAAAGGGCACTGGGTAACTAACGGTATACCCATACTTTGGAATACTTTGCTGTCATTAAAAAATTCTCCATGTGCTGAAAGGATGTTCACAATAGTTTCAAGTAGGAAACATAAGATAGGTTTCCATTCTGTTTTCAATATCATATCTGTATCTAAGATACAAAAGAAGGGCTCAGGGATATACTGCACAGTGCTATCCACGGTCACCTCTCAGAGCTCAGAGCTGAGTGCATGGAGCTTTTCTAACCAGAAAAATAACACACCAGCTCCTTGTCTCCCTATGTGCATTTCCTCATTCAACAAACATTTCCTGTGGGCTTACTATGTGTAGCCTTCGGCTGGGCGCTGCCAATCCGGGGATAACTCCATGGTGCCTGTCCTCATGGGACCCACACGTTTAAAGAGGATTCAGACCTCACTTAGCCAGACACTCACAATAGCTGGAGCTCCTGAGGTGGCTCCCAGGAAGGAAGGGGCCAAAGGTGAGGAGGGCACAGCACCTGAGCCCTCTGGAGCCTCAGATTCCACAGACTGAAGTGACTTTTCCACCTTGGGTCCCCCAAGCCCCGGACTACCTGTCTCAGCATGTCTTCTACCCAACAGGCAAAGGTCTGTGTTTAGACCTGACTTCTTCTGCTGCTCGCAGGCCCTTGAGGACAAGGACAGGCTAGCTCCACACCTGTGCCCTGCCCCACATCAAAGCTCTGTTGTGGAAAGGACAGGTGTGAAAGGGAAGGCAGGAGCCTGTAGATTCAGAACCCTACAACCAGGCCTCCCAGCTTCTGCCCTCTGAGGCTCTGCTGGGCGAGGGGGTTCAGGAAGGACAGCAATTCCAGAGCCCTCCTATGAGGAAGACGGGAGGGAGCAGAGCTGAACCTTGGGGCCTGAAGAGCCCTAGGGCCTGAGGAGGGCCTTATCCAGAGCAGGTAGCTGAGCTCAGAGCTGATTTGCTCAGGCCTGAGGCGGCACTGTGAGCCCTTGGTGCTGCCCTGTAATGGGACCCAGACAGGGTTGAATGGGGAGGATATCAATGTCAGACCCCTAGTGCTCCCTCCTTGATCCTGCAGGCCCAGGGACACCAATGCCCATGAAACAGCCCTCATCCTCTGTCAGCCCTTTCCCTTCCTGGTGTGGTGTGGCTTTCCTGCTCCAGACCCATTCTTGAGAGCATCTGTGTGCATGGGCCAGAGAAGGAATAGTGGACATGGGCCTGAGCCATAGCCTTGGGACAGAGTGGGCAGTGCTCACCAATGAAGTTTCCGAGGTAGAGTCCAGGAAGAACCTAGAAGAATGACAGGCAGGGGGCCAGTGGTTAGACTGCACCTTTCCTACCCTGGTTGCTGGGCGCTCCCATCCCCTCTGTCTCCTGAAGGGACCTGGGGGAGCAACTGACCTCCTTTCACAGCCCTGAACCCTCTGTGAGAAGGGTCTGGGGAGGGGAAGGAAAGGTGAGCAGATAAGCAAGTTAGCGCCAGGGAGGGACCCAGGGGCCCAGTCCAGGGACAGGTGGGAGGGAGGAGGGGTTCTGAGGCACCCTGAGTGGGGAGAGGAAGTCCTAGGGGAGGAGGGGGCTGGGAGGGGATAGACTGAAGCCGGCAGGTGCAGCTGGGGATGGCCAAGCTGTGAGTCTAAGAGGTCAGAGACTGGGGACAGACAGGCAAGACGGAGACAAGGACTGTCAGGAAAGAGCAAACGGAGTGAAAGACAGCAAGAGATACAGTCAGAGAGGACAGACAGACAGACAGAAGCTGAGATAACGGGCAGCAGCATCCTGGGAAGCTTAGGGGACAGACAGGCGGACCCAGGGCTCACAGCAGAGGGACAGAAGGTCAGAGGCTCAGTCGACCCTGTGTCCCGCCCCCTACCTTGGTCATGCCATTCCCCATGATCTCGGGCCCGGGGAGCTGGGCGCACCCCCTGATCGCAGCCTGGAGAGCGCTCGGGTCGCAGATACCCTGGGAGCCCAGGCCTGGAGCCTGCAGCCTGGCGGGGAACCGGGGACCCAGCGTTTGCGGGCCTGGCCAGCCCAGTGCAGCCACCACTGCCCGCCGACCCCCGGCCGGGCAGCGAGATGATGGAGCCGCCGCCGCCGCCTCCACCGCCGCAGGCTCCGCCTACCCCTTGGTCATGTGCCCCGCCCCCGTGGGTCGTGGCGGGGAGCCGGACAAAGCCCCAGTGTGCCGGGCCCACGGCCCGCAGGACAACGGCAGCTTGTTGCGGCCGCGTGGGGGCCACCTCCGGAATGGGGGCGGGGCGCTCCTCCCACCCTGGCACCGTCAGGCACATGGAATGGGGCATCGTACCCGCTCCTCGGGGCGAGAAGCTCAGACCCCAATTCTGGCTCTGTCTGGACCTCCCTGCCGCCCTGGTGCGAAGCACCAAGCTTATTCTGCTTCGGTTTTCTAGTGAAATGTGATGGAGGCTGGACTTAGATCGCTAAGGGCACTCTGCTCTTCACATCCTGCTTGAGAAAAATAAAGTGGGTAATTTCCTTCTTTTCATCCCCCCACCCATGCAGCCATCTTACCAGCCAGCCTTCTTTCCCTGATCTCTGTGCTTCTATCCCCTACTTACCCACTTAAACTTCCCTATACCCATCCACCCAGCCGGTCACTTTCCCAGCCATCCAACCTTTGGTCTATCTCTTCATCCATTCATCCACCACCCCCATCTATCCACTGATCCATCCATTCATTTATTCATCCCTTCCCTCCCTTCCTTCCTTTCTACATCCATCTATCCTTCCATCCTTCCACCCACCCAGGCATCTTCCCATCACTTTATCAAGTTTGGTCCTTATGAGGAAGATGCCATCTGGAAAGGCTCTCCTGGGACCAGGTATAACTGCAATTAGTGCCCCCAAGAAATCAGAAGTAAATGTGGGGCAAAGGAGGTGTGGAGACTGGGTTAGGAAACTTCAACAGGAGTTAGAGGCAAGAGTACTGGAAGACTGAGGTTAAAGGGCCTGTTCATTTCTGATTTGTTAGGTGACCCTGAGATAGTCCCTTTAGGGGCCCACATGACCCAATCTGTATTTTTCAGGAAGTTGAAGAAAGCCTCTTCTTCCTGGCTACTAGGATCAAGCACGTAGGTACTGACACCATATGCCTGCTCTGGGACTGAACAGCTTTGTTTCTTTAGCTGTCACTTTCGTCCTTCCATCTAAAATAGTAGGTGACTTAAGGGGGGGGGATGTTGGCACAAAACGGGACACAGAGACAAGAATCCATAGAAATGCAGTGTTCAGAGCAAAGGAAAACTTGCATGCTTTTTCTTCCTTGAACTCACAGCACACCTGGAGCTGCCTATCTCAGCTCTGTCACGGACCAGGGGCTTCATAAGCACCAAATCATTCAGCAGGTACTTCCTGAGTCCCTTCCATAAGGAGGTACCAGACATAAAGCCATGGGCAAGTTGCTTCACTTCTCTGGGCTGCAACTTCATCATCTTTAAAAAGGAAAAAACCCCAAAATGTATGGTTCTGTAGTGTGATTGGATGAACAGACATATTCAAAGTGCCTAGGGTAGAGATCAGCACATGGCACATCTTATTAGTATCACTGTCACTACTGTCAAGGGACAACTGACAGAGAGTTAGGAAGTCTGAGTTCTACTTTCCTCAATAGGACTCAGTTTCCACATCTGCAAAAAAGGAAACAAAAAGCCCTACAAGTTCACTAGCTTCCTCTCTCCCTCTTTGCACCTTCCTGGTCACTGGTCTGTGCTCACTCTCTCCAGATGCTCTGCACGCTCTCAGACTCTGCACGCACCATTCTGTCTGCCTGTGATGCTCTTTGTAGCCCTTTCCTGGGCTAACTCTCATTTCCTCCTAGAAAGAAGTCTTTGCTCACTCCAGTTAGTCTTGCCTAGACTCCACTGCTGTTATTGCAATCACTTGTGTGGTTTTCCTTTGGAGAAAAAAAAAATCTTAAACCCAGATGAGGCTACTTCAGTTTATTTACTTTAACTGTGTTGTTTAAATAAAATAAAACATTTCAAATAGACGTGAAATGGTTGAAGTCCCTTTGTCCTCTCCCTGTTTCCTTCACTGTCTTCCCACAGGCAATTACCCTCATGAGCTTGATGTGTATCTTCCAAATTATGTTTTAAAACTTATAAAACATATATCTCTCCAAGAATATAGACCATATTTTCATATACATGTTTATAATTAACATAAGTTATAAAAGCTTAAAAAGCTTATCATTCTTAAACTTTTAAAAATTCATTCAATGGTAGGTTTTTTGGGAGCACCATTTCCAAGTTAATAAAGATCTGGACCATTTTATCACCAGATGGTATTTTATTAGTAGGCTATGTCACACTTTGTTCACTTAGCACTCTTCTAATGGATATTTAGAATTTTTAAAACATTTTCCACTCTTTATTTTATTTTATTTATCTTTTTAATGTGTTTGGTACAGAGTCTCACCACGCAGCTCCTCCTGTGATCCTTCTGTTTTCAGCCTCCCCAGTGCTGGAATTACAGGCATGTGCCATCAGGCCTGGACTCGGTGGCGGGCTCAGTGTGCCTGAGTGCAGGGCAAGCGTGGCATGTGGTGCGGGGGATCGAATCCCGGTTCCTGCGCTTGCCTAATCAGGCACTTAGCCCACTGAGCTATCTCTCCAGCCCAAATTTCCCTGTCTTATAAGGACATCCTTCCACATGTCCCATAGACAGTGCAAAGATTCTTTGAGAAGGTGTTATGGTGCATACCAGCTACAGGTGAAGGGCACCCCATGGGCTGTGCAGCCGTATTCAGTGGGCCTATGGCATCTAGCAGTGAAGTGCTGGGCTATCAAGTGTGTGCATTCTCAACTTGAGGGGCTATCACCAAGTCGCCTTCCAAAGCATCAGTGTACCAGTGATGTGATGTTCCCATGCCTCACTGACACTTGGCCTCACCACGGTATTGCTATGCTTTTATTTTTTTCACAGCTGATATATTTTAAATCATATAATTATTTTAATTTTCATTTCTAGATTGGCTTACTGGCAATTTGAATTTTTCTGTTAAACAATTCTTTTTTTTTAAATTTTTATTTATTTATGTGTGTGTGGGGGCAGCTCAGCCCACCAGGGGGTGGGGCTGGCTGGCATGTGGTGCTGGGGGATTGAACCACAGTCCCTGTGCTTTGCTAAGCTTGTTCTAAGTAGGTTTTAGACCACTGAGCCATCTCTGGTTACCAATTTTTTGAAAAATATACATACACACATCACAGTTTGGGGCCCTTTGTGTGTCTTTTTTTGGTACTGGGGATTGAACCTGGGACCTTGCACTTGCCAAGCAGGTGCTTATGCTGCTGAGCTATATCCTGGGCCCTTGTGTATCTTTTTTACTTAGCACACACATACATGTATTGAACCCAGGAGAGCTATAGTGCTGAGCTACATCACTAGCTCTTTTTTTAAAAAAATGTATTTGTTACAGAGTCTACAGAGTCTCACAACACAGTTAGGACTCGTAGTGATCCTCCTGCTTTTAGACTCCCAAATTCTGGGATTACAGGTGCATGCCACCATGCCTGGTCTCAATTGCTGTCTCAGCGTGCCCCGAGGGCTGCACTCTGGCTAACCAGGCGCTTTAGTCTGCTGAATTATCTGGCCAGCCCTACTAGCTCTTTTATTATTTATTTTAAGTCAGGATCTCATTTACCGCCCAAACTGATCTCAAACTAGCAATCCTGCAGCCTCAGTCTTCCAAGTAGCAGGGATTACAGGTATGTACCACTATTCCAGGCTTATGATGCTTTTAAGGTTTGTGTATGTGTCAGAATTAGAAATTTATTCCTGTTCGTGGTTGAATCTATGTGTATATTGCTACGTATATATTATAAATTATTTATCTCATCATGGACACTGAGTTGTTTCCACTCTGTTGTTAATAATGCTACTATAGCTTATGTGTGTATAATCATTCTTTCAGTGCCTGTTTCAATTCTTTTGGTTATGCATCTTGGGCTTTCTGTGTTTTTGTTCATAGTCTATAATTATCCATTTAATTAACTTGACATATATATTTCTTTACTCATTCAGTCATTCACTAGATAGCATTGGCTATCTGCCAAGTGTCAGCATTATGCTAAGTTCTGAGAACACAGTGGCAAATTAATAAAACCTTTTCTTTCTTAGTGTTCACGGGGAGAGATGTACCTAGAGGAGAGGAATGGGGGTCAGAAAAGGTTTTCCTGAGATAAAATGCAAGTGGAGCTCTGGCAGAGAAGGTGAATGAAACAAGTAAACAGAGCTCCAAGGTTCACAAGGATAGGAGGGCGGGGAATGGGAAAAGAGGGTCAAACCCGCAATTGAAAGGAGGCTGGGGACTAGAATAGGAAGAGCAGCGGGCAAATGGGAGGGCAGGTAAATCAGGCTGGGAAATTGTCAGCGAGGACTTCCAGCCTAGCCTAGCCTTATCTGAACTGCGATGCCAAAGCAGGGAAAGCTAACATATGCAGGGGAGAGATGATCAGATCAGTGTTCGAAAATGTTCTTCAGCGGCAGGGCAGAGAATGAACTGGGATGGATTGGACCTGTGGGCACTAGTAGGTTGATCAGGAGACCACTGCAAGAATGGAGGTGAGTTTTGGAACAGTTAGTTCCAAAGGCTTAGAAAGAGATTGAGAGAGTGCAGAGATGAGGAGCCACGTGACCAAATGACTTCGTGCAGGACCTTTCTTTTCTTTTCTTTCTTTCTTTTTTTTTTTTTTTTTTTTTTTTTTGGTGGAACTGGGGATTGAACTCAGGCCCTTGTACTTACCAGGCAAGCACTTAGCCATCTCCCCAGCCCCAGGACCTTTCTTGAGTAAGGAAACTTGGTAGCATTCTCTTTACTAAGAGAAACCACTTTATAGATGAGGGCTCTTGCATCAAGAAAGCAGCGCTGGGCAGCATCCACCCTCTCTCTATCCAGAAAGGTTTGGCTGGGAGACAAAGACTACGAAACAACGGGAACCTCCAAGTCTCGGGTTCCCAAGATCCTCAGGGGCTTTGGTGGGCGGAGCCTGCATACTCCGCCGAGAGGCGTGTCCTTGGGTCATCCAATCCAAGCGGCATCTAGGCGTCCTTCCGTCGCCTTGGCAACACGATGCACAAACTACCGACGGACTCTGTGGCAGTTTGAATCTGGCCTTGGGGAACTGCGCCATGTCGCGACCAAAGGTAGGAATGGAACAGATCCCGATGCTTCCGTCGTCCTTAGACTGAGGGAGGGAAGCCATGGAGGGATTCAAGAACCTGCCGTGAGAATCCACGCGGAGGGATTACGGCTAAAAGACGAAGAAACGCTAACTCCAGGAAAGATTACAAATTCAGGTGTGCCTGCACCTCCTGTGTCCCATAAGCCCAATCTATTTGGAGGGAAAGTTACAAGGCTGTTGAGATTCCAGGTTGTACCTAGGGGTGTCTGTGATCCCCCTTACCCCCGGAATTTCAGATTTCCTGACTTGGAGAAGCCCATAGTGATGAGTTCATTCCTCCACCTGCCTGCCTAAACACCATCCGTCCATCCCTCCATCCATCCATCCGTCCCTTCATCCATCCATCCGACCATCCAGCCCTTCGTCCATTCATTCATCCTTCATTCATCCATCCATCCACCCATCCATCTCTTCATCAATCCATCCAGACATCTAATTAGTGCTTTTCCAAGCCAAGACCAGTGCGAACCAAAGAGTATAGAAGAATCAGACAAGTCCTTGCCTCCTAAAGCACACAAGCAAACTTCTCATTTTAAGATTAAGAAAAAATGAGACCCAGCGAAAGGAAACGAATTACTCCAGAGGACGGCATCTCCAGCCCCTTCTTATCTTATTTTCTCGCTTCCTATTTCCACCTGCTTCTACGCTCAGGAATAGCGCCTCTATGTCTTTAATTCCTTCTCACAAGGAAAAACGAGTTTGTCTGCCTTCCGAGTGCCTAGAGCTTCATCTTTTACTATGAATCATTATATTCATCCGAAAACTGTCTTGTCTGCTAGGCATCAGGATTTAGTCTGTATTGTTCTTTCCTCTATTCCAGTGCCCAGCTCTGCTCTGACATAGAGTTGATCACTGTTAAATGGCTGTTGCTGAATTCCTCACCTAGTTGTTTATGCCAAAAAAGCAGGAAGGTGTCCTGACTCCCCCATCATCATCTTCCACATCCAATGTCTCCTTTAGCTCTCTTGGTATGCATTGAGCCCGTTCTTCAGATCACCTCTACTCTTCTGCTAAACATGTCCAGTTTTCAGTTAAAATACCATGTAAACACACACATGGGAACACATTACTTTTTTAAAATATTATTATACAAATAAAAAAAAAATCTGCTGCATCAGTCTCTTCCCGTATCAGCTCGACTGACTGACTTTGAAGAGGGAGCAAACTGCAGGATGTTGGGGGATGCACCCTTGGCAGTCTGTACAGTGAATACCAGGGTGTGGCACACTCACTTTGGATAAAAGCAAAAGTAATAGTTGACTTTTGTGACATATATTTTGTTCTTGTTGGGGAGAGGCAAAGGCCATCTATATATAGTATTGGTGTCAGACTTTGGGGTTTCTTTCAAGGAACTCAGGACAATGGGAGCATGAATTTCTTTTATTTTTTTTCTTCACACAAATTTATTGTGTACTTTGTTCTTTCAGGTCTTTGATGAAAATGTCTTACAGGTCAATTAGCTAAAACAGTTTTTTCATAAGATCAACAGAAATTGTGTTTCTCAATAAAATTATGGAAAAAAGAACATCTTGTTCAAAAAAAAAGAGAAAAGATCAACAGAAATTGTAATGCTGGCTTTCATGTGCTGGCATCACAAAGTAAACCAAGCCCGTGAGCCTCCATCTGAAATACCCTCTGTAATCCTGCTTATGTCCTTGTTTTTTCCTTTAAAATTCATACCATCCAGGCTTCATATTCACATTCCTCCCTTCTTTAAACTCTCTGAGGCTTCATTAGCCCAAATAAAAGTATCCTTATTTAAACAATGGGTCTCATACTGGTTGTGGTGGTGCATACCACCATGCTTGGGAGTTCCAGCGCTTGGAAGGCTGAAAGCAAGAAGATCACTATGAGTCTGGGCTGTGTAGTGAGATCCTGTACAAAATGCATTTAAAAAACCTAAAAATAAATCAACATTGGCTCCTTTACTACCAATTTAATTTTTTTCTCTTTATTTTTTAATTTGCATTTCACGAATGGCTAGCGATGTGGAGCATTTTTTCATGTATTTATTCGCTTGTTTAATTTCTTCCTCTGAGAAGCGTGTGTTCATCTCGGATGCCCATTTCTGGATTGGGTCTTTTTTCTCTTTATTTTTTAATTAATTTTGTTGAGAAAGAAATAGCAATGAAACAGTTTCAAAACAGGTTAGTAGGACAGTTACAATAATCAATATATAGCATATTGTTGTCTTCATAGTAGTTATTCAGAGTACAAGATGCAGACATGATACCTTGTCTAAACACTATTAGTACAAATCTTTCTTCTCATTGAACTAAGAGAAGTAGCTGTATATCTATCCTATTTTTTAAAATTATTTATTTATTTGTGTGTGTGTGTGTGTGTGTGGCCAGCTCAGCCCACCAGGGGGCGGGGCTGGCTGGCATGTGGTGCTGGGGGATTGAACCACGGTCCGTGCTTTGCTAAGCTTGTTCTAAGTAGGTGCTTTAGACCACTGAGCCATCTCACCAGCCCTCTATCCTATTTTGTATAAACAGATATATATATACATATATATATATTTTATATATATATGTATATATATGTTTATATTATATATATGTATATATTTTATATATATATATATATATATATACACACACACACACACTACAAAATGGTCCTTCATTTATATCCCCCTTTTTTGTTTAGTTTTGTCAGAGATGGATGTTCTATTGCCATTGAAATATTATAGGTGCATGAATTCAGCAAAATAATCCAATATAGTCCAGTAGCCCATAATAGTAGTGGGTTATCTGCAGAACTGGCAATGTCAGAAGTTGTTGACTTGAGCCTTTTACAGTTCAGCATATTAATATGGCTTTACTTTTTATACCTCATGTTTATGCTTTTCTACTGGATAGCTATGAATTTATTTATTAAGAGATCATTCCAGGATTATCTGTGTGAACCTTCATAAAAATATTCCTAGGGAAAAGAAGGCCAAGGGTCAGAAGGCCATGTGTTCCTGACCTTGATCTCACCTCCTCAAGGTTGCAGTTCCTAAGACATCAGCTCTGAGGCATACTGGGAACCTTCCAAAGGTCAAAGGCAGAAGGAGAAACTGGATCAGGCTAGAAGGAAAGTGGATCTGAAGGAACCAGCTGGTGAGGGGACCAAAGGCCAAGCCCAGTGTGTAAGCTGGGGCAATGGACTGGTTCCCGTATGATGTGCCCACAGGGCAGGAAGTACCTGGTGGCTGCAGCGGAGCTCATGGCCTAGAGCCAGGTATGAAAGAAGCTGGCTGTGGCCTGAGCAAATGTTCTTCCTGACTCAACACCAGCTGGTACCATTCATACCCTCTTTCCACTTTGTTTGAAGCAAATGGGAAACACAATTAAAGTTCTCTACTTGTGGTCCATGAGAACAGCTAATCCATCTCGGAGTCTTTTTCTTTAAAAAAATCATTTTCCAAAAGTCTTATCAACTTGTCTTTTCTGGATGTTGTTTTAGTGGCAGATGAGACTTTTTTTTTCTTAAACCAGGAATAAAACTTAGGACCATGTGCTTGCCAGGCAGGCGCTTGTGCCACTGAGCTCTATCCCTGGTCCCAGATGAGACTTTTTGAGAAGACTTTAACTTAAAATAAAATATGACCAACATCTTTGGAAATGTATACCTAAGCTTAGGGGCAGAGTGGTTGTAAGAGAGATCCCCTCAAAAAACAACAAAAAAGACCAGGTGTTGTATAGTTGATTAGCTGATTCTTGATTTCCCTTGGGAAACAGGTTGATCACCTCGAAAGTAAGAGACTTCAGGGGTTGAAGGAGCAGTGTAGGGAAATTCCTACACTTCCACCTTCCACTGTGCCAGCAATTGGAAATGAGAGCATCCTCTAAAGCTGAACAATTCAGAGGTACCACCCTTAACAAAGGTGTTACTGGAACAACTTTGCCCTTCTGCAGTGGAAGACAGCTGGGAAGCCAGGGACTCTCAGCTTGGGCTCCAGGTGGGAAAAAGTCTGTTCTGAAGACTCCTCGCGCTGAACCAGCAAGTGCTGGGAGGGCTGTGTTTCAGAGGGCATGGTCGCTCCACCTCTTCCCACAGATTTTGCCCTCAGGATCTCTTTCTGTTCATCTGTCACTTATATACTTTGTAATATGCTGTTGTGATTGCAAGCACAACAATATAGGATCCATAATTTATAGGACTATTTCATAGTAATCGCCCAAGTCATACACAAAGACAGTGCAGGAAATCTGAGGGCCTGGATCCTACATCCTGTCCTGCATGAGTCCAGCTAGAGACCTGGAGCCCATGGCAATGCCTCCAACGAGTCCAGCTGGAGGCCGAGAGCCCACAGCCATGTCTCATCCATGTTTCATGGTTCTGCACTGGGAAGGCCCAAAGGTCAGCGGTTCAAGCTAGGAAGTCTGTGCCAGTGGGACTCTGTGCCAGCAGGCTGAGGGATCAGCACTGGAGTCAGGAAGCAACACTCAAGGTAGGAATCAGAGCTCTCCTGAAGAGAACCACAGCCATCCTCAGTGACCATGAGGTCCTGAGCTCCTCCGATGATAACAGCCGTGGGGTCTACATAAGGAAAGTCAGTGAGAGAAGCTTCTCTAGATTGAACAGTGCACACCCCTATGCCCCCAGAGCCAGGAAGCAATGTTCAAAGTAAGGACCAGAGCTCCCCCAAAGTGAACAGTGACAACAAGGTCCCGAGCTCCTTTCACAAGGACAACAGCTGAGTTCATATCAGGAAAGCCAGAGGGTGGGACATAGGCTTCTGGACTGGAACTGTCCTTGTGTTAACGAGGAAAGGGCGGTGACCACCCAGCATAGAAGCTGAAGCAGGTTTAAAAATGGGTGATGTTAAGAAAGGCAAGAAAATTTTTGTACAGAAGTATGCCCAGTGCCACACTGTTGAGAAGGGAGGCAAGCACAAGACTGGGCCAAATCTCCATGGTCTCTTTGGGCAGAAGACAGGTCAGGCTGCTGGATTCTCTTACACAGAGGCCAAGAAGAACAAAGCTTGTTGTATCCTGGGGAGAGGATACATTGATGGAGTATTTGAAGAATCCTAAGAAGTGCATCCCTGGAACAAAAATGATCTTTGCTGGCATCAGGAAGAAGGGAGAAAGGGCAGACTTAATATCTTACCTCAAAAAGGCTACTAATGAGTAATAGTCACTGCCTTATTTATTACAGAACAGAACCGTCTCATGGCTTTCATGTGTGTACCATAATTTAATAGATGTCATACACCAGAATTCAGATCATGAGTGACTGACAGAATATTTTTGTCAGACAGTCATGATTTAAGTAAAATTGGCTTGTAGTTAAATGAATATCTTTTTTTTCAAGTTTTGATGGTAATTCCAGTTCAGTAAATACTATCACTGTTTTCCCTTCTAAATATATGGTTAGAATTGATTAGTAATATCTGACTTTTCACAAAGATTGAGAATGTCATCTCAAAACTACAAGGTTGGTTTTATATTTAGGTTTATATAACTGGTTATGTGAATATGTTCAAATACTGAGAGAATCCTTCATTGTCTCAAAACTAAGCAAGACTCCCCTGTTTCAACCTGTGTTCCTTAGCCTGTTAAAGGGAGTGGCTGAAGACAAGAAAGCTATGTCTATATTTTTAGTCTTGACTATGCCAATTTAATTAGAATTCCCTGTATCTAAAAAGTGCTGCCTTTTACTTAGCGAAAGGCATTCTAGTGTGGTATGTATAATATCAAATAAAGAATATTTAACATTTCTCACATTTTATAGTTGATCTGTAAGTTGAGATCCTTTTAACAGTTAGCATGATATAACAGCAAGTTAGACCCTACTCTTGAATTCCTTAGGTCAGACTGAGTTACTATTCAGGGTAGTATTTAAACAGCTCTTTAAAAACACAAGACTAAAACTACTGTTGTATGTGTGATTGGTGGTGGTGCTTCCTGTGAGCTCATTAGAAGGATCAAAGTGAGGAAGGTACAACATGAGCACAAAGGGCCGGCCAGATAGCTCAGTGGACTAAAGTGCCTGCTTAGGCAGGCGCCAGGACTGGGATGTGATCCCCGGCGTGCTGCAGTGCTGGCCCTGCCCCTGGGGCATGCTGAGATGGCGACTGAGACTGGGCATGGTGGTGCACGCCTGTAACGCCAGCATTTAGGAGGCTGGAAACAGGTGGGTCACTATGAGTCTGATCTGTGTAGTGAGACCCTGTAGACCCTGTACTAAATACATTAAAAGAAAACAAACATGAGCACAGATTTAAGAAGGATTTTTTTTGGCTGGCTCGGGCTGCCTTAAGGGCAGGACTAGTAAGGCATGGGGAGCTAGGGATTGAACCCTTGTGTCTACTGGGTTTGCCCCAGTAGGTGCTTAAACAACTGAGCAAACCCACAAGCCCCCATGAGCACAATTTTGTATGTGACCCTAATACTTAATTAAAAACAAATCAGATTGATTTAAAAAAAAAAAAAAAAAAAGGAAAGCCAGCTCGACAAGCTCCTTCAGGAGAATCAACCACCCTCACGAGACTCAAGAGCTCCCTGACAGCATCTTTTCTTTTTCTCCAGTTCTTTTAATTTTGTTCGAAACACTCCTCAGGTGGGCCTCCCACAGCCAGCACCATGCTGGTTCAGTCCCACTGGGTGGTACAAGTTGACCACCAGTTGTCAGTCCACCGCATATGCTCTATGATAAACCATGAAATGTAAATAAATAAGTTTGAGAACTCTTAACTGCTGCTGGGTCCTCAGGCTGGTCTGGGAAATGCTGAGCCAAGTGATGTTAACAGGTTTACTAGGCAGAAGGAAAGGGTAAGCATGGCTGAAGCATCGTGACTTTGACCCTCATGGTTGTATTATGTAATAGTTAAATGAGACATTTTAATGAGACACGTAACTGCATAATTACATAAAAAGCTATTTTAGATGGGTAAGGAAGTAAAAGATGAGCTACCTATTAAGGAAAACCCACAGAGAACCAGCGAAGAGTAGGAAATTCACTGTGGTAGATGGTAGCAACCTACAGCCACTAGCATTTTTTCCCCCCCGTACTGGGAATCAACCTCAGGACCTCTCGCTTGCCAGGGAGGTGCCACAGGCAGAGCTATATCCCCAGCCACTGCTAGCGTTCTTATAAGCTGAAATAGGGAAGGCTCTTCCCTTAAGGAGCAAAAAGATATTTATTCTCATTACTTTTAATTGACACTGCAGTGAATTTTACTGAGTCCAGCTAAACAGCAAAAAGAAATAAAGGGTATAGATATTGAAAATGAAGGCCTAATCTGTTTTCACAAATGACGTAACTGTATGTGTAGAACCCCCCCAAAAAATCTACCAACTATTGTAACTAAAATTTTAGCAAGGACATTGGATACAAGGTCAATACACAAAGATCAATTATAATCTTATATATGTATTAGTTTTCAATAGCTGCTGTGACAAACTACCACAAATTTAGTTGGTTCAAAAAATACAAAGTGGGGCTGGGGAGATAGCTCAGTAGAATTAGTGCTTGCCTGGCAAGCACAAGGGCCTGAGTCAATCCCTGGTTCCACCAAAAAACAAAAAACAAAATAAAGTTAGCTTACAGTTCGTGAGGTCAGAAGTTTGAAATGAGTCTCATTAGGCTGAAATTAAAGTGTTGGCAGGACTTCCTTCTTCTCTAAAAGCTCTATTAGAAAACTCACTTTCTTGTCTTTTCCACTTTCTAGGGGCCCTTAGCTCACTGTCTCCTTTCATCTTCAAAGTCAGCTATTTTCAAATTATATCACTTAGATAATAGTGCTGATCTTCTGCCTCCTTTGTCCATAGTAATTTTTAATAACTGCTGTGATTACATTGGGCTCACCTGGCTGAACCAGAATAATTTCTTTAACAGGAGTTGATTAGCAACCCTAATTCTATCTGTGGTCTTGATTTTCCTTTGTCTTATAATGTAATATGTAACAGATTATAGGGATTAGAACATAGGAATCTTTGAGACTGTCATTATTCTGCTTAATATAGGTTAGTGTCATCAGATAATGAAAATGGAATTTAAAAATACTATTTATAATGGCATCAAAAATTAAATAACTGAAAACTAGAAAATATTGGGAAAAATGAAAGGAGATGGAAATTATATTTTTGGATTTTAGACTCAATACTTTATGATGCCACTTCTTTTTAATGTATTTTTTAGTACAAGGTCTACAGGGTCCTACTACACAGATCAGACTTATAGTGATCCTCCTGTTTTCAGCCTCCCAAGTGTTGGGATTGCAGGCATGCGCCACCACACCCAGTCTCAAAGTCTTAGCGCACCCTAGTGGGTGGGGCTGTTATGGAACACTGGAGATCAAACCTCAGCCCTTGCATCTGCCTAAGCAGGTGCTTTAATCTGCTGAGCTACCTGGATGGCCCTGATGCCACTTTTTTTTTCTTTAAATGTATCAATTATTTAGGTGATTTTTTTTTTTTTTTCGGTACAGGGGATTGAATTTAGAACCCTGCGCTTGCCAGGCAAGCACTTACTCTACTGAGCTATCTCCCTGGTCTCCTGTATCAGTTATTTAATCTTAGTAAGAAATGTAGAACACTAATTTATGAGGATAAATTCCATTTGTCAGAGCAAAAATGGATCTCAGGTAGCCCTGGAGCTGAGGAACAGCTTTGATTTTTGCTAAAATCTGTGAGTCCACCACTTTCTGATCCACCTTGCGCTGCTCTGAAATCTGGTCTCTCTCTTTCTCGATGTCGAAGATCTTGCCTTCCTGGTGTCTGGGTCTCTGCAGCTTCTTCTTCTTGAAGTAAACATCAGTGAGGTGTTTGGTGAGTTTTCACTTTGCTGATATCAATTTTTGTAGAGGTGGCAATGACAAATTTCTTGTGTGTTCTTCATAGAGGAACGTGATTAAGGCTAAGAGGCCCTGTCACAAGTAGCAAGCCACTGGCCAGCTGCTTCAGGAAGACCACTCTCTTGCCTCTGTGACGCCCGGTGAGGATGACTGAGATGATGCCGGGAGTGAGGCTAGCTTGAAGTTTCCGCACACGCTGACTGAAGGATTTCTTGCCGTGGCTCAAGATATACCAGGGCACATTTTCAGTAGGGTAGTATCTAGGCATTTTTTGAAGCTTAACCACCTGGGTACCACCATTCTTCTTTTTTCTTCTCAACCTTTGATTTGGCAGCTGTGTACTTTCTCTTGTACAAAGCTTTTCTGGAACACATAGCAGATGGGGAGTATCTACCAATTCCTTTAACCAGGACAGGATTTTGGCTTCAGTGGGGCTGCCTCTTCTTGGACATTTTTGCCTTCACCTTACCCTTTTACCAGTACCACTGGCAGCACCCTTCTTGGCTTCAGGTTTCTTCTCTTCAGCGTCTGGCTTCTCAGTTTTCTTACCCACCATCTTGCAAGATGGGAAAAAGCATCACTTCTTATTAATGATCTACACACTTGGTGTAACCTAATCAAAATTCCAACCTCACCTGGCGTGGTGGTTAAAACCTGTAATTCCAGCCCTCAGGAGGCTAAGGCAGGAGGATTGCTGTGAGTCTGAAAGCAGCCTGGGCTACAAAATGAGTCCAAGACCCGCCTAAACTGCATAGTAAGACCCTGTCTCAGAAAGAAAAAAAAAAAAAATCCAACAGGCTTTTTAGCAGAAGTTGGCTTGCTGAGTCTAAAATTTATATTGATTGGGATGGGGTATAACTCTGGTGTAGCTGAGCATGCATAAAGCCCTTAGTTCAATTCCCAGAACCAAAAATAAATAAATAAAATTTATATGGAAATGCAAAGGGCTCCTGGTTGTGAAGACAATATTGAAAACACAAAGCTGGAGAACTTATGGAACCTGATTAAATATTTCCTAGAAAGCAATAGTAATTAAGATAATGTGATGTTGACATAAGGACTGACAAGGAAGTAAATAAGAGTGTCTAGCAATACATCCCTGTTACGTGTTTGATTGAATGTTGACATGTGCTAAGGCAATTCAGTGAGGAAAGGAGAACTTTTACAATCAAAGTCTCTGGAGCAAATGGTTAAACCTGTGAAAAATGGAATTGAAAGTAGGAGGCAGGATTAAAGATATAGTTTTTTTTAATTTTTTTTTTTTTTTTTTTTGGTTAGGATGGCTTGACTGGTTTTGGATAAGTTAGAAGGGCTTGGCTGGCAGAATGGAATACTTCTTTTGGGGCAGTTGGCTTTACCAATTTTATAAATCAGTATCCTCCATTCCCACAGGCTTTTAAGGGCAGAATGGTAGGGTAAGCAGAGTTCTAAGAGACCCTGAAGATGCACTGCCCATGACATATATACCACATGTCATTCCTAACCCTTGGGTGTGGGTGCAGCCAGGGAATTGGGTGATTTGGTACTACTATGATTATATTATGTTAATAAGACTTACTCAGTGCTAACTTGAAGGAGATGGGACTAGAAGTCAGAGGGACAGGCTGTGAGTGGCCTGGGGACCTGCCGTGAGTGGCCAGTGGGGACCTTGTCTCCAGAAATTGCATGCAGCCTCTAGAAACTGAGAAGAGTCCTTGGCCATCACCTTGACTGCCTCCTTGTGAGACCTGGGCAGACCATCTGCTGACCTATGCCTAGGCTCCTGACCCCCAGGAAAGATGAGTAATGAAGGTGCAGTGTCTTAAGCCACTAAATTTGAAGTAATTTATTAAACAGGAACAGAAAACAAATGTGTGTGGTGAGTCTATCCATGCTGTAAAAGTCATCCTGCAGAAAAGCAATTTCAATTTCTCTTTTGAATATGACCAGGAGTCAGTCTTACCACGACTGGGGTCATGCTGCTTTGGACAAGGCTGGAGCCAGTTAGTACTCCCCCTGATAGAGGATTTGGAAGGTCCACTTAGATGAAAAGAATTAATATTGCTCTGAGTCTCTGACATAGCTCCTTCCTGGATCCGGATCTAATCAAACATTCTAAGTTAGAATAAAGTTTTTAGGGTTTATTTTCCTCTTTCTTTTCTTTTCTTTCTTTCTTTCTTTTTATTTTATTTATTTATTTATTTATTTTTTTTTTTTTGACAGTACTGCGATTGACCTCATGCTAGGCAAGCGTTCTGTCATGGAGCTATACTTCCTGGTCCCTCAGAGTTATAATAGATGATTCAGATCATTTGCATAAAGCTTGATGAGCTGAGTGCTCAAAACAGGTTTAGAGTTGACTTTTTTCTCTTGAGACAGGGTTTTGTTAGGTAGCCCAGGCTGGCCTCAAATTCTCAGTCCTGCCTCAGCCCCCCTAGTGCTGACTTTATAGGTGTGCACCGCCATATCTGGCCAGGTTAACCTTTGGAGCATTGAAAACCAGGTGCTCCCATACTGGCAAGTCCACAGGGAGATGGGCTGTTCAGTCCTTGGGAACTCATTCTGAGGAGAGCAGGTAGACCCTGAACCCATTTTTCAGGTACCTGATGGGTGAGAGCCTGACCAGGCTGGACCTTCATGCCTCAGGACCTAGGCATCAGAGACTGTGCTGGTTTGAGCACCTTAATATCTTTAGTAGATTGAGCCAGGAAGGCAAGTAGATCTGTAGTTTCACCATTTTCCTTTTTCTCTTCGCAGAATCAAAATTATAAGGGCCATGGGTTGTCAAAAGGAAAAGAGCGGTGAGTGGTCTGACTCAGTCTAGTAAACTCAGAACTACCTATCCTTCCTCCCGCCCCTCCCCTCTTTCCCTTCTTCTCTCCCTTCCTATTTCCACACTACCTTCCTCCCCTTTTCCCTCCCTTAATCTCGTTTATTTTTTACTTCAGTATATATAATGACAATTATAGTAGTAGTTTATTTTTGCAGTGTTGGGGCTTGAACTAGGAGCCTCAAGTATGCCAGACAAGTGTTCTACCACGCTGTTACACCCCCAATCCCAGAAGTAATACTGACAGCAGTTATTGCACACTTGTGTGCCAGGCCCCGGGCTACTCACTTTCCCTGTATGGAAATATTATTTCTTCAAGTCATTACCACAGTCCTTCTAATCCTACTACCATCTTTACAGAGGGAGAAACTCAGAAAGGCTAAGGGAAGCTCGGAGAGGCCGCGTGACTTGCTTGAGATGCTATGGCCTGTCAGTGGCAGAGCTTACTGGACTCCAGGCCAACTGTCTAGCCATCCTCTCCTGCCTGCCTCAGTGACCCTATGATTACCTTTGAGATCAACTGTGCCCTACCCTTGTGCTTACCCTGCACCCACATTAGCCTGGATACAGGACTCAGAACACCTTGGGTCCCCTAAAGAATCTACTTGCAGCCAGGTATGGTGGCATATACCTGTAATCCCAGCACTTTGGAGGCTGAGGCAGGAAGATTACAAAATCAAGCCTAATCTAGGCAACTTGGTGAGACCCTGTCATAGAGTAAGAGAAAAAGAAATTAAAAGGGGCTGGAATGTAGTTCAGTGCAACGGCCCTGGGTTCAATTCCTAGTGCTAAAAAAAAAATCTGCTCATACAAGCCTTGAACTTTCTTGAAGACGTTTGCAAGGAGCTAGAGCAATTCACATGGTGTACAACATCTCCAGTTGTAGCCATTTCCATTCACTCTGAAGTCTCTCCTGGCCGGGGGTCCCTGAGGAGGGCTCCAGCCCTCTTTGCCATGGGGCCGTCGTCTTTGCCTTCCCCCGCAGTACAGACTCTCTACCCCCACCCGTTTCAGATCTCTCTCTCACGTAGGGGAGCTCAGCTCTGTTCCTGACAAAACAGAGCGCTCCAGGCAACTGCCCACCTGCCTGCTTCTTTAAGGCACATGGTAATTAGAAATGTGTTTGGCTACAAGTAACAGAACGTGCAATGAATAGCAGTTCAAACAAATGGTATTTACTTTCTACACATCACAAAGAGACTGGATTCTGCTGCAGAGGGAGCAGATGATGTCAGAGCCAACACCTTTGTGGTTGTTTTGATCTTTTCTCATGGGCACTTAGTGGCTGCTGTGGTTCCTGCTTTTGTGTCATGGTTGAGACAGGAGGAGGGAGGGGCAGAGAAGCAAGTAGCACCTCTAGTTTTCTCTCTACTGAAAGAACAAAACTTTCCCATGAACCACCCCCTTCCTAGCAGTCTTGTGTTTTTATCTTATTGATCAGAATAGCATCACATGGCCACCCCTAACTGCATGGATGGCCTGGAATATAAATTACCTAAATGACATTAGACTGCTGCTACTAGTCTGTCCTCTGCCTTGTCACACACGATTACACTTTCACTATCTTTCCATGCTGGTGCAGGCAGCTCTGGAAGCGCTGCCTGTATACTGTGCATCACAGTTATTTACCTGCCTTCCTGTCAAGATGTACTTGCGCTGGGGCCTCCTGCTGGCTTTCCCTGGAAGCCAACCCTGAGACAGAGACGTGGGAGCCTCAGTCGGTCTGGGGGTGTTCCAGGGAGCACTGGGAAGTGGCTGTAAGGCTGCTGCAGGAGGTCCACCATGGCGGGTACTGCTGTGGGCAAGGGGTGCTGCCCTGCTGGGGCTACCAGGAGGTGGGGTGGCGGTACGGAAGGCCTGTTCCAAGGGGGTGATGAGGGAGCTAGAGCAGCTTGCCACTGACTGCAGTCACCACCTGCTGTGCTGTGCCGGGGGCTGCGCAGGGAGCTCCTTGCTTCATGATCTGCACAGGTGCTGGCTGAGCAGGCGGGGAGGGGCGAGAGCCCTCAGACAGAGTTGCAGGCTCTGGTGGTGGAAAACACTCAGACTGGCAGGCACAGAAATGGAGGCTGCCAGGGGTGGGGTGGGCCTCCAGTGTTGTATGCTACAGGTCCATCCTACGGACAATATTGGCAATTATAGGAGAATATCACTGTACAGGTGTTTCTGGTCCATGTGTGGGTGTAAGCCTAGGATACAATGCTGAGTTCAGGGTAGGAGCATTCTGCCAGCGAAGGAAAGTCTCCATTTCACCCCACTCTTGTCAAAACTTAAGACTTCTGAGCTGAGGATAGTGTGCCACGTGCCTGTAATCCCAGCCCTCAGGAGGTGGAGGTAGGAGGATCTCAAGTTCCAGGCCAGCGTGGATGACCATCGTAAGACTCCACCTCAAATAAAGACAGACAAGCTTGGACTTTGAGGTTTCTTCCAGTCCAATGGACGGGCCGGGGTACCTGATGGCTTTGATATGCTCAATTGCTCTCAAAGGTTTGTGCAATTTGCACTTCCTGCTGTGTCCTGGGACTGTGACCATTCCTCCACTTTCTTGTGAATACTTGGTATTTGAAATTTTCTCCAATTTCATGGATTTGAGATAGTTCAGTAGAATAAGCACTTGCCTGGCAAGTGCAAGGTCCTGAGTTCAATCCCTGGTACCACAAAAAATAAAAATAAAAAATGAAATTGTAGGTCTGGTGAGATGGCTCAGTGGTCTAAAGCACCTACTTAGAACAAGCTTAGCAAAGCACAGGGACTGTGGTTCAATCCCCCAGCACCACATGCCAGC
>NW_004524613.1:2469663-2481666 GCF_000260255.1 Octodon degus
CCATACACACACACACACACACACACACACACACACACACACACACACACACACATAAATAAATAAAATTTTTAAAAAATGAAATTGTATGTCTTTCTTCCTTTGGATGGAGTATTTTTAGTATTCTACTTGGTCCTCCTTTTTGATTTTTAGCTATACCTCCTATTTAAATTTTAAATGGTTACTTTGGAACAATGGCTCTCAACATGTGAGTCCTGGATCCCTTTCCAACTTAAGCATTTTTATGGATCCAATTCACTCTTGTGGCCTGTAGCTATTAATACTTACTATATTAGAACATTAAATTTCTAACATACTTATCAATTTACCTGAAAAGCAATAAAGAGCAATAATGTACTTATTACATGGTAGCTACCATATTTCTATGAGCTATCACTGAATTCCTCATCTCAAATTTACTGATCAGTAGCATATGTTTTACATTTTTTGTGAATCTCTGACTTAACAGTTGGCTTTCCAAATCTTTTGTATGCCGTTTTTTTGGTGATGTGTTGCTTTCATTGGAGGATGAGAAGAAAATTCAGCCTCACAAAAGGGGAAGGGAAGATTTTGTGTACTTCCTAGAGACCTCAGCAATACTTAGACATATGGCTCTGGGGGTTACAACAGGCATCTGTTATGGTATTAGGATAATCCCCCAACTCATTCAGGAGTTTCATCTCCATTATGTTAATGAGATAAGAGGGTAGAAATTTAATCTCTGATGTTTAGAGGCAGGGCCTCTAGGAATGCTTCTTCTGTATCAATTGATATGATCATGTGAGTTTTCTCCTTTAGTCTGTTGGAATTTTTTTTTTTTTTTTTTTTTTTTTTTTTGGTACCAGGAATTGAACTCAGGACCTTGCACTTGCCAGGCAGGCATTGTGCCACTGTGCTATATCCCCGGCCCCTATTGTTAACATTATAGATAAGACTGATTTTCTAAAGCTGAACCAGACTTTCCTACAGCAAATCTACTTGGTCTTGATTATGGTGTATCTTCCTCCTTCTCTCTGTTGAGGATTGAACCCAGGACCTCACCCATGCTAAGCACGCATTCTACTGCTGAGCTACATCCTCAACTTCTGGTCTCTCCTGCTTTTCTTTTGTGTACATGTCTTTGTGTGATTTTGATATCGGACTAGCACTAGCTTCACAAAATGAGTTCAGAAACTCTCCTTCCTCTTCCCTTTTCTGGAAGAAGAGATTGTGTAGAATTGGGATTGAGTGTTCTTGGGAGACTCATTTGAGTCTTCTTGGGAGACTCATTTGGGAGAATTCTCTAGTGAAATCATCTGGACCTGGAGATGTCTGTTTTGGAAAATTTTTAATTATTAATTCAAAATCTTGAATAGTTACAGAACTATTTGAATGGTCTGTCTCTGACTGGGTGAGCTGTAGTGATGTGTACTTTTCAAGGCCTGTGTTGCCCGGCCGTCACACTTGGTATGCTGTGCTATCACCTCACCTCTGGTAGGGTTGTTCTTCCTGCTGTCTTCTGGGTTGTTTTTTTTTTTTTTTTTTTGTCAGTTTTGCTGACAAATGGCTTTGTCAATTTTATTGATTGATCTCCCACAAGAACCAGCCTTTTATTATATTGTTTTTGTTTTCAATTTTATTGATCTCAATCTCTCCACAAGGCCTCCTTTGACATTACCCCAGAGTAACAGGTACATCTCATGGGGAAGGAAATCAGGTGCCAAGGACATGGTCTCCAGTGACAGCGAGTGGGGCCTTCTTAGCACCTGACTGGATGAAAGCCCAACCTTGTCCTTGGTGCTCTCAGAACCTCTCCAGCAGACAGGCTGTCCCAACCTCATGGAAGGTCTAGACTGCCCTCTCCACCTTGGCAGGCACAAGTGGGGGTGGGGCACAGATGTTTCCTGTGGGGTTGGGCAGGAGCAGAAGAGTTACTGTGTCTTCTCTTGGGCTGGGTTGCTATTTTCTTGGTCCTTTATGTTGGGAGAACTAGATTTCATTGGAGATTTTTGTCTGTGCCCATGGGATGATTATTGGTCCACTTCTTCTCTACCTTCCAGTCTTCTTGTGATTGTTTTATATCAGATGTCTGGGTTTGGGCTGTTTCAGAAGGAATAGGAAAAGGACGCTGCTCCATCTTCCCAGTGCATGTCAGAAAGGGGAGTTTGCAAACACCATGTCATATAAGAATCTGTCATAGAAGGCGTACAGCACAGAGTGAGCACTGTGCAAAATGCTTGCTATTTTTCAATGTTTTGAAGATGCTTTAAATTCTCAATTTGATGACTTCAAGTGTTGTCATCCCCTGGTGCTAAATTCTGAAATTTGAAATTCTGTCTCTGGCATTTCCAAGTGTGAACTTGACCTTTCTTCCTTCCCTTTTTTCTTACCCCTGCACCATCCTCAGGAAATCACTGATCCTGAGCGAGTGTCTTGTCACCTTATCTTGCAGAGAGCAGAGAGCGTCAATTCGGTTCAAGACCACTCTCGTGAACACTCTCACAGATGTCCTCCGTAACAGGCCAGGATGGGTGGAAGTGAAAGAGTAAGACCCCCAGCCCCTCCAACTTTGTCCCCTCTCCCCTTTACCTCACAGGTCCTTGATTCCCTTTGAGGTCTCCCTGGGTAGCTTCTGAGGCTTCCCACGAAGTGGCTCTGACATTGGTTTTAGCACCCGCAATGGGTTAGGTGCATTATTGACACCATCTCTGCCTTACAAACATCCAGTAAGCTATGATAATGTGCAGAGTACTAAGCCAATTACTTAAGTCACCTGGCTCTAAGTGTCATCAACCCCCTCAGCTTGACTACCACAACCAATGTCCTGGGGCTCTCAGAGGAGTAAGGGGTGCAGCGCACAGACCTGCTGGTCATGTCCTCCAGGGGTGGGCCCACGTCTAAGGCTGTTCTTTCCTGGCCACTTAGCAGTCCTTAACCTGGAACTTGCCCTGTAAGCCTGCACTTCTTCTTTCATGCTGGGCTTTGGAGATTCTTATGGAGACAAGCATAGGATGCCTGGCACATCGTAGGTGCTAGTATTAGAGAAGGCTAAGGCCTGAGTGTGTGTAACAGACACCCAAAGTGAAAAGGTTTCAGAGGCTGGAAGCTTCTGTCTGAACCACTGAAGCCCATAAGCAGCAAGTTCAGAGATGGTGAGGAAATGCCACAGAAAAGTGGGACGTGTCTAGTTCCATCTTTCTGTGTGTTTGCTTTCCTGCAAAACTTTCTCATTGTCTGAGATGAGTCCCAGCTCTGTGGCACATTCCAAGCAGGAGCAAGCAGGAAGGAGCATGGAAATGTGTGACCTTCTCTGAGAGGACACTACCCTGAAGTCCCTCACCTCTTGACTGGCAGGATTTAGCTATGTTGCTATACCCAGCTGCCAGGAAATCTGGAAAATAGTATGCACGCTGCATTTCCCTGGGTAAACACTGAGACTATGCTTATCATAGAAAAAGAGGAAACTGGATCTAAGGAGTCAAGGACCAGCAGCCACCAAGCCATAGTGCTTAATAAGTGTTTGCTGCCCAACAGTAGCTCAGCTGCTGGACTTGGTAGGCTCCACATGCATGATTTCTTTTAATCCTCTCAAGTCTTCTAGGGAGCCATTCTGTCATTCCCATTTTACTAGTGAGAAAATGAGCAAGTCATGAAAACATTGTGTTTGAAAGTACTTAGTTCTTAAGGGTTTGGGGAGGACTTGTGCCTTGTCTCCTACATGTGGGGTCACAGGCTCACCTCCACCCTGTCCTAGCTGCCTCTCGGAGAGCGCAGGACCAGGTGAACACTCATTGTGAACCTTGGCGCTGCAGTTCAGCAGGGGTGCCAGGCTGCAGTTGCCCATCCCACAGGAAGCCAGCACTGGGCTGTCCTAGCAGGCTGCAGTCCAAGGAGCCAGAGAGGGCCTAGTCCTCCCTGTGGACCTTGGGGACTATTCCAGCAGTGGCGGTGGTGATGATTGGAGCTTCCGGGGATTTGCCTTCGTGGGTCTCCGATGATTGTGCCAGTGTCAGAATGGGGCTTCATTTGCTGAAGCCAAAGGAACTAATGTAATGAGAGATGACTGAGTGGGTGGGTGGGGGCTGGGGGGTGAGACACGGGGGAAGGGAGGTGCTGGCAGGTGGGGGTGGTTCATGGGATAGGGCACTGTTCTCCACGTGCTGTGTGACCTCAGGCCCTTTCTGTCTCTTTCTCAGCCTCTGCTCAGTAGTTGGGTGGACCCTCGGACAGTGAGTCTGAAGACTAGTCCAAAAAAAAAAGACTAGTCCACTGCTGACAATGGTAGTCATACTCCATAGCTGATCCCAGACTGCCTCACCAGGAAGGGCCAGTAGGCCAGGTTTTCCACCAGACACCAGTCTCATGTTTTAGGACCTAACTTGGGGCCTGGTATTTCCAGACAGAGCAGACTCTCAGTCTGTTAGGTCAGAGTCTAAAACAAATATGACCAAGTTACCCTTTCTCTAGCGTCCCACTGAGAAGGTGTATGTGAAGCCTGGAGCTGCAGCAATCATCTTGGGAGCCTGAGGTGATGAGGATCAGGATGCCCTATCAAAGTTGGCAGAATGAGAAGTCACTGTAACACACACCTCCTCCTTTTACCAGCTGCATGTGGCTTCCTCTGCCAGCAGTTTATGTGACTCTCACGCATTTGTCAAAGCCTAGAAACTAACCCTGATGCTATTAGGTACACCACAGTGTCTTGGTTACTTTGTTCTTGTTGCTGAGACAAAATACCTGATGCCCAAACTTAAGGGAGAAAAGGTTTATTTAGCTCACAGTTTGTGGAAGTTTCTGTCTGTAATCAACTGGCTCCAAGGGAGGTGACATGACACAGGGGCACCAGCTCAAGGTGGCAGAAGACAGCAAAAGCAGCAAGAGCAAAGGAGGAGAGCAAGCGCTTCTCCTCCCTTATACTGTATGTAGGCAGCCCCCCTCCCCAGGGCTGTAGCCCCCACACAGTCTCTGTGGCGTCCTCTTGCATAGGATGGGGATGTTTACAAAGGACGGTGG
This sequence comes from Octodon degus, assembly GCF_000260255.1. NCBI lineage: Eukaryota > Metazoa > Chordata > Mammalia > Rodentia > Octodontidae > Octodon > Octodon degus. The sequence continues at coordinate 2,474,656 of NW_004524613.1, forward strand.
CTCCCTGCTGAGTAGCTCAGTTAAACTAAACTTCTCAGGTTGACACAATGTATCAACCATTACACACAGACATCCTTTAATTTGTACCCTTTTTTTTTTTTTTTCCACTGACCTTCTTTCTCTGCTTCAGAATTCCACCCAAGATCCCACACTGGGTGTAGTTGGCCTTGTGTCCTTGTATGTGCGGCATTCCCAGCCTTCACTTGCCTCCATGTCCCGTCTGAAGCGCTCTTTAGCTGTGTTGCAGGGTGTCGCTGGCTTTGGACTTGTCTCGTGTTTTCTTGCCACAAGCCCTTGCATTTTGACATGAGCATGGCAGAGTGCCACCCTGCAGTCCCCACGCAGCACATCAAAGGGCTCTTGATGCCAGCGTGGCCTACTGCTGGGGACTTGCCTGGATCACTGAGTTAACGGTGGTGTCTCCAAGGTTTTCTCAGTGAAAATTAGCTTTTCTTTTAAATTGCAATTAATAAATACCTTGTGGGCCAGTACTTTGACAGTATGCCAGTATTCTAGCCCCAACAAATTTTCGCATCATGGTATTAGCAGTCTTTGAAGACCCTTACCTAGATCTAGTAACCGTTACAATATTTGTGCAGCTTGGTGACTTGAACTCTGCATTTATTAGTGACGTTCTCCTGAAAAAGTTTTTCTCCTGCTTCTTATCTGTGTATTTATGTAGTGCTGGTTTGGCTCATCCGTGCTACTGTGTTGACTAGAAATTTCCATTCTTGATTCTCCAGTAAGGAAACTGAGGCCCAGAGAAGAGGACAAGGTCACAGAGAAGTTAGGAGTCTACCTGTGGCCCGGCTGCAATCGGTGCTCCTTGACCTGCGCACCCTGGCTCTGTGCCAGTGTGAGGCTGGGGAGGGGAGGGACCTGGAGTCTGGATGGGGCCCGCCCGAGGGCTGCTTCTCCGGCCCATTCCCTTAGGCGGCTGAGCAGTTCCTCACACCCACTGTGCATGGTGACAGCCTGGGGGAGGGTGAGGTCCCAGGTTTTCATTAATAATTTAGGGAGACAGTGGGACCTGGGGACTTCCTGGCCTCAGTGTTACTCCTTTACCGTAGGAGTCACCACCTGCACAGTGTGTGCTACTTACTAAGGATTGTTCTGAGATGGGTTTTGCTTGGATGAAGGAGCTTCTGGATCATTAGGCAGTGTCTAGGAGCGCTTGTGTCTGCATGTGACGTCTGTCTTGTTATTTATGTTTTTCTATCAGTCAACATTAAAGCAGGGAAGGGCCAGTGAGATAGCTCAGTGGACTAAGTGTCTGCTTAGGGAAGCTCAGGGCCCAGGCTCAATCCCAGCACCACATGCCATGCCAGCCCCACCCTTGGGTGCACTGAGTCAGCCACCAAACAAGGGGTGGTGACACATGCCTCTAATCCCAGTGCTGCGGAGGCTGAAAACAGGAGGATCGCTATGAGTCAGAGCTGTATAGTGAGACCCTCTACCAAATGCATTAAAAAAAAATTTAAAGTAGGAACATGGCTGTTAAATTTTGTAAAAGGCGCTCTGAATTTTGTGGGAGGGACCAGGTACCAGGCTGAGTGATGTGGGCGCACGGTGCCCCTGAAAGAGAGAGAATTCTCCACAGAGCCACTGCCCCCACCTTTGAGCCCAGGGTCAGGCTGGACCTGCCTCCTGCCTCAAGCCCCGCAACATGCAGGTGGTGTTCAGGAGAGATACCCTCCAGCAGCGCAAGAACAGGGAAGCAGGTTGAGTCTTGTTCCTGGAGAGCTGCAGAGGGAGCCCTGTTCACAGCAGAGCCAACTTCACAGTCACCACTCCCACATTAGCGTCCTGTCCCAAACCTGAGGGCAGTGTGGTCTTGGGCTCATAGCCCCATGAGGCAGGAATGTTGACGGGACCTCGAAAAGGAGTCGCCTGGGGGGATCCTGCGTGTAGGTCACATAGAGAGTCCTTGTGACTTCTCCTGGGTTGGGAGATACAGTGGTGTGGACCCTTTCAGAAGCACGGTCTCCCTCAGCACTGACTCCCACATAGAGGAGGGGAGGCTGGCACCGCTGTCACCCTTGGTGCTCAGTGTCTGCCTCAGGCCTTGCCAAGATAGTTTTCAAGGCTCAGCTCATTGTACATTAAAGAAAAAACAAAGGAGGAGGGGACAACCCAAACACCTCTTAATAGGAAGACAGGTAAATACACTGACTGTGGTAGTCACCCGATGGAAGGAGCGTGGTGGTACAAATGGCTGAATCAGGAGGGGCTCAGGGTGCAGCTCTGTGGTGGAGTATGTGCTTGGCACGAGTGAGGCCCTGGGTGTGATCCATCCCCAGTGCTGCAAGAGGAAGAGAAGGAGGAGAAGGAGGAGGAAGAGGTGGAGGGGGGAAGGGAGCGGGAGAGGAGGAGGAAAGGCAGTAGCAGTAGCTAGATTCGACTCCTATGCATCACATGGGTAAGTCTCTAAAACAAGAGGTTGATGGGGAGGAAAAGTAACAGACAGATACAGTTCTAACCCTGGAGCTTGGACCCCAGAAGCTCATGGCCTAGGTTAAGATCCTGGCCTGCCACTCACGACTGGGTAAACCTGGGTGAACTTCCTAACCTCTCCGTACCTGCTTCTATTGCCTCTTCTGTAAAATGGGAATAACAACAGACACTACACATACAGCTACTGACTTCACTTGAGGCATGAGAGAAGACAATAGACCAGGCAGGAATAGACACAGTGGGCTTCAGTTATAGCGACAGTTTTTTTTAGAAAGTGGAAGCAATCATGGTGATGCTTTATTTTCTGCTCCATCTTTTTGGAGCCCATCTTTTTGCAACCATGTTCTGGTACCCAGATTTGATAGATGACTGTGTTCCCTGTCCTTCTCCTGTCCTGGTAGCAAAGGCCTGGGGTCAGAATTTCTACTCTGGCAGAGCTGAGTGTGGTCCTCGGTGAGGAAGGTCATTGTAACACCCTAGAGCGGCAGGGAAGATCACTGTCACCTCTCGGCTGTGCTCTCAGGACTGGTGATGGGAAACTCTGTGAGCTGCGAGGAGCTTACAGATGTGACCCAGTTCTACCACTTGATACTGCAAGCTGCAGGGTTGATGGCAACATGGGCGCCCCTGGGCCCAGGCAGTTAACAAGGACAGAAGTGTCACATGCTGTAGGGTGAGGGGGAGTGTACTTCCGAGGGGAGATGTCCTGTCTGCTGGTAGCCACTAGGAGGCACTCAGGGCTCCATGTGGCAGATCTGCTGAGGGTCCAGGAGGCAGTTGCCTGCAGCGGCAGCACCCATAACACCTCCTAGAGGCTCCTGTGGGACTCACCAGGTCCTCCCTGGCCCTAGACCCCAGCACCACTGAGGCCGTCACCGTGACTTTTCTCCCCCAGTGAAGGGGAGTGGGATTTCTACTGGTGCGATGTCAGCTGGCTCCGGGAGAACTTTGACCACACCTACATGGACGATCACGTGCGGATCAGTCACTTCCGGAACCACTATGAGGTGAGCTGGGCCTGTGGACTCATGTAACCGGGTGTGGTGAGGGGCAGAAGCTGGTATGGGGGCTCAAGGCCCAGGGTGAAAAAGTATAAGGGATGTTGGGGTACACATGAGGGTGGGGCGTCTGTGACCTAAACACTTGATGAGCCAGTTGGCTTGAGGGTGTAAGGAGCTAAGGTCTGAGGCCTAAGGATGGAGATTTGAGGTTATAGGCTTGGAGGAATAGTTTAGTTTGAGGGTGCAAGCTCCAAAAGAGGAGGATATTATGGGGATTAAGCAGAGAAGTTTGGGGGTAGACAGAAGGGAGGTCTTGGAGGATCCAGACCACAAAGACAGCCCTGGAGGAGTCATTAGTGGAGATGCCAAAAGGTTAGAATAGCTTAGTGGTTAAACTCAGAGCTTGAGTCAGAAAGAACTGGTCAGAGCCCAGGTGTGCTGCCAGGTAGGTGGACAGCCTTGGGCAACTACTTATCCTGGCCAAGCCTCAGTTTCCCCGGTTGTAAACTGGGGATAATCACAGACTGCAGCAGAATGGGGGGCAGTAGAGCTGGTGGGGCAGGGCTCTAGGGGGTGCAGGAAGCTGAAGGCCCGCTGCCTGCCCACCACCCAGCTAACCCGCAAGAACTACATGGTGAAGAACCTGAAGAGGTTCCGGAGACAGCTGGAGCGCGAGGCAGGAAAGCTGGAGGCGGCCAAGTGCGACTTCTTCCCCAAGACATTTGAGATGCCCTGCGAGTACCACCTGTTTGTTGAAGAGTTCCGCAAGCACCCGGGAATCACCTGGATAATGAAACCCGTGAGTGACTGCTTAGGGCCTGGGGCAGGGCGACATCAGGGGGGTCCCGTGGAGTCCAGGGCCCTGGTGCAGTAACAGCCTGGAACACCTCGGAACACCTTCTCTGCTCCCTTCCCTGCAGCACTCGGACCCAGCAGCTGCCTGCTGCACTGAGCAGGTGCTCAGGGAGTGTTAACAGAAGGCCTAGGGGTGGTCAGGATTCCAGGGCAAGGGGTGCAGAGCCCCTTCTCTTATGTACAAGGAGACAGTGGCCAGGCCAGGACAAATGCTTGTCACATGACTGTCCCTGGGGGTGTCAGAGCCCCATTTCAGAGATGAAGCACTCAGAGCCTGTGTTCTCAAATATCCCACAGGTGCTGGAACCAAGGCTGGGGTCACAGATCCCAGAAAGTGACACATTGTCTCTGCCCTCTGCTCGAGGGCAGACTGTGTGCCAACCAAGGATGTGTGCGTGGCCACATCTGTGCTGAGTGTCAGTAAGAAGAATGGTGTCAGGAGAGGGAACAGCAGAGGGAGTCTCCCCACCTAGTCATGCTTCTCAGGAGAAGTATGAGATTGGGCCCATACAAATGGTCCTACTTCCTAGCTCGTGACCCCAGCTGCGTGAGCAGGTACCTCAACTGCTCTATGTCGCAGCTCCCCACCCATAAGGTGAGAATAACTATGATATCTACTGTGTAGTGGTGTTACTAAACAAACAAGTTAGGCAGGTAATGCACATAAGGACTATTCTTAGTCAAGAGTAAAAGAATTGGTAGTAATCTTTGACCTGAAGGATGCCTAGGAGCAGACTGGACAAGAAACAATGCTGTAGGCAGAGGGAACTGTATTGCACTAGGCCTTGCCCTGGAAGCAGCCCACAAAGGGAGAGAGGTGAAGTGGGATACTGCCAGTGAGTGTCTCAGGCCTTCCCTGTGTCAGGACTATCCTTACCTCAAAGCCACCACAGCCTCAAAGGGCATCTCCAAAGCCTCTTGTGGTCCTGGACCCAGATGGTGCTAGACCCAGGAAAGGGTTGGGGTGGTCCAGCCCTAATTTATGGAGCTCCATGTTGGTTGATGCTGATTTAGCAGTTAGCCCAGTGGTTGGGGGGGGGGGGTAAGAGAAAGCAGCCCAAGAGATGCTTCTACCAAGCCAAGATGTCCCAGACTTCCTGGCCTTCCTGGGCCCCCTCCTCCGTGTCATGGGCAGGCGTGGTGAGGTCTTTGGCTGGCAGCAGGGATTAGGATGAGTTCTGTGACCCAAGGGGTGGATTCTAGCCCGGCATTATCCTCCCAGACAAATGATCATCTGTGCTAATTGCGAATGAGCAATTGCACATTAAGCTGATTCCTCTCCCAGCCCAGGGCCTTTGTTAGAGGCAGACGCGATGACAGCTGTAATTAAGAGGAGGAATCTTGGCTGTGTGTGTCTGTGTGTGTGAGTGCACGCGTATCCTCTCTTCTGAACAGCTGAGGCACCCTGTCTGGGGTGCCGGCTGTGGAGAGCAAGTGTTTCTACTCTGTATGAGTCTAACCCAGTTCTCAGTCTGTGTCTACCACTTATGAGCTGTGTGACCCTGAACAGGTTACTGGGCCTCTCTCAGTCTCTTTCTGGTATTCATGGGCCCCACTCTGGGGTGGGGAGCAAAGGTAATGAAGTGGTGCGTGTTACATACACAATTATGTTTTTTTTTTTTTTTTTTTTCCCTGAACTGGAGATTGAACTCAGGTCCTTGCACTTGCCAGGCAAGCGCTTATTTACTGAGCTATCTCTCTGGTTACATACACAGTTATGTCACACCTGTTATGCCAAGAGCTTGGCATGAGGTGCCCAATAACTGACTTTTTCCATGTTATTTCGAAGAGGCCAGGAAACAGCATTTCTTTCACCTGTCCCTGGGAAGCATTGAGGTTAGTGTTTCTCAAACTTAAATGTAGCCATGCATCAACTAGTGATCTGGTTAAAAGGCAGAGCCTGACTCTGCAGCCCTGGGCTGGGCTGAGGGGCTACAGTTCTAACTCCCAACCCCGATGCCACTGCAGCCAGTCCCCAGATGGATGACACTTGGAGTGGGGAGCTCTGAAAGCCATGGTTCCCCAGCCTGGGCCCAGTTGGCTCATCTAGCTTGTGAATGTGCTCTTCTGAGCAGTTCCCAGGACTCTCCAGGAGAACCCCAGCCCGGGGCATGGGCATTTAAGGACTCAGAGGCTCATGTAATATTGTGGGGACCAGCAGGCCAGAATTTGGCAGGCCAGGCCAGTGTTGGAAATGCAGGAGCGATTTCTATGTCACAGTCCTCCTCCTCCTCCTCCTCTTCCTCTTCCTCCTCCTCTTCCTTGTCCTCATCCTTCTCCTCCTCCTCCTCTTCTTCTTCCTTCCTTTTTTAGTACTTTTAGTACTAGGCATTGAACTCAGGGCTTTCACACTGAGGTATATCCTCAGCTCCTTTTTATTTTAAGGTGGTCTTAATAAATCATAGCCTGTGCTCAAATTTACAGTGCTCAAATTTACAGTTCTCCTCCTGCCTTAGCCTCCCAGAGTGCTGGGGCTACAGGGGTGTGCTGTGATGTCCAACTGAATTGCTTCTTTTCTAAAAACCTCAGGTTTTGTTCTTAAACCCTCAACTGGGGGCTGGAGAGATGGCTCAGTGGTCTAAAGCACCTACTTAGAACAAGATTGGCAAGGCATCAGGGACCGCGGTTCAATCCCCCAGCACCACATGCCAGCCAGCCCTGCCCCCTGGTGGGCTGAGCTGGCCACACACACCACACTCTC
>NW_004524613.1:2481766-2496379 GCF_000260255.1 Octodon degus
CTCTCTCTCTCTCTCTCTCTCTCTCTCTCTCTCTCTCAAATAAATAAAAATAAAAAAAAAAAACCCTCAACTGGCTGCATAAGGCCCTATTACATTGTTGAGGGTAATATCCTCTAAAGCCACTGACTGTGGGTGTCAGTCACATCTACAGAACACTTCTAGAGCAACATACAGACCAGTGTTTAACTAAACAACTGGCACCAGCACTGAGCTGGTTCGATGTATAACAGGAATCAATACCCTGTGATCCAAGTTTTAGGATAAAAGCCCTAACTGGGGGCTCCCGACAGACCAGGCTTGGCCACTCATTCCAACATGCAAATCCAGGAGAGCAGCAGAGCTGAAGGACAGAAAAAGAGCTTTAATCAGCAGCCCCATGGCAAAAGGACAGATAACCAGGCTCAGTTTCTGACCTTGAGCTGGCATTGGGAGTACACACTGTACTCCCAGCACTCTGGGAGGCTGAGGCAAGAGATGCTCAAGTTCCAGCCAAGCCTTAGCAACTTAGTTACTTAGCAAGACCCTGTCTTTAAAAAACTTTTTTACAGACTGGAAGTGTAGCTCAGTGTGAGGGCCCTATGTTCAGTCTCCAGTACCTTACAACCCCAAATCTGAAGCGCTGATAGAGGTTGAGGGTTTTATAGGAAATGGGAGCAAAGGTAAGGACTGGGCGTAGCTGGCAGTGTAGGAAATCCTGCTGAAGCTCTGCTCTGCATGAGCCACATGGTAGGGCCGATTCTGCAAGGCTCTGGGCGAGCCATCAGCACTCGAGGGTGCTGTTCGCTTCTTGTTGTGAGGTGATGGCTGCTGTTGGGGTAGTGGGCCTCAATTCTTTCCTGGTTATGGAGACTGCATCACAGCATGGTCTGTGAGGCTCGGCTTTCCCTGGAGTCCAAGGGGACTACAGATTTAGGGTAATGTCTGGAGATCTGTAAGCATCCAAGGGGTCTGGACCTGGATGTTGTTAAAGCTGATGGTTGGATGTCCCCGCATATGCTGAAAGTTAGTTTTGTTACTCTTATCCCAGTTTCCTCAGTCTTGAAGGGGGATAAGATAGGCTGGGTAACATGTGGCCTTATTAATGTTGTGATTTGGACATTCACCAGGTGATTACCAGGCCTCTGTGCAAAGCTGAGCAGGATCTGCCCCAAAGTTTTAAGATAATAAAGGAGACAGATATAAAACTGAAGGCAGGGCCAGTGAGATAGCTCAGCAGACTAAAGCACCTGCATGCAAACACAGGGACCATGGTTTGATCCCTGGCACCACATGACATGTCAGTCCTGCCCCCAGGGTGGGCTAAACCAGCCACAGAGTCCAGGCACATTGTGGTGTACACTTGTAATCCTAGTGCTGGGGAGGCTGAAAACAGGAGGATCACTATGAGTCCGAGCTGCTTTGGTACAGACCCTGTACCAAATACATTTAAAAAACAAAACAAGACAAAACTGAAGGCAGAGGTGCCAAGCTCCTTCCTGTTTTTGGTTACTCATTGGGCATCTGCAGGCCCAGCCTCTAGGTCCCTGTTACAGTGCAGGCTACAAGGGTGCTGCTGGTCACTACTACACTGAGAGCCAGGAGTCTGGGATATTGGTCCTGGAACATTTGGATTCCTTTGGTCAGACAGGTATGTTAAAAAGTGGACCATTACTTGAGAGATGTAAGGGTCCCACCAAGTCCCTCTATTCTTCCCACAAGGCCTGTCTTTGTGACTCGGTTGGTCCTGTCCATAAGGAGGCAGAAATTTTCATCACTGCTCTGGCCTGGCCAGTCTCAGGACAGCTTTTTCCCTTCAACTTTTCCTCTGAAGTTTCTCTTTGCAGTGGCAACAGAATATTCAAGGAAGGGTCAGGTTGGAGTCAGAAGGGAACAGGCAAGTTGCCTCCCCAGTGCCACTCAGCATGGGGCCCTTTTCCCATGTGGCCTGAGGCCAGGCCATCTTCTAGCTTTGCAGTGATTCTTGGGGAATATAAGCACAGGTCATCACAATGAACCCAATGAGAGGGTGAGAGAAAGAAGGGAGAGGGGACAGGGGAGGAGGGAGAGGGGACAGGGGAAGGGGGAGGGAGGGAGAGAAAGAGAGAGAGCAGGAACATAATCTTATTCACAGGAATTTCAAAAAAATTTTTAGATACCTAAGCATTAACCTAACTTAGGAACTGAAAGATTATGGATGAAAACTATAGCACTCTGGAAAAAAGAAATCAAAGAGGACATCAAAAACTAGAAAGACACCCTTGCTCCTGGATAGGCAGAGACAATATTGTCAAATTGCCACATTATACAAAATGACACATAGATTTCCTGTAATATCAATCAAAATACCAGCAGCAGTCTTCACAGGACTAGAAAAAAGTCAAAAGTCTAAAACGTACATTTTAGAACAGAAGGGAGAGGTGCCAAGAAGAAGCAGCCCAGAATAGCACACGCAGCGTTACTCAACAAGCACCAAGCAGGCTGCACCACAATCCTGCACCTCAGGTTATACTTCAAAGCTACAGAGATAGAAGCAGCACGGCACCAGCCAAAACAAATCAACAACAACAAAACAAAAAGCAAGCAAACAAACAAACCAAAAAACCCAGGCTGTGGATCAATGGACCACAATAGAAGATGCAGACACGTCTTTGGGCACTTTTACCCATTTTGATCTTTAACAAATGGGTCAAAAACATGCTGGAGAACATTTACCCTCTTTTCCAAGTAGTGCTGGGAAAACTGGTTATTCACGGCAGAAGAACGAATCTACTATCTCTCATCCTGTGCTAAAATCAAATGAGACTAGATCAAAGACGTCAGTCTAAAAACTAAAACAGGAGTTTGCTGGAAGATAAAATAGGTAAAACTCTTGAAGATACAGACATAGACAAAATTCAAATTGCAGAAGAAATAACATCACCAGCCAACAAATGAGACTATATCAAATTAAAAAGCTTTTGTACAGCAAGGAAACAACCAACAGAGTGAAAAGACAATCTACAGACTGGGAAAAATGTTTTCCAGGTACTTCTCAGAGAACTAATGTCTAGACTATGTAAAGAGCACAAAAGAATTAGAACCCTGAAAAGAAAACTCCCAGTCAAGAGTCTGGGGCTATAGCCCAGTAGCACAGCGCTTGCCTGGCAAGTGCAAGGTCCTGCGTTCAATTCCTTATACTGGAAAAAAGCAAAGAAAACATCAAATAAAAAAAAAGAAGTGGAAATAAATGGAATGGAAAATAAAAGGAAATGGAAATAAATACACATTTCTCAAAAAAAAAAAAAGAATTACCAGTGGACAACGGAACCAAGAAAAAAATGCTTGTCTTCTTTGGCCCTTAGAGAAATATAAATGAAAACAACACTGAGGATAGCATCTTAGCCCCAAAAGAATGGCCGTCATGAACTCAGCAAGTGCTGGTCAGGTTGTGGTGGGCAAGGGAACACTTCTGCATGGTTGATGAGAAGGTAAATTAGTGCAACCACTGTGGAGATCAGTATGGGGAGTCTCAAAAAACTGAAAGCAGGGCTGGAGAGATGGCTCAGTGGTCTAAAGCACCTACTTGAAACAAGCTTGGCAAAGCAGAGGGACTGCGGTTCGATCCCCAGCACCACATGCCAGCCAGACCCGCCCCCTGGTGGGCTGAGCTGGCCACACACACACACAATAAATAAATGTAATAAATAAAAATAAATAAATAAATAAATATTAAAAAAATCATTTAAAAAAAAAAACAACTGAAAGCAGAAGCTTCATTGCAGCCAGTTAGACTTCTTCTGGCCATCTTCCTGAAACATTTAAAGGCATCATATTACAGTGACACAGGTGTATCAGTGTTTATGGCAGCACAACTCGCAGCACTAACACTCAGAAGCGCCTACATATATGCCCATCAGCTGATGGATGGGAAAATGAAATGTGGGCTTGCACTCTGGGAAAATATGGTATCTATTTGAAACACTGCTCAGCCGTAAAGAAGGATGAATTTGAGTCCCTTGTAGGAAAATAGATGCACCTGGGAGACACTCCTCAGAGGACCAGAACGTATAAATAATCTAAAGACCAAAATAAAAGATAATATGAAATAAAGAGATGGACTATGTAGAGATGGGGAGGGAATTTGGAGATGGGGAGCAGAGATGAGGGGGAGGAAAGGGGGAGAAGGAAAAAAGAAAACAGAGGGTCCTTGGGTTTGGTCCTTCGAGTTAATCTAGGAGCTGCAGCTGTGGTTCAGCAGTACCACACTTGCACTGGGTTCAGACCCCAGGCACACACACACACACACACACACACACACACCCCTGCCTTGATCCTGTGAAGCACTAGCAGGATGAGCCACTGTTTAACCTCCCATTGCACTTGTGTACCCCATGCAGAGCTTCTCCGCCTTTCCACGGAAGGCACCCAGAGCTGGGGAGCTTTGCTCAGTAAATAATAGAACCCCCCACCACACACACAGTGGCTTAATAAGAGGGCAGGGCAGCCCGCCGCCGGGCTTCCTTGGAGGAGTCCTGTCTTCGTCACGCCACTTTGCAGCTGTGCCACCTCGGAGGAGCTCTGATCTTCATGGTGGAGCGCCGGTCTGCACAGTAACTAGAAGGAAGAGAGAGTTTTGATGGATGCCGCAGCTGCTGCTCCTCCTCTGCTCTTCATTGTTTTCTGCCACCATAAACTACTGTCATTTGCCTTGGAGCCAACTGAGTATAGACTGAAACCTCCACCAACTGCGAGCTAAATAAACCTTTCCTTCTTTAAAAAAAAAAAAAAAAAAAAAGGCAGGGCTCTGAACCTCTGTCTGTGCCATATATGTATGGTGACATGTGTGGACCCTGTCACAGAACACTGCTTTATTTAAAACTGCTTTATTAGCTCAATGTGGTAGTGCATGCCTCTAATCTTAGTGGAGGAGGCTGAGGCAAGAGAATCCCAATTTCAAAGCTAGCCTGAGCAACTTAGCAATGAGCCTGTCTCAAAAAAAAAAAAAAAAATACAAAGGGTTGGGAATGTAACTCAGTGCAAAGGCCCTGAGTTTAATCTCCAGTATCTAAATAAAATAAAAAGCATTGTCAAACTACATGTGGGAGCTGCACATATTTCATGTACACAACTTAATGAGTTTAGAGATAAGTGTGTACCTATGAAGCAGGGGTCTTAAAAACATAAAGTACATTTCTTACCAAAGGAAGCAACTTTGTTGAAATGCAGGTATCACACCATGTTACTGTGGTCCTCTCAGAAACATGCCGAGACAGGATTCCACCTGCATCAAGGTCCTGAGTTTGATTTCTGAGAAAGAAAGAAGGAAAAAAAGAAAGAAAGAGAAAGAAAGAACGAACGAACGAACGAACGAACGAAAGAAAGAAAGAAAGAAAGAAAGAAAGAAAGAAAGAAAGAAAAGATTCTGCCTGGGGCACAGGCTGCGGGAGCTTGAGACCTCCTCAGTGGGGGTGGGAAGGAGAAAGAAGAGAGGCAAGAAGGAGGCGTGAGGTCCTCTCTGCATGCGGCCTGGGGACAGTCCAGCTTGGGGGAGGCGTCCTGCTGTGGGGGGTACTGCGGGCGGGGAGCGGGCGGGCTCGGTGGACGTGGGTGCAGCCCCGCCAGCAGCTGGGGGAGCTCAGTGGGCCACTGTCCTGCAGCTGGAGACCTGAGAGGTGTGTCCTGGCACCGCTGCGCACACTCTTACAAAATCCTTGTGCTAGAGGAAAATGTGTACTTTTCATAAACTGCTAAAGGGCTTGCTAGCACACTCTGTCACTACCACAATTGCAATGTCATAAGGTGCATAAACACCATTCTGAAATAGCTGCAATGATTGTGCTACAATAAAGAAATAACCGATCTCTTCTAATGGCAAAGTGAATGGCCTGGCCTAGACCGTGGTGAGATGTCGTCCGTGTAAGATTCCTTCCTCTGGCATGAATAAGAAGTGGGAGAGAGGTAGGTCTACGGAAGAATTGCAGGAGCCCTTCAGGGAGGAGGAGGAGAAAGCAGAGAGAAGAATTTATTGGGCTGGGTTGGGGGCAGAGTTTGTAAGGGCGGTTAGGTGTCCTAACAGGCATTCACAAAAGGAAAGAGGACGTTGAGGCTGACAGGCCAGGAAGAAGGAGGAAGTCAGGTTGGTAGCTACGCGTGGCTACGTGGTTGGCTTAGGATCCCCATGCCATGCTGGCTTTTTGGCACGTTGGCTCGGCAGACTTTTGTATGGGCGCAGACCCGTCAGCCTGTACTCCTATGGAAGGAAATGTAGAAATCTGGCTGGGGTGTGAAAATAAAGGTGAAAATAATTTTTGTCATTGAGTTTTTGTTGTTGTTGTTTTATTTTTTTCTGGAGAAAGGGTCTCTCTATGCAGTTCAAGCTGGTCTTGAGTTTACTTTGTAGTCCAGGCTGGTCTTGAACTCACAACAATCCTCCAGCCTCAGTCTCCCAAGTGCAGTGCTGGGATTACAGGCAAGTGCCACCACACCCAGTTTCATGCTTTGTTTTTATTTGTTTGTTTTGTCATTCAAATTTATAGATTGGAGAGAATTTCCTTTAATAAAGAATGGCTGGCTCAGTGGGGTGTGGTGGTGCCCAGCGTGGGGGGTGGAGCAGGGTGTGCTCAGCATGCGCAGAGGACAACTGGTGCAGCAGCACCTGCCAGCTCCGCCTCGCCCGCGGTGCACAGAGAGCCTCAGATGGGCCACGTCCAAGAACAGAGAGAAATGCAAGTGTGCTCTTGCTGGGCGCATTCGTGTGCTGGAGAAAAGAGGACTCGAGGGACCCGTTGATGGCTGCAGATAACCAAAGGGCAATTCTGGTGCCCCAGAATCAGATTTGTCCCAGGAGGCCCTAGAAACCAACCAGACTGGCAAACTTTAGCTCAGGACAGGTTAGGCTGTGCAAGTTCCCTGAGGTGTGAGTTATGGTGATAGCATACCATCCAGCACACAGTAGGCACCTAGTATGTACCTTTCAGATGACTGTAACAAAGCTATCCTGCAATCAAGAGGGCTGTGTTGAGCCCGGACAGAGAGTGAGCTCCCAGGCACTGGAGGTGTGCAAGGCCAGGAAGGTGGCATTGTAGAAGGGCTGCTGCAGGCTCTTACAGGAGGAAGTAACCCCTTCCATGAGGACCATGCTGCAAGATCCTGAAGATTCATCCAGCCCCTAGCCTCTGTGAGCTATGAATTATCCATGCTGGGGTTCAGTAAACGCAGACTGATTTTGGTATTAGCTGAAGCAAAACCTAATTAGGAAGGCAAATTGATTTCCAAAAAAAGAATTGGATGATATGTTCCCAGGACTGTTAGAAATGGTTTTTTAATTGTCTGTTCTTTTGCATTATTCATGCAAATGTATGGCTTTGTGAGCTAAGTCAGGCTTTCACCCCTAGCCCTGTCGAGCTCCTGCAGCATAGTGGGGGGCACGGACAAGGGGGGGGAGAAGCACAGAGGGCCCCAGCAGCCCCCAAGTGAGAGCTGCCTTTCTTGTCCACCTGTCCCAGGTTGCACGGTCCCAGGGCAAGGGCATCTTCCTCTTCCGGAGACTGAAGGACGTCATGGACTGGAGGAAGGTGAGCCTGTTCTCCCAACCTCCCAGACCTGTGCCCTGGCCAGGGAAAGGACCCCTCCTTCCTCTCTACAGCGGGGGTCTCAAGCCAGATTGCCTGGATTCAAATCCTGATCTTGCCACTCCATGGCTGTGCGACCTTGGGCAGGTGAGTAGACCCCTCAGCACCCCAGGAAGTGGAGATGATAACAGTGGCTGCTGAGAGTGCAGTTTATAGCGGCAGCCACCGGTATAGTGCCCGGCACTTAGCAGTGCTCCACACTCCAAGTTTTTTATCTGCCTCCTGCTCTCCGGCTAGAGGGAGACAGAGGAGGCTGAACTCCCCACCTGTCCCTACCACATCCTCAGGCCCAGACACATGCAGTGGAAATCCAGGTTCAAATCCTGCCTCTTCCATTCAGAGGCTGCATATTCTTGGGAAAATGGGTGCATTGCTCAGGTGTGGGGGGCGCAGGATGACCCAGCTCCTCCAGGCCCACAAACTCATTTCCCCTGACACCAACTCCAAGTGTCCCAAATCTTCCCATGCCACTGTCGGGCACTGCTGGCAAGAAGTTCACCAGCCTAGAGGCCCAGCCCACCTGTGCCACCGCTGCCACTGTTAATCCCTCTAGCGCCCACGTGAGTGGAGGTGAGGTGGCCCAGGTCACAGGAAGCAAAGGCTTGGCTACTAAGTATGGGTGGTGGCTAGTGGGAGAGGAGTCTGGCCTGGCAGCCAGGAGGCCTGGGTTCATGTGTCCTCTCTACTGGTCCTTGTGCTGGCGCAGCAAGGGCAAGGACCTTGTGTTTGGCCCTTGGTCCCTCACAAGCTATCTGGGACAGTGGGCTTTGCCGGCTGGGAGAGCTGAGCCCCTGACAGCACCTATTTTCCAGTGGAGTCCTGTCCAGTAGGTCAGGCAGCACTGTCCAGAACAACCCTCCACTGTGACAGAAACGGTGTACATCCATGCTGTCAGACAGGGTGACCACCAGCCATGGCGACACGGACTGCTTGACATGGCTGCCGAGGGACTGAATTTTAAATTTCATTTCCTCTCCAAAAATTGTGCTGAGCTATATGTAGCATAATCTTCACTACTTCACCCCCTCCAGGGGACCGTCCGTGGCATCACATGCATCCGGATCACTCACCATGTGTCTGCAGAACCTTTTTTTGTCAACCCAAACCGAAACTCTGCTCCCATTAAACACCAGTGCCCCACTGTCCCGCACCCCCACGAGCGCCATCTATTTTCTGCCTGCATAATTTGACTCCCCTATAAGTGGAATCATACAATGTTTGGCCTCTAGTGTCTGCCATTTTTCACTTAGAATCATGCTTCCTGATTCACCCACATTAGCGTGCGATTTCATTTGCTTTTGATCAATTTAAATGTAAATAACCACAGTAGCCAGCGAGCACCCCTCCAGGCAGCACAGGCCTAGTGGTCAAATGCTCAGGTGCTGGGCCCAAAGCCTGTGGGGCTACACCCCAGCTGTGCCGTTGCCTGCTGTGTGACCTTGGGGAAGTCACTCCACTCTTCTGTGCTTTAGTTTCTGAGTGGGTTGATTTAAGGGCTAAATAAGATATGCCAAGTACAGTCCATAAGACAATGCCTAGGGCACAGGGAAAGGTTTACTGACTGTTAATAACAGACATTGCTACATTTAGGACACAAGAAATTCTGATGACCAGAAAGAGGAGCTACCTGTGGAGAACTATGTAGCTCAGCGGTACGTCGAGAACCCCTACTTAATCGGAGGTGAGATGACTGCCTTGGCTCCCTGCCCTCTGACCACTCAGTCGAGCCATCTGTCAACAACTGGTGCTGACAGTGAAGGGAAGCCTGGGCAGAGACCTGGCCTGCCTTTCAGCCCTCCTGCCCATTGCCCGTGCAGTTCCCTCAGGCCGGCACGTGCTCCCCGGGCCCTGCTTGGTTCACAAAAATTTCCCTTCTTAGAGAACCAAATTCATTACTCACACATCACCCAAGAAAGGGTATAAAGCACCTACTTCTTGCCAGCTGTGGCCTGGATCCTGCTGTCCACTGCTCTCATGGAGCCTGTACCCCAAAAGGGCAGACAGCACCAAGCCAGAGGACCCGGGGATCAGGCAACCAGAACGACACCTGGGTGGGCTGGAGGGAGACTCGAGAGGGGCAAGGCAGGAGACCTGTGTTTCCCACGCAGGGGCTGTGGGCACAGGTGTGAGGCAGGTTGTGGGGGTTGCCTGAGACGCATCACAGCACCGGAATCAGTACCACTTGGCTTCCTGGCACCAGACAATGACCTTCCCCCCAGGGGCGGTTCCCATCCTGTCGGTGACTTTAGACACCAATGACTCTGACCATCCCCAGCCAAGACCTCACCCTGGCCCCAGATCTCTTGGTCATCTGCTGGCAGCTCAGCATCCGCCCTAGTCCCAGCCCCAACCTCTCTCTGCAGCCACCTGGTTTCAGCTTCTCCATTGGCTCATAGCCTCTGCCTCCGCAGCTTGGAAGCCAGGCTGGGAGTCCTTGTTGGCACAGTTGGTTCTTCCACTCCCATATTCACTCTTCGCTGCCTGACTCCTGAAGCTGTCTGACCCACGCCTTGGCCTCCATCTGGTCCTGGCCATGGCCCCTTCCCCATACCTACTGCCCTGGTCCCTGTGGCCCCACCCCAACACAGAAGCAGAGTGTTGCACACCCTGTAGAGGCCTCCCACAATGTGTAGAGCCAACTCTAAAGACTGCACGTGTTCTGTCCCTGCCACCCTCGCTGACCTGCCTCCCCAGCTCCCCTGACCTAGGCTAGTGGTGCCCTTTGGGCCTCCATCTTGCCTGAAGGCCCTGCGCCCTGCTAGGACAGACATGTACCTTCTCATGTCAGATGTCACCAAGTTTGACACCCCTTGCCCTATTATCTTCTTGCACTATGGGGTGTGTGTGTGTGTTACTGGGAGCTCTGTTAAAGGAATTTGTGTCCATCCACTGCTGTATCCCCCACCTCGCATGCTGTCTGACACATAGTAGTTGTTGCACAAATTAGTCCTTTTTTTGCCCAATAGGCCGCAAGTTTGACCTGAGAGTCTACGTGCTGGTGATGTCGGTGCGTCACGGAGCCCAGGGCCCTCCTGCTGCAGGGTGTGGGGAAGGGCTGCTCCGGGAGAGCTTGTGTGAGCTCGGGAATTCTCTCTGTGCCTGGGGAAGCCCGGGAGACATAGGGCCTGGCCAGGGCAGGCAGGCGCACCTGAGCCTCAGCATCCTGGGTGGGCCAGTACCTCGCTCTGTCCCCTCTCAGTCTCTGTCCTCTTTCTTCAGTCTTTCACGGCCACCACTGCGAACACCAGGCTGCCTATTTAGCAGGCTGGTTGTCACTCAGCCCCTCTAACCACCGACTGAGGGAGCTCTGAGTGCCAGCTCAGTTTCCAGGGGGGAAAAGCAGACACAGAGATAGCGATTTGCTTGAGGTTGCACGGTGGGCAAAACTGGGGTTTAGATCCAGACAGCCTGTCCCCAGCCTACTCTGATGGCCACAGAGTTGCTGTTCTCCCTCCATTCAGCCATTCACTCATTCATTCAGTCATTCATCCATCTATCCAGCGAATATTTAACCCTTCATAGTGTGCTACTCTGTGCTGGGCACATGGACACCGGGATGTCTGAGACAGGCTCAGCCGCTGCCACTGGGACACACATCTGCTGGGGTGTCATGCTTGATGGTGGAGCCCAGAAGGCCATTCCCTCTGCCCTTCTGCATCTTCCCCCAGAGAAGGAAGGGACATAGTCAAAGACTAATATTAAGCTGAGCATAGAGGTCATGTCTATAATTCCAGCACTCTTGGGAGGCTGAAGCAGGAAGAGTGTAAGTTTGAGCCCAGCCAGAACAATTTACCAGCTTAGGCAAATCCCATCTCAAAATAAAACAACAGAAAGGGCTGGAGGTGGGATGCAGCTCAGTGAGGCCTTGAATTCAATCTCTAATACTGGGGGGATGGGAAAAAAGAAAAGGCTGGTGTGAGAATGGGTCCCGGAAGGGTAGCCTGGAGCCAGCAGGTAGAAGGGCCAGCAAGTGCAGAAGCCAGGAGGCATGAGGCCCTGAGTGTCCCCTCTCTCTGCTCCCTCTGTTCCCACCTCCACCCACCTCAGTACCTCCCGCTGCGTGCCTGGCTCTACAGGGATGGCTTCGCCCGATTCTCCAACACCCGCTTCACGCTGAGCAGCATCGATGACCAGTGTATCCTGGGCTCTGTGGCTGCCACACACACTGCCCATCCCATCTCTGCCAGTCCTGGGGAGCTGCCTCAGCCTGGCTGTTGGCTGGGCTGCCTTGGGGGTCTGTGCGCAGGTTGCACCTGTCCCAGTCTTTTCCTGCTGGGCGTAGCTGCTTATGAGGTGGCAGAGGAGGGCAGAACAGGCCTGCTCAGAGCTGCTGGCCCCAAGCCGCTCTGCTGGGTGATAGGTGATGATCTGGGTGGCATGGACATTCACATTCATGGGCACAGAGGAGCAGAAGGGCTTGGTCCTGTGGAGAATGCTTATTTCCTTTTATGGCTCTGGCAGGCCTGCCAGTTAGCTCAGTTGTTTAAGCACCTGCTTATGTAAACATAATCAGGCACAGAATACCACAGTTCGAACCCCAGGCTCACTCTTAAGACAGTCTGAGCCAGCAAAAAAAAAAAAAAAAAAAAAAAAAAAAATCCTTCTCCTTTTATGCCTCTGTCCCTTCAGCACCCATTCACTGGCACACATGTCCCTTCAAATACAACTCCAGTGTCACCCACTTGGCAGAGACCACAGCTCTGCATACACTGCCATGGCAAGGCTGGGGCAGGCATGTTTTGCTGGTGGGAGTGAAAGTTGGTCCCTGCCCTTAGCTGGCCATCTGCCAAATGCCTATCAAAGGCCTAGCTTTGCACATTCCCTCTGCTCTGGCAGTTCCTCTTCTGGGAATGTGTCCTGAAGGTATTCCCACAATGCAGGAAAAGACAAGCTCAAAGGTCCTATTCACTGCACGGCCTTTTCTGTTAGAGCAAGAAAAGCAGAAAATGGGCAAATGATAGGTATGTTTATACAGTGGAATACTATGCAGCTGTTAAAAACGGACCAGGAGGGGCTGGAGAGATGGCTCAGTGGTCTAAGGCACCTACTTGGAACAAGCTTGATAAAGCACAGGGACCGCGGTTCGATCCCCCAGCACCACATACCAGCCAGCTGCGCCCCCTGGTGGGCTGAGCTGGCCACACACACACACACACACACACACACACACCCCAAATAAATGTTAATAAATAAATTAAAAAACAAAAACAAAAACAAAAAAAAACATCTAAAAAAAAAAAAACGGACCAGGAAGAATATTCTGTACAGATATGAATTGTTAATTGGAAGAAAGCAAAGTATAGAGCAGCAAAAAGCATGCTTCCAGTCATGTTAAAAATCACATATATGTGTGTTTGCTAATCTGTGCCTAGAGGTCTCTGAAGGATGGACAGAAGGCTGGAAACATGGCTGGGAGTGGAGCTCAGAGGTGGAGCATGGGCTTAGCATGTGTAAGGCCCTGATTCAGTCCCCAGGACCACAAGAAAAGAAAAAGGAATCCAGAGACAGAAGTTGTGTTGGGGAGAACAAATGCGTAGGCAGGAGTAGAAGGATGTTTCTTTACTTATACATTTTTGTACTTTTGACCCATGTGAATGTATCATCTACAAATTACACACATCAAAAGAAAAAGATTTTAAGATTTTGTGGTTCAGAATAAAACGCAGAGCAGCTGTGTGGGCAGGCTGGGGTCACCCCTCCTGGGAGGCCAAGGCCCCAGGGAGTGGGTGAGGGGCTGCCAGGCTTCTGTCTGGGGACCAGCTGATGTGTTTAGCCTGCGCACCTCTCTGCCTTCATTTCATGGTCCAATTGCAGGGGAGCGTCCCAGGCTTTGGCTTGTTCTACCTACTTGGAAGACTGATGTTAGGCCTTTCTGAGTACATTTTATTTTGGTTGCAGTAGGGTACTGGAAATTGAACTCAGGCCCTTTGCACTGAACTATAGCCCAAGCCTTTTTTATTTTTTATTTTGAGACAGGATCTTGCTGTCAACTAAGTTATTCAGACTGGGCTGGAACTTGGCAGTCCTCCTGCCTCAGCCTCCCAGAACACTGGGATCCCAGGTGTACACCATCACGCCTGGCTCTGAGTATATTTACAGTTTACTTTTTTCAACTTCACCAATTTCATTTCCAACATATTTATTGTATTTTGTAATTCTAAGGATTTATCAGTGGAAGTCATCAAATTTAATGTAGTTCTGTTTTATTGCTACCTTGTTTTTTTTTTTTTAATGAAAATTAAATATGCAAAAGGCAACAAACAGCACCAGCAGAATGACCCCCAGGAAATGTGAGTGTTTTCCCCCCCTCACTTACAAGTGTCTGCACGTTTCTGGCCACCATGGGGATTCATTAAAGAGCCCAGCCCTTTTCCCAAGGCCCGCTCCTATTTAATGAGGCTTTGCTCATTAGACATTTGCAGTGAGTGGATGCATACCATTACCACACCTTCATTTAAATTGTTTTTAATTTTGCAGTATTAAAATATATAAAAACTCAAAACAACAAAAATAAAAACCAACAAATATAGAGAACTGCAGAAAAGACTATAAACAGTGCTATGTACCTACCGTTCCTATTTAGCAGACGATAATATTTTGACATCTTTGCTTCAGATGTTACAACTTTTCAAATAATGAAGTAGTTTGCAGCTCACAAACTAATCAAATAAATTGTAACCTGACTTTGTTATTTGTTATATAGAATTTCCCCAAAGAAATCAAATTATATGAATACATATATATTCATAACCAAAATACAAAAACACCAGCAGAGGCCCTGTATGTCATAGTGAACAGGTAGCTAGACACAATTCAGGTCACGCTCGAGGGAGGGATAGTGAATTATAAAGCACTGACAGGATGTTATGGACATGTTAAGAACAATGGGATTTTGAAATGGAAAAGCGATGGACACTTTTAAGTGGGGAAAAAAAAAGCCCAAAAAAACAAGGGCTGGGAGATGGCTCAGTAGAATAAGTGCTTCCCTGGCAAGTGCAAGGGCCTTAGTTCAATCCCCAGTTCC
>NW_004524613.1:2499066-2509471 GCF_000260255.1 Octodon degus
ACTGTCTTCTGACCTTTGGTGTAGAGTTTAGATAGAGTTATTACCTTAGCACCAGGTCTGGATCTACGAAGTTCAGATTCCTCCAGGTGGGTGTTGTTTGGATCTGGCTGCTGTGCTCCACTTCTTTCTGTCTCCAGGCCTGCGCTCTGGGTCTATTCAGGATCTGGAGGGCCCCTGGGTCCTCTCACTCACTCTCCGGGCCTGCACTCTGGGTCTGTTCAGGATCCCCCGGGCCCTGGGTCGTCTCACTTGCTCGCCGGGCCTGCGCTCTGGGTCTCTGCATATCCTTTTTAAAAATATGTTTCTGTTTAGGAAAATGTGTGAGCATCATTTAGGAATCTGTTTTTTCTGAGAGTTGCAGAGGATTAGAGTCAGGTCCGCACACATTTCTTTTCAACCTCAGGCGTTTCCTTACATTATGAACTTTTTCTCCAACTGATATGTTCTTTCCTAGTAATAAAAACAGTAAAGCATAGAGGATATCATTTTCATCATAAAGTTATATAGCACATTAAATGCAAATCAGGAAAGTACAAGAAATAAAAGATGCTCCTTTCCCGAGCACATTTCTTGGGACAGCTGCTCACCCTGTGGGTGTATGTCCTTTGGGCTCATCTGGAGAGCTTTTCACGTTGTCCATCACTGTCAGCACGCCCGCAGTGCACCAGCACAAATGGATAACCTTTCCTGCCAATAAACACCAGCTTCCGTATTTTCCTTGTAGACATTTTTTAAAGGTATAAAGGATTGCGTGGAGTAGATTTGTGGCTCGGTGGCCCGTGTGGGGCAGTCTCTGGAAGGTGTTCTGTTTCTTGCTGTTGCAACACCCTTTGCTACAAACGGCCAGCTTCTTTGGCAAACCCTTCACTGTACTTAAGATATCTTCCAGGGGCCAGGGAGATGGCTCAGTGGAAAAGCACTTCCCTAGCAAGCGCAAGGGTCTGAGTTCAATCCCTGGTTCCGCCAAAAAAAAAAAAAAAAGATGTGCCCCAGAGTGAAGGGCTTCCGGCCAGATTCTCTCCTGAAGAGTTCTTTACATTTTTACCCCTCCCTCATTAGCATACACATTTCATTTCAGTGAGATGCAGTCCCATGCTGGTAGCAGTCATCTTAAAAAGCCATCTCCAAGACAGGGGTGCATCTAGGAGATGAAGCATAATTTTTTTTTTTTTTTTTTGAGAGTAGAATATTTTATTGGGAAAGAAAGCTTCTGTCTCAGAGAGGATAGAAGGGAGACCCAAGCGGGTTGCCCAGGAAGCTGTCTCTTTCAGTTTGTTTTTATAGAGCAAAACCATGTGGGGTTAAGGTACAGAGGAAGGGGTCTCACTTAGGTGGATGTGGGGTGGGACGAAACTATGGTTAACCAATGGGATTGCAAGCACCATTGCTCAGGTAAAGTTGATTACGCCCAGGGCCAAAAGGGGAAGCGAGTCAGAGTAAGCAGGCATGAATACGGGACAGGGTCTCTTCCTGTTGGGGGCTGGGCTGGTGACGCACTTGGGTCTTTTCAGGTGATACCTATTTAGAATATCAATCCCAGGTGCTACTCTTTTACCATTTGTTTGGCCTTTAGGTCTTTTAGGTCTGGCTCACAGCAGGAGCATCCATCCCTCCCACAGTTGCAAGATAACTTGTCTTTTGTGCTGTCTCCTTCAAG
This sequence comes from Octodon degus, assembly GCF_000260255.1. Lineage (NCBI taxonomy): Eukaryota > Metazoa > Chordata > Mammalia > Rodentia > Octodontidae > Octodon > Octodon degus. The sequence continues at coordinate 2,500,724 of NW_004524613.1, forward strand.
GGCCTGGCCCTATCTGACTGTCTATAATATTTTTATCTAACTTAGCTGCCTGCAATATTCCCCCCTCTGAAGAAGTAACCTGAACTGCCGTGAAGGGAAATATGGGTGAAGACCGCTCTGGCTTCTTCACGCTGAAATGGGTGGTAGTTGTTGACCAGCAGTCAGATATGTACTTCAGAGGTTTTAGCTAAAGGCCTTTGATAGATGACAGGCATTTTTCTCTTGAGTAGACATATAGCTTTGAGTCTGGAGGAGACAAAGCCAAAGAAACAAGTCAAATAATCACAACAGGATAATTATGAAAAAGATGAGTTAGAACTTTTTGTAGGTCTATTAGCAAATATCTCTTTAATGTGAAGTTTAATCCCTTTTATCTTTTATGGCCATTGTATATTGTCTCAAACAAACTGGCCTTTTATATTTTACCAACTCTATTATTACTTGGGGCACATGGATTGCCAGAAATAGGGAAAACACTGAGTACTCTAGTTTGTATGTGGGGTCACTGGCTGGGTAACTACCTGTGGAGGACCACCAGAGCAGCTCTCCTTGAAAGAAGAGCGACTGTCTCCATCTGGACTGAGCATGACCCTATTTCCTATGTACAGAGCTGGCTACTGTAGTCAATTGGCCTTGGGTAAATGTAGGCCACCTACCTAGCTCAGCTCACAATGATTACCTACTTCCCACAATTTTTAGTCAATCCTCCTCAAGTCACTCTCCTACTGAATAAAAACTGGGTGAGACCCTGGGTCACTCTCTTGGTTCCGGAAAGTCATCTTCGTGGCTGGACTTAAGAGTCCCTTGACTCTCTGATGATTGAAAATATAATTTAGTGTCTTTATTTTCGCTGTGCGTTGCATTGAAAGTGGTAGATTGGAATCAACTTGATGGGATTCCAATAATGTAACTTTGGGATTACAAATATTAGCTTCTTGGATGGAGGTAAAGATCTGGAAGTGTCTCCTATAACTACTGATAAATCTGTATGAGCTTCTATCGAACGTCTAGCAGGCTTTTCCTTATATTGGCAGTTAACACAGGTTCCTTTAGGCTGAGAGGTAAAGACTCATGATCTTGTCAATCTGAAACTTTGACTTTATCATGAACACTTTTTTTCTCTAGCAGCTTTGTACATTTCTGCTTGAATTGTCTCTTCTCTGTCTATATCCAGGAAAGCATAACTTTTCCTGTTTTTCTACTGGCCTTCTTTCCCATAGGATGTTAGTATTACTATTTCATTTTTCATCTATAGTTTTATTTTGTATCCTTTCTAGAAACACCTCAACTGAAACCAGTTCATTCCTGTAAACACTCTTTACTTCTACAGCTTGTGTCAGATCTCTGGGGCCCACTGAACAACATATAACCTTTTGGTTTTAGATTTTACCTGCATGATTACCTGGGTTTTGTTATCTTCTAGAAATAAATTATCTGAGAGATTAGAACATATATAATCAAAGCATGAACATTTGAGCTAACAGGTACATTTATAAACCTTTTTGAGACCTAGCAGTTGAAACTCACTAGCTCTTAGACCCCTTTATTCATGGAGTCTGACAGTTTGCTGTAAGTCCCTCTAGCTTTAGTTAAGAGAGGTCACACATGTATTAACTATCAGCACAAAATACCAGAGTTATATTAAAAATCAACCAGGCTTACATACTTATCATGAAATGCAAAGCATTTAGTCATATTAAACTGATGTCCCATTCAGTGTTTTGGATATGGCCCCCATGGTAAGCAAGGGGCACTGCCAAGGGATTTTTCCTTTCAATGCTGTGGCTCTGAGTTTTACATCACAAATACAATGTCTGGCTCTATCTATAGGCCCAAAGCTATTGGACACTGCCTAAGCCAGTTTCTTTAGAACATTTTTACACTGACAGGTTGTTATCTGTCCTTGGGAACCTGTTTTAACTAGTGAAATATTTTAAGTCTTACACATGAATAACAATATATTACATTTGTAAAATATCAGTCTCAGCACCATCGTTTAGTAAACAATCTGAATATATTGCATTACCTCAGTTACAGCTAAAGCAGTATATCTTCTAAAGTCTGTTTCTATTGAGGTACAATGACTGGAAGGAAAGTCAGGGTTGGAGAAGGACAAAGAGACCTGTGCCAATGTCCAGCAATAGGCTGGGTTTCCTCTAGTCATGATTACTCAGGGCTCCTCCGTGGAGACAGCAGGTAGAGGTAACAGTCTGGCCAGAGGGAGGAGGCAGGCCCAGGGCCTTTGGTCCTGCTGGAGCACCTGGGAAGCCGAGTCTGAGCTCGGGCCTCCGTCTCAGAGTGCAGTCTCACTTCTTGTGGCTGCCTCGGCAGTCAGGGCATGGCTTGTGGGCCTCTTAAGGCAGTCCCTCTTATGCTGGCCTTGCTGGTGAAGCATAATCTTGCAATTATTCTGAGTTCTGAGTTTTTCAAAATGAAAAAGATGCAACTCACATGATGAGGAAGCAGGGTTTTTACCTTAGACTTTGTGTCTTTCCAATTTGAGATAAAAAAGGCGGTACAGGACATTAAATACAAGTCAGGAAACTCTACAATCAAGTACAGAAAAGAGAAGAAGCCTCCCTCATGCTCCACACTGGGGTTGAGCTCTGAGATGCGGGTCACATACCAGAAATGCACCCCGTTGAAGTACGCGATGAAACAGCGTGTATCGCCACATCACACGGCTCCCGGGAGTTTTAGAGCTTTTCCTTGCTCCCCAAAAAATCCCACACTGGCCAGAGCCCCTGCTCCCCTCCCAGCCTTAGCGACCACTGTCTGCCTATTTGCTTGGGTTGGACATTCCTGGAAATGGACCCCCGCAGCACGTGGTCTTTTGTGGCCGGCTTCTTTCACTTAGGCTGTAAGCTTGCTCCGGACTGTAGTGTGCTGACCAGTAATTGTAATCGCTAACTAGTGTTCCGTTGTGTGAAAGTGTTCCATCCAATGAAGGGGTATGTGGTCGACCTGTCTCCTGATGGGCCCTGGAGACATCTCTACCTTTTTTCTGTCATGAAATGCAGCTTTAAAAATTGTGTGCTCACATTTTTGTGTGGACATAGCTTTTATCTCAGGCACACACGTAGGATTGGAATTGCAGGTCCCAGGTAATGCTACCGCTACCCTTGGGGATGTGCTAAACTGTTTTCCAAAGTGCTACAAAGTCTATGTGTCCACTAGCATTTTGTGAGGACTCTAATTGCTCTATATCCTCCCCAACACCTGCTGTGCTGTTTTATTCTCACAGCTCTAGAGGGTCTGAGGCAGCTTGGTTTTGCACATCCCTCATTACTCAGTGCCAAGCCCCTTTTGTGTGCCTGTTGGCTTATTCAAATTCTCTGCCCATTTTTAATAAAATTGTTTTTTAAATTATTGAATTATAAGAATTTAATTCATATAGTCTAAATACAGTTCTGTTTCAGATCAATGATTTGTAGATATTTTCTCCCGTTCTCTTGAGTTATCTTTTCAGTTTCTTGATAATGTCTTTCAAAACACAAAGTTTTTAAATTTTGGTGAAGTCCAATTTTTTTTCTTTTATCAACCATTGTGCTTTTGGTGAAAGAAAGAGACTCTGCCTAGTCCATGGTCGCAAGGACTTGTTCCTATATATTCTTCTATGAATTTTTAGGTTTTCCTCTTTGTGTAGGTCTTTGGTTCACTTGTAGGAGAGCATTGTCTATGGTTGTGAGACAGGGCTCCCATTTTATTCTTCTGCACTTGGATGCCCAGGCATCCCTACTCCATTTGTGGAAGACTCCTTCTCCTGCCCCTGAATTGAATTGCTTTTTAAAAAAATTTTATTTATTTATTTGTGTGTGTGTGTGTGTGTGTGTGGCCAGCTCAGCCCACCAGGGGGGCCGGGCTGGCTGGCATGTGGTGCTGGGGGATTGAACCGCGGTCCCTGTGCTTTGCTAAGCTTGTTCTAAGAAGGTGCTTTAGACCACTGAGCCATCTCACCAGCCCATGAATTGCTTTTTAATAATAGTATGTTTCAATTTTTTTTTTGTTTTTTTTTTTTGAGAGAGGGTCTTGCTATGCAGTTCAGGCTGATCTTGAACTCACTCTGTAGCCCAAGTTGGCCTTCAACTCAAGGTGATCCTCCTGTCTCAGCCCGCTGAGTGCCTGGCTTGAGTTGCTTTTTAGAAAATCAATTGATCATAATGTAAGGGCTCCCTTCCTATTTAGTAATTGGTTGTGTGCTTATTCTTTTGTAATTGGGGTAGACAAACCCTCAGACAAATATGAAAGAAGAGACTTTAAATACATCTAAAGATGACCTTCTAGGAGAAAGAAGCTAAAGAGGACACCAGCCTTCTCTGAGAGGCTGACATGCCAGCCTCTGTGTCCCACATGCCACAAACGAGGAGAAGTTGGCCTGGAGCCAGTGATGTAGGCCTCCACCTCTTCAGCTGAGAATGAAAAGTCCCAGAGAAAGCAAGGTCTTATGGCCATTTCAGGTCTGGGATCCATCCTGCCCAGTCCTGCAGGGTCTGGCGGCCGCCACTGCCTTCTCCTGGCCTTCAGCTTCTCAGCTGTGAGACAGGAGTTATGGGCAGCACATGCAATGGTGTGCGAATGTGCTCTGGGACCTGCAGAGGGCTGCTGGTGTCACTGGAGGGTGGCTAAGTGACAATACCAAAAAGCAGACTATCTTGGGTCTTCTGAGGTCCCCCCCCAGCCCTCCACCCATGCTGGACCCCCTTCTCGAGGGTTCCTGCATGGTGGCTACTCAGTCGGAACCCCTGTGGCGAGGGGACGCGCAGTGTGTACTGGGGTCACTGTTTCATATTTGGTCAGAGCTTGAGCTGAAATACCATGATATAGCATCAGCTATGCCAGGCACTGTATCACTTTCATATGGTATTTATCTGATTCTTCAAACAATTCTGTGAAGCCAGTGCCCTGTTGCATTCCCCCATTTCCAAGGTAGAGGAACAGGTTCAGAGAGGTTAAGTAGCTTGTTCAGGCGCCTCCAGTCACTAAGATACAGGCAGATATGAGCCCAGATCTGACCAACTCCACGGTGCACAAGTGGGAATGTTGAGCTATCAATCCCAGGCAAGGGTTGTGCCATCCCTGGGGGCCACGGTGGAGCAGGGCTCCCTCTTCTTGTCTACACTGGCCTTGACCACCAACCTCTGTCAGATGTCCACCTTACCAATGTCGCCGTGCAGAAGACATCTCCTGACTATCACCCAAAGAAGGTGAGGGGGCTGGGCTTCTACCCTCCACAAGAATAGCTTTGTGGTGAGGGCAGGGCAACCCTTCCTACTGGTGTGACCCAAGCCAAGGGTGTAAGATGGCCTACAGATCTTGTGTCTAAATATTTGAAAGTTACAGGTCAAACTGATGTACCCTAAACAAGAAGTGTTCTATCCTTCTACCTGGACGATATCGCCTATTGCTCAGTCTGTCAACTGGTGTATCACACAGATCTGCCATCTGTTTTACCTGTTCATTTTTCCTATCTGTTTTTCTATCTATTGATCTATCTATCTATCTATCTATCTATCTATCTATCTATCTATCTAATCTATCATCTATCACTATGTTATCTGTGAGTTATCTGCTCTGCATAAAAAACCTTCAAGGCCAAATTCAAATAAACAATTCTCAGACCTTTCGGAGGCGAGGCCCAGAGCACAGCACAGCCACCTCACTCACACCTGCTGCCTTGCTGCCGGCAGCCTGTTGCCCACTCTTGGCCTTGGGCGACACATGGTCCCTGTAGCTTTTCCTCAGGGAGGGAGGCCTAGGGAAGGGCCTTGCATGAGCACCATAGGCAGGGACTTCCGGGGTCCTAGGGAACCAGTCCTGTTAGCTACAGACGATCTGCTTCAGGAGGTGGCTACACCCAATTGCCCTGATCCTCAGACTCAGGCCTGAAGGCTGAGCTAGTGAGTTGCCTCGGGGGAACTGGCAGATGGGGTTCTGTTACCTGAGGTCCCTCACCACCTGACTGCTGGCCCAGGGCTGCAAGTGGATGCTCCAGCGCTTCCGGCAGTACCTAGCATCCAAGCACGGCCCCCAGGCGGTGGAAGCCCTGTTCAGCGACATGGACAACATCTTCATCAAGAGCCTGCAGAGTGTGCAGAAGGTGATCATTAGTGACAAGCACTGCTTCGAGCTGTATGGTTATGACATACTCATCGACCAGGATCTCAAACCGTGAGTGGGAGAGCAGCCCAGAAGGAGGGGGTGCACATAAGGGTCTACGCACTATGCTTCTAGATCACCCAGATCTGAATCGCAGCTCCGCCATTTCCTAGTTGTGGGTACTTGGACACACTTGTTTTTCTGTACCTCAGTTTGCCAGTCTGTAGAATAGGGTTGGACACTGTTTATCTTAGTTACTTTTCTCATTGCTGAGACAAAATACTGAAGACCCAGATTTAGAGGATGAAAGATTTATTTGGCTTACAGTTCATAGAAGTTTCAGTCCATAATGGGCTGGCTCCAAGGCAGGGTGGCACATGGCAGAGGGGCAACAGTTCATGGCAGGTGGAAGGTGACAAAAGCAACAAGGAGCCTTAACAGCATCTTTCTGCCCCTTCTATCTTATCCAGACTACTTAAAACTACTTAATCCTAGCGTCCTTGAGTCCAACAGTGCACCATGAACAAATCCTAGCATCACATATTCTGTGCAAAAGCCCCACCTGCGTGAGGCTTTGTGGGACATCCCGACAAAAGCCATAGCAGTGCTTGTGCCTTACAGTGAGGAGGAGGAAAAGGGCAATCATCTGTGAAGCCGTGGCCGCCAAGCCTGGCCCTAGGTCTCTCCTGATCATTGGCTGGCTCAGGAATGCTCCCCTGGTAACAGGCAAGCTGCTTCCCTCTGTGAGACCTGGGTGCAGAGGATGGAAGTGCTGTGTAAGGGAATATGGTCCCAGTGTCAGTTCCTGCCAGGAATGCGGCGTGAGGCTGCAGTACCTGTAGAGGGGGAGGAGCTGGCAGGGACTGCAGCAATGGCCCACGTGACATGACCGGACAGAGGAGCCCATGGGTTCTAAGGAGCCTAAGGTCAGGGTCAGATCAAGGGCAGGCCAGGGCAGGCCCAGGCTGGAAGGACATGGGCTCAGCTGCTCCCCAGCAGCACTGCTGGATGTGACGATGACTCCCCTGCCAAGGTCACCTTGTTAGTGCTCAAGAGCTTTTGAAGCCAGGCACAGGAGGCCAAGAGCAAGACCTAAGTGAGCCCCTGGCTTAAGGGAAACAGCCTCAGCACCGATGAGCCACCTTCTCTTTGCTGCAAGATGTGGCAGTGGCGCTAGGGTAGGCCCTGAGGAGGAATATGCTGGACGCAGGCAGCAGAGAATGCAAAGGGGGTCCCAGTTCCCCCAGGCTGCTGGGGAGCCTTTCCATCTCTGTACCCAGCTTCCTGTCCAAAACGACAGTTTGTGCAAAATAAGAAGTCGTGTGTTGGATGGGGGCCCTTGAGCTGACATTGGCCTACAGATGCAGCTGACTGTAGCCTTTGGAATGTTTTTCTGTTTAAATTTATGGATAAGATCTAAAATTTGGTAGATTTTTTTACATAAAACTTAGGATTTTTGATTTCTCTGAAAAACTCAGAGAATCCTGCCATTCTGGGTTTGCACTCTACAGGGTGACACTGTCCCACAAATGCCCTTGTTGACTCAAATGTCTTCCCAGCTTGGCACAGGCCCCAGCCCTTCTGCCATCGCCCAACCCGGAAAGTGCAGGCAAGTGCCCAGCTGTAGACACAAGCTAGGAAGGGCAGGATTCACTTGAGCTCTCGTTTATTGAAGGAAAACATCCCGACAGGATGGTCACTCCTGCCCCAGCCAGCTGCCCCTCTAGCTGCCTTTCTTCAGGGTGGACAGATGGAGGGAGTGGCCCTGCTTGGCCTGGCAGTGGGGCTGTGCACCTCTTAGCCTCAGTGACATCCCAGTGGCTCCAGGGACCGATCAGTGCTCAGGCTGCCCCTCCCTTGGTCCCAGGTGGCTCCTGGAGGTCAATGCTTCCCCCTCACTGACAGCCAGCAGCCAGGAAGACTACGAGCTCAAGACCTGCCTGGTGGAGGACACGCTACACGTGGTAGATATGGAAGCCAGGTGAGGGTGGCCTCAGCCAAGCGCCCCGTCTACGGCAGTGGGGCTGCCACCATTACAGAAGATCCCAGAGGTAGATCTGGCCTGCTTGACCATTTCACAGATAAGGAAACTGAGGTGCCCATGTAGGTGGCCTGAGGTCTTGACCTCTCCAGAGCAGAGTGACCATCTATAGTTTTCAGAAACTCAGTTAAGGAGGATTTGCCCAAAACTTCCTGACTGTGGGTCCTGGGAACAAATCACTTCATCTATGAACCTCAGCTTCCTTGTCTGTAAAATAGGAAGTATCATGACTACCCCTCAAAGTGCTTAGCTCATGGTAAATATTGTTCGAACAATGTGTCCACGATGCAAAAACAAAAAACCAGGGGGCTGGCTTCAGGTCCTGGGTGAGTCAAGGTGTTCGGCCAGTGTTGATTGGTAGGTCTGTTTTCTCTCTCTCTCCCTACTTTCCTACCTTGAACACACCTGCTCTCACACACTCAATCCCCTGCCCCCATGTGTGGCTCTGTTGGCTCTCTCCCTCCTTCCCGCTCCCTCCCTCTCTCTCTCCCTCCTTCCCCCCTCCAACTCTTTCTGTGTGTCTCTCTGTCTCTCTTCTCTTCTCTTCTCTTCTCTTCTCTTCTCTTCTCTTCTCTTCTCTTCTCTTCTCTTCTCTTCTCTTCTCTTCTCTT
>NW_004524613.1:2509571-2572586 GCF_000260255.1 Octodon degus
TCTTCTCTTCTCTTCTCTTCTCTTCTCTTCTCTTCTCTTCTCTTCTCTTCTCTTCTCTCTCTCTCTCTCTCTCTCTCTCTCTCTCTCTCATCAGATTTTTCCCAATTATTCCAGCCAAAGCTAGCGGGCTAATTCTCAGTGCTGGGGTTGAGCCACATGCTAATTCCTGGACCACTCATCATGACTCTGTTCAGGCCTAGGTCTTATGCTCACCTCCCCTGGGGTAGTGTCCACCCCACCCCGGGGTGGGGTGGGGGATCCTTAAAACAAAAACTGAGGCACTCTTGGACTGAAAGGCGAAATGGATGCTTATTCATTCAAGAAGCACTTGGGCCCCTGAGGTGGCCAGGCCTGTGCCACATGCTGAGGACACAATAAAGGGTATGATGGACCTAGTGCTACCTCCACCATGTTTTTAGTTTGGGAGAAAACTATACCAGAAATCACAAATCAGGGGCATGTTGCTGTGGTAAGTGTGTGGGCTTCCAGGATGACCCTCAGAAACCAATAGGTTTAGTCACCAGGAAACATTTAGTTGGGCACAAAAAGAGATCTGGAAGGCCGGGAGCCGGTACAGTCCCAGGAGGGAGACCTGGTCCCACTAGCTGCACCTTCCTTAACCCTGTGTCTCTCCTTGGTCCAGGCTCACAGGAAAGGAAAAGCGAATTGGAGGCTTTGACCTCATGTGGAATGATGGTCCTGTGAGCAGAGAGGAGGGGGCCCCTGACCTGCCGGGGACAGGAAACTTCATGACCAACACACACCTTGGTATGCAGGGCAGGTGGGCGCCAGGAACGTCCTGGGAGGTGCCAGGCAGTGCAGGAGGCATCTGGCCTAGCACTGTGATGACGTCAATGTGCAGCTCAGCAGCTGTGTGATCTCAGGCGAGGTCTGGATCTCTGTTTCACCTGTCCAGTGGAGATGCAATAGTCTCTGTATATGCCTAGGACGCCGCCTGGCTCCTACAGATACTATTTATCTGTCAGGAGGGGGATTTCAAAAGGCCAGGTGGGAAACAACCCAAAACATCTATTCCTTATTATTAAAAGAAATGACAGACCTCAGGGCTTGTACTTAAAGCTGGTTTGGAAAAAGTGAAAAATTTCCCTGATTATAAAAATTATTCACGCTCATTGTAGAATATTTGAAAACTAAAGAAGGAAATTTTAAAGAACATCCAGACACAACCATCTTTAACAATCTGGCGCATTTCCTTCTAGTTTAAAAAAAAAATGCATATACTCATAAACTTGGCATTGGGCTGGAGTTTTGAGTCCCACTTTTCCATCCAAGAATATTAAGAACCTCCCACTTGGAAGTGCTGCTTAGCCAAGTTTGAACCAAACATTTTACACATGTTAACTCATTTCGCCTTTCAGCGGCTTTCATGCTCATTGTAGAGATGAGGAAAGCTCTCCAGAGGTTCCCTAGACTGCTGAGGTCTCCGTCATACGTGAGGAGGACTCCTAGTCTGTCTGACTCTAAAACTTTGAATGTTGCTAGCTCAACTCTCCTGCACCTTAGCAGAATTAAGAACAAAATCACTATGGGCAGCAAAACGTTCTAGTCTCTAGATGCCAACATTTACCAAGCCAATTTCTTATAATTGGCCGGTTGACACACTTCTCTTTTTCTTACTTTCATAAATATAATACCATAGAGCCAGTGAGCTAGCTCAGTGGACTAAGCACCTGCTTTGGCAAGGGCAGGGACCAGGGTTCAATTCCTAGTCCCTCACGCCACGCCTGCCCTGCCCCAAGGGAGTGCTGAGCTGGGGACCACTTGTGCAACCCTAGTACTGGGGAGGCTGAAAACAGGAGGATCACTACAAGTCTGAGCTGCGTAGTGAGACTCTGTACCGAATACATAAATGAATAAAAAAAATACCATGATGAGTACCCTTTCCTATAAAACTCAACTGCAATTCTGGCTATTTTGCTAGGACAGATTCCTAGAAGCATAATTAGTGGATCAAAGGATTAGACTTGGCTACACCCAAACTGCTTTCCAGAAAGAATACTCCAATTTGCCAGTTTTTAATTAAAAAAGAAGAAAAATTTATGCCAAATTGATAGGTGAAAAATGCTGACTCTATTGTCCCACATGCAGTTCAGTGAGCACTGCTGAGGTTTCAGATTTTTACCTTGTATTTCTCCTCTTGTAAGCCATCCAGTCTATTTTTTTAGGGGTTGCTTAGAGTTTTCTAAATTTATCAAAGTTTTGTACATTAGTATGCTAAAGATATTACCCCTCTGTTAAACATACTGTGAATATTTTCCTGGGTTTGTCATTTGCTTTTTTAGTTGTATTTTATGGTGATTATTTTTCTTTGATGATAAGAACAAATTTTATGTTTTTCAGGGTTTGGGGTGATTTAGGACTGGATTTGGCTTCATGTAACTGAAACACCACCGAATAGTTAAATAGAGAAAGGCTGATTGTTTCACAGGAAGTCTTAGGCAGGCCATGCAGGCCGACAAGGTCACGATCCTCCAGGGACCCAGGTCCTTCCTCTTCTGCCCTGCTGCACTCAGCAGGTTGGGTTTGATCATGGTTTTTGCCTTATGGTTGCAAGGGTTCCAGACACTGTGTCCATGTCTCAGGGAGGAAGAAACAGCTAACCCCAAGCGCCAATGCTTTCTCTTCAAGCCTCTGATTTTTCATTCCAAAAGGGAAGAACACTCCCCACCCTCCTTGTCATCCCAGTGGCGAGAAAGCTTGGTGTGTTAGGCCATGTACCTGGAGCAGGACAAGGAAAAAGGGGTTATGATTTGCTCTCCACAGCAGACCCCCAAGTCTGCCACGTCCGGTTTTGGTGGGTGACTATGACGCTTCTCCAGGTTTAATGTGCATAGTCACCTGGAAAGCTGACGGGCCGATAGCTGCGCATCTGCCAAGCTCCAGGCGATGCTGTTAACTACTGCTGTGCCACACACCCTCCTCAAGCCCAGCAGCTGAAAACAGCTGTTTTCTTTGCTCATGATTCTTCCTGTCTCTTCTGGTCACGCACACAGGGGTGCAGACCCCTGGCAGCTTCACAGACATGCGCTGACTTAGGGAAGCCTCCTTCTCCAAGTGGGACTGATGTTACATGTCTGCTAGGCCTCTTCCTCCACGTGGCCATTGGCTTCCCAGTATGGTTGGCCTAGGATTCACATGGCAAAGCCTCAAGACAGAGGCTCAGACCCCCATTCCATTGGGGTTATATTCCATTGTCAGAGCAATTCGTGTGGCCAGCCTGGAGTTACAGGGTGAGGAAACAGGAGTCACCTCTTGGGGAGAATAACAAAGTCACCTTGCAGAGCTGTATGTATAGGAATGGGAGGAACTGTTACAGCCATGTCTGGGGACAGTCGCCTGCCAATATTGAGGCTAATGGTTCTTGGGTTCACCCATTTGAATAGCACAGATAGAAAACAGTCAGCTAAGGGGCTGGGGAGATGGCTCAGTGGAGTAAGTGCTTCCCCGGCAAGCGCAAAGGCCTGAGTTCAATCCCTGGTTCCGCAAGAAAAAAAAAAAAAGAAAAAAGAAAGAAAACAGTCAGCTGAACTCTGGCCCCTGCACTAACCTAAGCAAGCACTTAGTCTGCTGAGCTATCTTGCCGGCCCAGAAATCTCTAGAATTATTTCCAAGTTTCTAGTCCAGTGTTTTGGTGGATAGTGGTAAACACAGGAGGAAATTCCTTTGGGGTTGGGGTGGTATTGATGATAGAGGACTGAGCTGGAGATGTGTTCAGGGTTATCTAGGTGGAAAGGTCAGATAACTTAGAGATACGTGTGGAAGTCCAAGATGGGGTTTGCTTTGGTCATGAAGATCTGGCATTAGAAATGAGCCCAACACTTAAAAGTTAGGATGCCATGGAACTCACTTTTAAGAACCCTGGAGACACACATAGTGGGGCTTCAGTTCACTCAATTCCTCTGAGGCAGGCACAGGGCTTTTGGGTGCTAAGACAGATGGCACGTACCTTCAGGTCAGCACTTGTGGCCACATGTACAGATGCCATCAGTGTGCCCACAAATGAAATGCTGTGGAGCTGCCTTAAGGACCAGCTGACAGCAAGCAGGAGGTGGCAGCCCTGACCATGCTGGGAGTGGTGGCACCTCCACAGGTCACCCGAGCATGACACCTGGGACATACTTGTATGTCAGGGGCCACTTGTTGGCCTCCTCTCTCAGTCAGTTAAGCCCAGCACAGAAGCTGGGAAAGAGAAGAAAGCTAATGTTTACCTGTTAGGTGTCAGGCACTGTACTAGCTTTAATAATTTCCACTGAGCAAAATGGGGAGGAAAGCCTGGCGGGGGGCATGGGGGCTGGGAGTGTGGCTCTGGCACCAGACAGCCTGGGTTCAAGACCCAGCTCTGCTACTTTTGGAAATTGGGGCAAATCACTTAACCTCCTCAAGCCTGCTATTTTTCATGCATACCATTCTCATGAGGGCTGGAGCTCCTGAGTCCAGCACCTGATACCCTCTGTCTGAGGTAAGCCCCAGTAGGTGCCAGGTTTCCTGATAAATCCCTGTCCACTGCATAAGGTGGGTCCTTACCTTGGCTGAGAAAACTGATGCTTGGAGGTAAATGACCTGCTGAGCACCAGGGCACTTCAGGAGTGGACCCAGGATGCAACCCACCCCCGCCCCATTGCCTAGCCAACACCTTATTTCCCTTTTAGGCTGCATCAATGATCGGAAAAACCAGCTGCAGCATCTGTTCTGCTCCCTTCAAGCCCAGAAGAAAGCTTCCAGTTGATCCTGGCATGCTGGAAGAGGGTCTGGAAGGTCCACCCTGGCCTCTCCCCAATTCCTGCCAGTGCACTTCATCAAATTCCTCTCCCTCCTTCCAGCCTGGCAGCACTTTTGCTGGCTAGGAGGCTGCGCTAGGAGGCAGCCAATCCCGGGCCTGGACAGGCTTTAACCTTGACAGACTGGCTTGGTGACTGGGCCCAAAGAAGACAAGTACAGTAAATTCTGCTCCCCGGCAAAGATCCCATCTAATAAATGAGCCCAGGCCTTGCTTGGAGTCAGCAGCCCCAGGCCTGGCTCAGGGGATGCTGTTGGCATCAGCCACGTCCTCCTGGCTTTAGCCTCTCATGTCTCAGGTCAGCTGAAAGGGTGCCTAAAGCTAGCAAACCTGTCTGTGAGCCACAAAGCAAGCAGTTGTTACACTGTTTACTGAAAGTCTGGCCAAGTGCTGAGCCCTAAACATAGCCTCTCCTCTGCAGAACCCTGACCTTACGTTCAGAGAACCCATGATTCCACTGGCACCATCCGAAAACCAGTGAGCCAGGTGGGCAAGGTGAGGATTGGTGCTTAGTGCAGATCTCACAAAAATGCGTTTCACTGTCAGCTAAGTCTCGGGCAGCTCCCACTGCCACTCCCTGCTCTGGGCAGTTCTGGTTTCAAATGGCAGAACCTATCTAGGCTAAACCCACATCAGTTTTTAGAGATAATACTGGCAGATCCCAGAAGTGAGCCAGCTGCCCTCAGGAAGCCGGAGTGGAGCTACTCCGCCAGAACCAGGGACTTCCCTCCATCCCTGAGGCAAGTCTGTGCAGCCCGCCAGGCTCCACTGCCAGGAGAAAGCACTGAGCCAGGTGTGATGGTGTACACCTGTGATCCCAGCGCTGGGGAGGCTGAGGCAGGAAAACTGCAAGCTCCAGCCTAGGTTTGGGCAACTTGGTGAGATGCTACCTCAAAATAAAAAATAAAAGGACTGGAGACTTAGCTCACTGCTAAGGGTCTAGGTTCCATTTTCTGTATACACACACACACACACACACACACACACACCCAACAACAACAAAACCCCCCCAAAAAATAAGTGACTATGGGCTGCGGAGATAGGTCAGTGGTCTATAAACACCTGTGTAGGCAAGCACAAAGACCAGTGTTCAACCCCACCACCACATGCTGCACTGGCCCTGCCCCGCACGAGACCAGGCTGGGTGGCACATGTCTATAATCCCTGGTTGGGGAGGCTCAAAACAGGACGATCACTACAAGTTCAAGCTGTGTAGTGCGACCCTATACTAAATACACAGAAATTTTTTTTAAAAACTGAGTGGCTTTTGGGCCTGGCATCCACCCTACCAGGGAGTTAGGCATGTTTCAAGAGAAACTGTAACCCAGGCAAACGTAACAGATAGCACCCATCAGGGAATCCTGCAAATTTCTAATTTTTACATTTGTATTGTAAAATATGCAACATATCCATATGGTTCAAAGTTCAAAATCTTTCTTTTCACCTTCATGCCCCAACTCTTTTCTTCCTGCCCACAGAGCCATGCAACGTCACAGTTAGGCAGATGGGACACCTGTTCTGCCCTTGCTTTTATCACTTACATCCTGGAGCTTGTTCACCTCAGCACTCTGAGAGCTGCTCCTCTCTGCCGGGCCGTGAGCAGCCCACTCGGAAGCCCAGATTCCCTTAACCAGGTCCCCACAGGCAGGACACACAGCTGTCCAAACCCCACCTGGCTCTTAGGGTCATCACAGGGGGAATTCCAAAACTCTTTAAGATGTAACACTGTAGGTCTGGGCCAAATTTGGATTATGTGGTATTCTGCTTGATGGACACCTACATTATTTAAAAAAACATAATTATTTAATCTTTTATTTATTTGGTGCAGGGTCTCACTAGGCAGCTCAGACTTGTAGTGATCCTCCAGACTGAGCCTCTCCAGCGCTGGGATTACAGGCGTGGGCCACCACACCTTATCTCTGCGGCCACCATGGCATGTGGAACTGGGGGTGGAACCTGGGTCCTTGTGCTTGCCAGGCAGGTGCTTAGGATGGCCAAACTATCACCCCAGCCCAACACCTACATTTTTAAACATTTTCTGAATCAGCATTTTAAGACAGGAGAGTCAATGTAATCTATTTTATCACCTTTTGAAAAACTTGGGGCTGGGAAGATGGCTTAGTGGAATAAGCGATTCCCTGGCAAGTGCAAGGGCCTAAGTTCAAACCCTGGTTCCACCAAAAAAACAAAACAAAACAAAAAAAAACACAACTTAAGGGCTGGTGAGATAGCTCAGCAGACTAAATGCCAGCCTAGTTAAGTGCAGAGACCTAGTTCGATCCCCGGCACCACCTGCTGCGCCAGCCCCGCCCCCAGGCACACTGAGCCTGCCACCAAGCAAACTTTGCTTATTTTTTATTTTTTTAGGGAAGGGTCTACAGGGTGTTCAGGTTCTCACTACTAAATCAGACTCATAGTGAGCCACCTGTTTACAGCCTCCTAAGAGCTGGGATTACAGGCGTGCGCCACCACACCTAGTCTCAATTGCCATCTCAGTGTACCCCGAAGGTAGGGCTGGCATGGCAGGCCCAGGGATCAAACCCCCAGCCCCTGTACCTGCTTGCAGGTGCTTTAATCCGTTGAGCTATTTGGCTAGCCCAAGCCTGCCACCAAGACTGGGCACGGTGGTACACACCTGTAATCCCAGTGCTGTGGAGGCCAAAAAAAGGAGGATCACTGTGAGTCTGAGCTGCATAGTGAAACCCTATACCAAATACATAAAAAAAAATAAAAAATAAAAAAGAAAACTTAAGCCTATTTTTCTATATAACTATGGGACACTTGGAACAAAAACAATTGAGGTATGCCCTCTCCATTTTGTCACTTGTCATCTACCTAAGCTGCCACCTCTATGCAGGTGGGGTACTCTAAAAGAAGAGTTATGCCCTCAGATAAAAGACTATAAGTTGCTTATTTAAATAAAATTTATTAAGCCCTTAAAGAGCACACAGGAAAGTTCTGTCCCGACAGTACAAACACCAGGATCTCAGACCACAAAAGCAGGGGATGACACTAACAGAGCAGCAGGCAAGTAACCCGCTGGGCCTCCCAGGGCCACTTCAGCAAGGCTCATCTGCCCAAGAGTAGTCATGGGCTAGTAAGCAGCAGGTAAGACCAGACCTGGAGGCATTGGGCAAGGTGTCTGCCCCAGACCCTGTATAACATGGGGCAGCCAGTCTGTGCTTCTTGCATCAGCCTGTCCCTTGCTCTGGTCCACTCCTGCCACTCACTGCCCCCAACAGCCTCCGCCTCTCTCTTCTGAGGAATGCCAGCCGGAGGCTCCTGCTCCATCCCGCGCCTTCCCCTGTGCCCATCTAGACAGCAGGCCAATGTTGAGAAGCGCCTGCTACAGTAATTCTCACACCCACACCTACTGTTGGCTGCCAGGCCCTGTCAATAGGTCTTGTGTCCACCAAGCCCCAGGAATCAGGAACAGCACACAGGGACACGCTGAAGGGTCCCTGATACCACAGAGCAGTCAAGCGCTAAAAGCTTTGTGCAAGAGCCACACCAGACTCCTGATGTCTGTGCCCTTGCAGGGCCAATCTGTCCTTGCAGGTTTCAAGGCCAAAAGTACTGGGGTCTCCGCAACTGCAGGGGAGATGGTAGCTGTGGGTCCCCATCTTGGCACTGAAGTCTCATCCTTTCAAGATGACCTTGAGAGCTCTAAGCTCATCCTGATTGAGTGGGTTCAAGTTAAAGCCCTTCAGCTCCGGTTTGCCTGTAGGGAGAAGACAACGCATGAACAGGCCTGGCCTCCCACTGCCCCACATACTGTTAGCTCCAGTGTCAGCCCAGCAAAGGGGTTAGTACTGTGTTTATGCTGCCAGGCCTGCCCCATAGTCTGAGAGGAAAAAGCCTGAGACCTGGTGCACACTGGGTGACACTCATCAGCTCCCTCGGAGGCCATGGACTCTAGAAAGCCCTTCCTGAATCTCTCTCATTGCAGCCCAGGAAGTTTATATTTAGAATCCCAAAGGAAAGTTATTGAAATTCTAGAAGTTAATTCCAATCTACACTTCAGTGCAACCCATGATACAGAAACAATTACATACCCCAGCTGGGGGAGCCAAGGGCGTCCTAAGTACAGCTAGGATGAGTTAACTGGAACACAGGCCCGACCCAAGGCTGAGCCCAGATGCTATTAATTCGTGATGAGCGTGGCTCAGGGATGAGCGACTGCGAGGAAGCAGGTGAGTGCTGTAAGCTGGGCTAGATAGGAGGCCGGAAATCACCTCTGCAATATGCAGAGAGGATATGTAGGAGTAATCTGCGTAACACACCTTGAAGTAGTATCTAGCATTTTGGGGTCAGTGCTTCAGCTCTGTGTAACATTTTATGCCCCAGGAAGTCATAGCCTCTTTTCTGGAGGCTCAATCCCTTGTATGACCCCATGCACAGCTCTCCCTCCCACCTAGCTCACTTTTTGGGGAGCTGTGGGGCGGGGTAACACGACCTGCTCCTTTGCTTCAAAGACTACACTTCAGCACTTTGGCCAAACTGGTTTGCATTGCTTAAAGCCAACTGAAGGGATAAGGAAAAGCCCCAGCCAGCTCTATCAATACATGGAAATAGGGCCAGATTTAGCTAAAATAAAGATAATTACTCTTATGTCAAAGAGAGTCCTTCACAATGGACAACCTTTGAAGTTAGGGCTGCTGAGAGACCACCAAAACTTCAGCTCTACTGTTGGCCCCTGAGGCCTGCTAAGATTCCTGTTAAAGCTAGCCTGGCATTCAGTGTGAGACCATTGTAGGCCTGGTATGTGGCAAAGAAGCTGTGTTAGGGATAAGACCCTCTAGCCTCCCTGTGCATCCCACCTCTCAGTAGCCACAGACAACCACTGCCTACTGTCTCCCCCTCTAGCCCGTGCACACCCTAGCTACCACCCACCTCTTGGGGGCTTCCCACTGCAGCCCTTCCCAGTAGGTACTGCCAGTTCTCTGCCCTCTTAGTTCCTAGTTTTCCCAAGCCAATACCTTGAGCCTCAAAAAGGCGGTTGACTTTCACTTTAAGTTGTTTCCGAAGTTTTTCTATTTCTTTATCCAGGTGGTCCTGATCTGAAAATGAAGCAGGCAAACAGAGAACAAAGCTGTACATTGGAGAGAGGGACCCAGACAGGGGGGACACCAGCCTCCCTCAGCCCCTTAGGAGCAAGGGACTAAAGGCTGGAGAGACAGGTCCTGCCCTGCCCACTCAGCGCCGGCGCAGCCCTCTTCACTCCGGGCCTAATGGTCTTTTTCTCACTATGCACCATACACTGGGATGGCAGCGCATGGGCAGCAGCATCAGACCCCGAGGCCCGCTTCCCACAGCAAATCACACAAAAGTTAACTGTGGGAGCATAATGAGGACTCAGCAGACCCGGAGATGGCTGAGGGAATCTTACAAACACAAGTCCATCAAGACATGGAGTTTTCAGAAAAGCACAACTGTGGAAACATGACTTCAAATAACAGTGAGCAAGCCCTAAATGTTCCAGCTCAACCTGAGTAAACAAAAAGGTCACACTGATGGTCATGGGCTACATAGTGGCATGATGGCAGAGCCTGGGGACCCACTGACCGCTAAGTGACATTCCATCTGCTCTAAGACATCTTCTAGCTAGTCTGCCTTCCCAGACTTTCATCCTTTCTGACAGGAGTCCTGAATGGCCACACTCTGGGCTCTGGACTCTGGCTTTACTGTTCTTTGTAAATAAGCCATGCCTTGTGAGCTTGCCTAGTCTGTGTCAATCCCTGAGAACCCATGGAATTATTTCCTGGTGCTCAGAGCCCTGAAGATGTCCTAGAAACCCACTAGATACAGTGACTAGGTCACATTTGTGGGCCAGCAGGGCCCAGCACCAGATCCCGGACCCTTGTGATATTTTTCCAAAGAGTTCCAGAATCTTACGGCTTCCAAGACTTAGGTAAGGCTGGGTCCCCAAGCTGTGGCACAGCCTAAAGCAGTGGTGGCAAACCTACAGTACATGTGCTACAGCTGGCTGGCTGTCATTACTGAGAGCTCTGATACGTGCACCATCACTCCCCTAAAGGTTTGCTCCCCCAAAATTGCCATTTTTAACCCAGTCTCTACTACAAGGGTATGAAAAACCATACTTCCTCAAGCCTCAGTTTGTTGGGTTTTCTGTTTTTTGTAACCAATCCACTCTTCCCTGCTACACAAGTACTCTGCTAGACACACACACTCTTATCCATATCAGTATGGACCCTGTAACAGAGAATTTTGGTCTTCCATCAAATTGGCCAAAGCCTGAATCTCAATTCCAGGTTAAGGCCAGGCAGATGGGAAAAATGGAGAGACCCATGACCCAGCCACCGGCAGCATTACCTTTCTCAATCATGTCCTTGGTCTGAGAATGAGGCATCTTGATGAACATACTCCCGAAGCAAACCATCACATCTTCTGAAATGGCAAATGATCATTTATTCAACAAGCACTTCTTTTTTTTTTCTTTCTTATGGAGACAGAATATGACTGTGTACAGGCTGGCCTTGAGTTCACTATGTAGCCCAGGTTGGCCTTGAACTCATGGCGGTCTTCCTGCCTCACACTCCCAAATGCTGGGATCACAGGTGTGCACCACCACACCCATTCTCCAACGAGTAGTTTTTTTTGTGTGTGTGGAATTGGGAGTTGAACTCAGACCTCTGCTCTTGCCAGGCAAGTGCTTATTCTATTGAGCCATCTCCTCGGCCTCCTCCAAGTAGCTTTTGAGCACTGACTTACTATCCGGCATTGAAGATGGTGAGAATACAGGAGAATAAAGCAGAGTTCCTGCCCTCATGGAGCTCACATTTCACTGGAGGACAGGGAATAAGCAAAGACTGCTAAGGGATGTAGTGAAAAATAAAGCTAAGTAAGAGACACAGACTAGAGGGACTTGCTACTTATACCCAGTTGTTCCAGGCCTCACTGATTATGTGATATTAGGCAAAGACCTGAAGAAAGCGAGAGTTTATCTAGGGAAGGGGAATTAGGCAGAGGAAACAGGAACAGCAAGGATCTATATAGTGTGCTTGGGTATCAGGAACAAGTTCCAGTGTGAGTCAATGAGTAAGAGGACAGAAGACTGGCAAGTCCATGGGGGCCTGGGTTACACCATCTTGCAGGATAACCCTGGATTTTACTTGGTGAGGTTCTGTACATCCCAGTGGACTTTAAATAAAACACAAAGTCGTCTCATGGCCTTCAAGGCCCTTCATTATCACTTGGTTATTGTCCATCTCCTCAGGCTCAATTCAGGCCCCTCCTCACCCTCACAGCCACTTGGTTCACCTCAAGAGCCCATTCCCTCCTTCTTCCCATATTCTTAACACCCCTCCAATACCACCATTTGCTATGTCACAATTTATTTTATTTATTTATTTATTTATTTATGTATTTTTAGGGAAGGGTCTACAGGGTGGTCAGGGTCTCACTACTAGATTGGACTCATAGTGATCAGCCTGTTTACAGCCTCCCAAGGTTGGGATTACAGGTGCATGCCACCACACCCAGTCTCAACAATTTTCAATGATCTACTTTATGCTGGTTTTGTCTATAGGGCAACCAAGGTAAGAACTGTCATTTTTACCCCCTACACACACGTGCGTGTGCACACACGCGCGCGCGCGCACACACACACACACACACACACAAGTGTCTGCCATTACCAGTGAGCCAGGAGCTAACAGCGGTCATTGAAGTGAGCAGCTAAAACCCTGAGCCACAGTCTCTATGTCAGACCTAAACATCTGCTCTCTTTCCTCCACGACCTAATTCAGTTTCCCACAAGGCTGGGTAACACATGTGTGGTTGCCTGCCTAGTCTCTACCAGGGACAAGAAAGGCCTTCAAAGGAAGACTGAACAGGTTTTCTAGGGCTGCGGTAAGGAAGTCACAACTTACCAGAGAGGCTAAGATCCTTCTGTAGGGCTCTCAGGCCCTCTCGGTTCTGATTCCTCTTGGTGTCAAGGTCCACAATCTGAAAACAGGAGCAGATGGAAGCTCAGCTACCTGTTGCCCCAACCTATCACCTTTCAACAGACAAGTGGCTGAGGACACACCACTCCTGGGTTGCTTCCTAAAATGAACTCATGTGTGAATGCATTTCTCCTCCCACTAAGCTTCCAAGTTCTTAAAGACCACACTTTACACAGAGGCCTGGTTCTAAGAAGGTGTTGAGAAATGTTTGCTGACTAAATAGGTAACTCTGTACTATCCACTCAAACTTGAGAAACACTGAGGAGTGAAACCATCTCCCCTAAGCTACTGTAATTCACCAGGCCCAAGAAACTATTTTCAGACAAGCTCTTCTAGTTAATTCTCTTTCTAAAATTATTTATTTATTTATTTATTTATTTATTTATTTGGTACAGGGTCTCACTATGCAGCTTGGACTCTTATTGATCCTCCTGTCTCAGCCTCCCCAGTGCTGGGATCACAGGTATGCGCCACCATTCCCAGTTTCAGTGGCCAGCGTGGTTTGGACCAGCATGGTATGAGGTACTGGGTATCGAACCTGGGTCTTTGCGCTTGCCAGGGAGGCGCTCAGACCACCGAGCTATTTCCCCAGCCTCTTCTAGTTAATTCTGAACCAGCTGAGGAAATCCCAATGGGGATGGCAGTGCACATCTGTAATCCCATACTTGGGAGCCTGATGTAGAAGGATCACAACAAATTCTAGGCCAGCCTAGACTACATAGCAAGACCCTATCTCAAAACAACAAGAACAACCCCACCTCCACTAATTCTAGACTGGGGGCCAGGGATTTGGCTCGGAGGTAGAATGCTTGCATAGCAAGCTGGAAGCCCTGGGTTTGGTCCTCAGCACCAAAAACAAAAAGTTAACCGCCCCTAAAAAAAATTCAATCAAAAAAAGTATAGTAAAATTTAAAAAGTAATTCTAGACTGGAACAGCAGCAGTAGAGACACTAGCACAACCAACAACCACTCCAGAAGTGAGGAGGCAGTGCCAATATCTGCTTTGAGAGTGATGGCTCTGGAGCTACAAAATCCAGGTTTAAATCCGGGGGAAAATACCTTGTGCCTGGAGCACGGAGCTTAATGAGCTAACAGTGCCTGATACACTGTAGATACCTGACAGATTAAACCAAAGCTGCTATGAACTCATCAGTCTCATCCCGCACACCTTGATAGTGTTTAACTTGACAGGCTTCCCCATGCCTTCGGAGCCTTTTCACTGCAGATAAGAGGGAGTCATGAACTATGCCTGCCTCCTCCGTCTTACTCAGCTCTTTAGGTAACCATCATCAGGGCCTACTGAGTCCATCTTCCAAGTATATTACGGACCACTGACTCGCTCCATCACCACCACCTGGTGCAAATATATCTCGAGTCTGGACTACGGCAATGGCTCCTTGATGGTCTCCTTGCTTCGACTCTGGCCTCCTGTACTCTATACTACACGCAGCAGCCCCAAGGATCCTTTTATAACCTAGATCCAGTTACATCATCCCCACTCCTACTCCCTTCCTTATAAAACTCGGCCCTTAAATCAGAACTATAGGTAAACTCCCAGCGTGCGTCCAAACGACCTGTAAGGACCAGCACCCTCTCGCCGGTCCCCATTCAAGCATCTCCTCTGTCCCTCTTGTGTCCTCATAGCCTTGGGTTAGGCCGGAGCTCGCAGATCAGTGACAGAGGGCACAACTGCATTTTGAAACGGGTGCTTAGGGACCACCCCCCCCCCCAGGGCGATACTGGGACAGAATCTGGAAGAGGTAGGAAAGACCACCAGGGAACGCCTAGCACAGAGCAGGCATTCACTCAAAACCAGCCGGATAAGAGTGATGCACCACGTCGAGCCAAGCTTCTGCCGGACCTTATCGCAAGCCGCCCTCGTCGGGGGCCGACAGACCGCCAGCCAGGTCCATTCACGGTGACCCCGGACCCCGGGGCCACAGAAGGGCCTCCCACCTGCCGCTTGTCGGCCAGCACCTCCTCGGCGAGCTCCTCCACCTCAACAAGGTATCGCAGCACCCGTTCTGCCTCCGGGGACAGCATGGCTGCCGCAGCTCGGGCTGTGACTCGCACGCCGCTCGGTTCTAGCTCTGCTCAGGAACTCACTGCTCACCTCTGGGCTGACTCTCCTTGCGCATGCGCCCCAATGACGGACTTCCGGCACGCTTGCGCACTGATAGAAAGACGGCGCGTAAGCCCAACCGCACAGCATCAATGGGACGTCAGAGGCGGGGCCTGGCGTTGGGGCGGGGCTGGAGCGCCCCCTGCAGACCCGAAAGAGCACAGCCGGAGACGCTGACTTACCCCTCCCTCTCTTCAAATACTTGAGAAAATATGTGCGGGTCAGTTTAAGGTGCTGAGTGTAGCAGGGAGAAAAACAAGATTCTCATCCCCTTGGAACTTTATCCTGGTAGGAAACTCTGACAATTAATGATAAGTGATTATGTAATTATCTACTATGGAAGGACGCAATCAAGGGTTTGGAGGTGTATAAATCATTTTCTCCCTGTTTAGTGAACACCAAAAAAGCCTATGTGGAAGTGTGACTTATATTTAATCTCTGTCTACTTCAACTTCCAATCTCTTAATACAAGGGAATAGAAATTTTCCTGTCTCTCCCTGCAGGATGGAAAAGAAGCGGTAACCACTGCACATTTTCCCAGAAAGTAGTACTCATTAAACCTTTTTAAAATCCAATGCCCAGAGTAGTTGACTTAGCCCCAGAGAAGGTTCTGGAGAAATTGACAGTGAGCAGTGAGTGCCGGCCCAGAAATGCAGCCCTGTAAGAGCTAGGACTTGCATCACCGCTGCCATAGGATTCCAGAGGCCTTCCCGGAAGAGGCAGCCCGAAGCAGTGACAGGTGGAATAGGAGGGTTCCCTAGAGCTCTCTGTGCCCATACCCCATTGTCTAGCTGCAAACACCAGGCTCACCAAGGCTCAGAGGGAGATGAGGACCCTACCTCCTGCCTCCCTCACTCTGGCTTTTTATCTTCCCTACTTTTTTCTTTTTCTTCCTGGTATTGAGAACTGAATCTAGAGCCTTCTCACTGAACTCCATCCCTAGTCTTTTTTTATTTTTATTTTTTCAGAGACAGTTTTAAGTCACTAAGTTTCCTCGGCTGGACTCCTCCTGGGTCAGCCTCCCAGACTGCTGGGATCACAACCGTGTGCCACTGTAACCAGCTTTATTCTCCCCTGTTGATTTGTCGTAATTTAGCCCTCTCACACTCTGCCTTGATTTAGTTTCGTAGACATCTTTGTGTAGTTCATTATTGCCCCATCTCACACCTGCACACTTTGACCAGAGAGGGGCAGTGCCTCATCACACAGCAAGTTGGGTGTAAATCTAGGGCAGGAAGTGCTCTGGTCTCCATCCCGCAGCTGCCTCTAGACTCTGCCCCCAGATGGTGCTCCCCCCAGAAGCCACAGCCGCACCTCCTTTTTGTCTGGCCTCTGGCTGTCTTCAACTACCAGAGGCAGAGCTAATCTTCCTATAACCGCCTGGTGTGGGGCAGCAGGGGGACTCATTAAGGATTCCTCATTGAGGGTGAATTTGTCGCCAAATCCGGGATGTTTTCTGTAAACACCTTCTGGTTCAGAAATTCAGACACAGGCCTTGCAAAGAAGGGGCATATTTGCCAATGGAGATTCACAGGCATCCCTTGGGCCTGCCCAGAACTGAGGCTCTTCTACCTCAGTGCCCAGAGAGGCTGGGCAGGCTGACCCCTGACCCTGCCAGGTGGGCCTGAGGTGGAGAGAGTTGAGGGAGGCTCACATTGGGGCCATTCCTGGCCACTGGAAATTATGGGGGGATCATAGCCATATCCAAGGGCCAGCATGGTCAGATCTACAAGGACTCTTAGAGATCATCTATATTTCTTAACTGCTTATTTCACAAGTATGTAATCACTTCCAAGGCCTCGTGATAGAAAGTTCACCGTAACCAAACCTAGGAATGGTCCCTGACCTTGGAAAGCTCCAGGCCAGAGAATGAGACAATCAACGTGTGAACAAGCGAGTGTATCATGTACCCGGGGGTGATACGTGCTCTAGGGGAAACAGCAGGGCAAGGTGGAGAGGGGATGGTATGGGTATTTCTGGAGATAAAGTGACCGGGAAGGGCTTCTCTGAGGAGGTGGCATTGGAGAGTGTGTGGGATGAGCTGTGTGCATATCTGGGGGAGCCACTTGGCAGGCAGAGGGAACAGCCCTGTGATGTGGCTTTATTTGTTAAGTTGGGAGAACAGCGAGGCCAGTGGAGGTGGAGAGAATGAGTGAGGGAAAAGGGATAAGAGATGAGGTCAGAGAGAGGGAGGAGGCATTGAGCACGCCAGGTGTAAAAAGGGCCATCACCATCCCGCCCAAATCCCCAAGCACTTGCTGGAGGTCACCTGCACTCCCTGCTGCACAGGCCTGTGGCTGGGGCTCATCTCTGCCCACTGATGCAGGTTGGGTGGTGAGTGCCAGTGAGATGATACCTAGAGGAATGAGCCCCTACCCAGAAGAAAGAGAAGCCAGGTACTGTGCCCCCCAGTGTCTTTGTCCCTCTGTGGGAGACCCAAAAGGAGGCTGCTGCAGTCATGAAGACAAGGCCAAGGTCACAGAGCCTGGGGGAGAAGGGGCTGGTGACCAGTGGTGCGCTTCTTAGGGACCTTGCACATGCTTCTCCATCCACTAGGATACGTGTCCCCATGCCTTTGTACCTGTGTAACTGTCATAGACCCCCATCTCTCAAGATCCCTCCAGGCCCCCACAGCTGCTTCCCCATTTCTACACTTAACACATTGTGTTTTTTCCCTCTAAACACTCCCTTCCCAGGCATGAGCCCTCGGAATGAGGACCTTGTCGATCAAGTTCTCTGCTATATCTCCAGGACCAAGAATGGTGCCTGGTGCACAGCAGGCATGCAGTTCATGCTTGTGAAATGAATGAGTGGCTTTTCTAAAATCCGAAGATGAGCAGAGATAACTCAGGGTTACCAGCTCCCCATCATGGGGGTCAGGAGTGTGTGTGATTGGGGTACTACAGAGGAAGTTCAAACTCTGTGAAGTGATGCTTCAATCTTTCCCAAACAAAACTCTCCACGTGATCACACTGTGGCCAGCTATGTCCCCAGCCTCAGCCACCCAAGTCTGGGGTGTGGTTCTGGAGGCCTTGTTTGGGGGACTGGTGTCAACAAAAATAATTTCCCTTTTTGGGTCTACGTTTCTTCCAAGCTAGACCTTACCATCTCAGGGCCTGCAAGTTCCTCTTTCTTGCCTGGGTTGAGGCAGGATGTGGGGCAAATAGTGCTGAGTTATCACACACCCTGGCATTCCTTAAAAGAGCAGGCTGAATTCTATCCACTTACAGAAGGGAAGATGTGAAAGAAGTAGATATTGGGCACTACTCAATAAAGACTAATGTCCATTGTTGAATTAGTTATTTTGATGAAAGGTAAAAATAATCTTAGACCTAAATCAGTAATTCTGTTAACTAGAAGATCACAGAATCTATCCATCATACTTTTCAAGATAGCTGGTTTTTACTATGGGGAAAATAGATTAAAATTATACCATATGCTAAGTTGCACTTAGGTCTATAAAAGAATCTATAGAGAAATCTATGCAATATAATTTGTCCATATTAGTTTTCATTTGAGGGAAAGAGTTCTAAAGTTATCTCCAAAGCAGTTTTCTCGTCAGTTGAAAAGTCCTTCAGCAAGAGAACTATTGGGAAACCATGGTGTGGTGGTGGAAAAGAAAAGCTCCCTCAGTTTTTGGAGGGAATGACTTTAAAAATACTTAAATGGTTGAGTTTACTTGGTGCCGTTAAAAATTAAACTTTTCAATTTTAACATTGCTGTTACATCTGAAATAAACTTATGTGATGTTCTGGTAAAAAAAAAAAAAAAAAAAAAAAAAAATCAGGCTGAAGCCACCATCCACACACTGACTGAGATCACAGCCCTGCTGGATTCCCTCTACCTCTCTGTGCTTCTCCCCTACTGATTAGAACCCTCCAAGGCTCCCATCCCACTCTTCACCAAGACCTGCCGGATCTAGTATGACCTTTCTTAGCACTCTGAACTGCCCCTTACATCCCTACTGTTCCTCAGACAAGCCAGCTGTGGTCCTACCACAGGACCTTTGCCCTGGCTCCTCCTTCTGTCTGTATTTTCTCTCATAACTCATGGCTCTCTCCCTCATCTCCTACAAGTCTTAAATATTACCTATTCGGTGAAACCCACTTTGACCACCTTATTTTAAAATATGATCCCAATTTCCTGTTCAGCCTCCTCTCCTTTTTTCTTTCTGAAACTTTTGTCACCTCCCAACATGCTATGTAATTACTTACTAGGCCTATAGTTAATCTTTTTTTTCTACTGGAAAAGATACTCCGTAATGACAGGAATCTTTGTCTCCATCGTTCTCCAGTAGACCCTGAACATCTAGAATAGTGCCTGTCACCCTTTGAGTGAATGCGAATTTGAGCCAGAATTCCAACCAAGACCAGGCCCCAGATTCATCTTGGGATGCAGGAGTTGCGGGGGGGGGGGGGCAGTAACCCCTGACAGGCCTCATAGACAAAGACAGAGGACTGGATTTGCTCTTAGATCAGTGAGACTCCATGGAAGGGGTTTGAGGAAGCACAGGCATTGGGTTTGCCTGGTGAAAGTCCTTCTGGTTCTGGTGGAAGAATGGGCTGAAAGGGCTATGTTGTACATTTTGGGGTAAGCAGGTGATGCTAGGGGCTTAGAGAGGTGACCCGGCTGCAGCTGCACTGGGGCTGGGAGAGTAGCTCAGTATCCCAATTCTCCAAGCAGCCTGGGTGGCTGCCCTACCAAGCTTGGCCTCTGACAGCTACTTCAATGTTGTGAATGAGCTCTTTGGTCCTCTGGGTGGTCCCAGCTCCGCCCTCTACTTCCTTTGCACCCTTGCTGCTTGGCAAGTAGAAAGGAGGCCTCTGACTCCTCCTCCCTGAGCTGGAGAATAATCCCTTACATTCACAAGATTCTCTTGCCCTGGCTTCATCCTCCCACGTCCCTGGGTAGAGCAGAAATCAGAGTCCCATTGGGCAGATGAGGACAATGAGATCAGGAAATAGGAGGGGATCCTCCTAAGGTCATGCAGCCAGATGGGGACACCAGGTGGGGACATGTTTTCCAATTCTCCATGCCTATATTTTCAGCAGGCAACAGATGGCCCCAGGGCTTGTGTTGAAAAATCTTAAGTGACCCCAAAAGAGTACAAGCCCAGAATATTCCAGGACCCCCTGAGCTTTACTAGTACCTTTAATCTTTTCTCCCCCAACATTTTGAGACAAGGTCTCGCTATGCAGTTCAGGCTGGACTTAAACTCACTAAGTACTCCAGGTTGGCCTACCACCAGGGTGATCCTCCTGCTTCAGCCTCCCAGGTGCTGGGATTGCAGGTGCACACACTCCCCCATTGGTGAGATGTGCACTTAAAGACAGTGGTGAACCTGAAGAAGACTCACTGGGGGGCTTGAGTGTGGCAGGGCAGGGAGGGCGCAAAGGGCATTGGACAGGATTGCTCTGCAGCCTCTCTGCCCTCCAGACCTTTGGTGACTTCAGATGTCTCCTGTTTTCTAACAGCTGCAAAATATTCTATAGTGCAGAGACACCAGAGTTCATTTCTTAGTCTTCTCAATTAAAATGCAGTTATTTCTCATGACTAAATTGCAGAGGGCTATGGGCCAGCGAGATAGATCAGTGGACTAAGCGCCTGCTTAGGCAAGTGCAGGGACCTGGCTTGATCCCCAGATTTGACAAGCAGGAATATTCACTACTATACTAACAAGGATGGGCTGTTGATCCCCAGATTTGATTCCCAAGTTCGATCCCCGGTACCACATGCCATGCTAGCGCTGCCCCCAGGCATGCTGAGCTGGCCACCAAGCCAGGGAGTGGTGGCACAGTCCTGTAATCCCAGCGCTGGGGAGGCTGAAAGCAGGGGGATCACTACAACTCTGAGCAGCATAGTGAGGCCCTGTAGACCCTGTACCAAATACATTTTTTAAAAAATTGCAGAGGGCTGAGTTCATCCCACAAAGTCATATGGCACATGCCCCTGTTAGGCCTGTGAGTCCTTCTTCTTGTTCATATTATTTTTCCCAATCCCACCCAATTTTCTACTATGTTGAGGCATATCCTCAAATATCTGGACTCTCTTACAAAATGTATAAGGCTGCTTTATGTATTTGCATATTTTAAATTTTATTTATTTATTTATTTATTACACAGGTTCTCGCTCTATAGTCCATACTATCCTTGAACTCACTATGTAGTCCATGCTGGCCTCGAACTCATGGCTATCCTCCTGGTTCTGTCTCCCCAGTGCTGGGATTACAGGTGTGTGTCAATTAAAAAAAAAATTAAAAAAATTTAATTTTAAATTTTTTAAATGGCCATTAAAAAAAAATTCTTATGGAAGTGTTGCACATGGAGAGAAGAGCAGAAGAATCACAAGTGTGCTACTCATGAACATTCCAATCCTTACCACACCCATGTCACCAGCACTAGATCAAGAATGGACCACTGGGGCTGGAGAGATGGCTCAGTGGTCTAAAGCACCTACTTGAAACAAGCTTGGCAAAGCACAGGGACCGCGGTTCGATCCCCCAGCACCACATGCCAGCCAGCCCCGCCCCCTGGTGGGCTGAGCTGGCCACACACAAACACACACACAATAAATAAATGTAATAAATAAAAATTAAAAAAAAAAAAAAAAAAGAATGGACCACTGGCAGCACCCAACCGATCCCTTCAAACACTGTCTCTAAGGATGCAGCCCAGTACGCACATCTGTACAGCATGGTGACCCCGAGGCTGGTCCCAGCCTCCGCATACCATGGATTCGTTTTGCTTGCTTTCAGCTTGGCACACACAGCATCACACAGTGTGATGCTCTTTTGTGTCAACTTCTTTCATTCAACTTTCTGAGATTTCTCTCTGTGGCCACACACAGCGATGGGCAGTAAATTCTCAGTGCCGTAGGGGGCTCCTTCATAGGACTGCATCATAATAAAACCATTCTATGAGAACAAGTATGCAGTTTCCACCTCGGGGCTGCAACCAGCTGTGCAGATGTAAACTTTCCTGTGTGTGTCTTCAGGTGCACCAAGTATGTGTGTGTGTGTGTGTGTGTGCGCACGTGTATTTATTTATTTATTTATTTATTGTCTGTGTTGTGTATACCTAGGAGCAGAACTGTTGGGTGTGTTCTGTTTTTGTAGATATTCATAAACTGGAGGTGCATTTTAATTTACATCATGTCATTGAGCTGTAAATCAATTCTTTCCCTGCTTCCCTAGCTTGATCGTGAGAACTCCTGAGTTGCTTCCAGGTGGGCCTGCACACTTGGGTGGCCGTTCTCTTCCCATTAGCACCCAGTGCCACCCTGAGCATCTTGGCGTGCTGTTGTGACCTAACCACTGCCACATTCCTCTCCAGAAGAGCTGTACTCACCCATTTCCTGCTTCCAAGGCCCACCCTCACCAGCACTAGATGAACCCGCCTTTCTATGTGTCTGTTTGCCAGTGTTGTACCTGCATTATTTTTACTGGGCTACACTCTTACAGAGAGTGTGTGGGTTGTTTTTCCATCTTTGTAGATCACCCTGCAGTGATCCACCCAGAACATGCCTCCTCCTTGTCTTTGGGATGAATTCGTTTCTATCTTGTTTGATCCTGCTCTGCTTGAGCCCTGGTTCCCAAATGCACCTTACTTTCCCAGCCCTCTGGGTGAGTACTTGCTCCTCCCCCCAGGACCCTCTCCCTGAAAAAACGCGACCATCCTGGCCAGGCCCTCAGGAGGGCTGCTCTCCCTCAGGTCTCCAGAGGGCACTGGTTCTCATTTTCTTCTACCATAGGTCACTGTTGTTTGGATCACACCATGTTCTCCTGAGTTTAGTTTCTCACCAGTCCGGGAACCCACTGAGGACAGGGGCTCCATGAGTGTCCTCCTGGGAGACCAGAAGAGAAGGCACTCAGATTTGCTGAATGGCTGAAGCCGTGGTCCACCTGAGGAGAGAGTTAAGGATCCATTTCTCTCTCCTCCCTTCTTTTTTTTTTTTATATTTATTTATTTTTATTTACTACATTTATTTATTGTGTGCGTGGCCAGCTCAGCCCACCAGGGGGCGGGGCTGGCTGGCATGTGGTGCTGGGGATCGAACCGCGGTCCTTGTGCTTTGCCAAGCTTGTTTCAAGTAGGTGCTTTAGACCACTGAGCCATCTCTCCAGCCCTCTCCTCCCTTCTTCCCTCCCTGACTCTTCACCAAACAGAACCTTATATTGTATTGGAAGCTGGGGACATTGAGTCATCTTTCCCTCTGTTGGGTGGAGGTAGGGGGACTCATCCCATCTGTAAAATGGATGTTGGCTTTCACTCTGGGCAGTGGTCACTGAGCCCTGACCTTGTGCTCAGCTCTGGAGATCTGGTGGCCTCAAGCCCCTGGGGCTTTCAGCTATGAGACAAAAGTTGACATTTATGCACATAACATTTCTCATTGTCATGAGCCACGAATGAAACATTCAAGAGTCCAGTGAGGTTGTCTAAAGGGTGGAGGAAGCTTTCTGGAGAATATGACATTTTAGCTGAGATTTAAAGATGTCTAGAAATAAAGCAGCAGATGGAGAGGCTATGGGTAGGGGTGGAGTAGAGAAAGTGTACCAGTCAGTAGAAACAGAGGCATTGTGGCTGGGGGGAGCCTGGAGGAGGCAAATGGATGAAGCCCAAGGAGAAGAGGAGAAGAGGCTGAATGAGCAGGGAGGGGCTAGGCCATGAAGGAGAGCCTGGAGGGCAGAGGAAAATTGGAAAGTGGCTCATTCAATAAATAATTATTGAACGCCTACTATTAACCAGAGACTATGCTATAGCAGTGACCAAGACAAGCAAGGTCCCTGCTCCACAGAGCTCACTGTAAGCACAACAGGACTAGCTACCCTTTAGAGGCCCTGTTATGTGCTAGAGGCTGTGCGGAGTACATTCTATGCACTACTTTGTGACCCTCATCATTAGCCTATAAAGTAGGATACCTATTTTATTTTATGTATATAAATATATACACACACATAAATAATATGTGTTTATTATGTGTGTATATGGAAGGCTTTCATATTCACAACCCCACTTTTTTCATGTTTTACCTTGAGATAGGATCTTGCTATGTTACTAAGTTGAGCCCAGACTGGGCTCAAACTTATAATCATCCTGCCTCAGAGAGGCTGAGATTATAGACAAGTACACCCTATAGATACTCATTTTTTGGAAGAGGACACTGAGATTTAGCAAAGTGCTGTGATTTATTTATCTATAAGGAGTCCAGAGGACTTACTGCAGTCCATTTTTAAAAGCTTTTTATAAATATCTTCACTCAAGGTTGGTATTTGGAAGATGAATCCATAAGTGCCTTGCAGGGCATTTATCAAAATTATAAACACACACACCACTCGGTCAGCAAGTACGTTGCTAGGAATGGCTTCTACAGAGATCCAAAATAATGCAGCCACCAAGTTACTCACTGAAGTGTTGTCAGAGGGCGGAGATGACCCGCCAATTAGTTAGATGACCTGCCAGGGCACAGCCATGCAGTGCGGAGCTTGGTGCCACAAAAGAAGATGAGGCATTCTCCTTGGAGGTGGAGCAGTCTCCATGACAGATAAAAGAAACAAAATTCAGAGCTATGTGTAAGTAAGCTGCCATTTGTTTTAAAATGGTGGTGGTGGGTACAGTAGTAGGTGGCTGAGACAGAGAAGACACATAGGAAGAGGAGAAAAGACACATAAGGAGCTTGTACCATTGTTTGCCTCTCAGAAAGAGAGTTGGTGGCTGGAGGGCGGAAAAAGAGACACTTTTCAATGTAGCGCCTTTGTACCTTTGAGTTTTAAAACCGTGTGAATGTATTAGCTATTCAATGAATAAATAAGGGCTATGGATATGGTTCAGTGGTAAAGATCTTTCTAAGATTATGGGGCCCTGGGTTCAATCCCTAGTACGGAAAGAAAGAAAGAAGAAGAAAAGGGAAGAGAAGGGAAAGGGGAGGGAGGGAGAGAGAGAGAGAGAGAGAGAGAGAGAGAGAGAGAGAGAGAGAGAGAGATTATGTTTATTTCAAAGACTCTGGATTCTACAGGGAGGGAAGATTGGAAGGGAGGAGACACACCAACACTGTTGAATGGGAGGCAATGATTCCCTGGCTTTAGAAATGAGGAAACAGGCTACAGAGGTGGGATGACTTGGTTAAGGCCACCTGAGCAGGGAATGCCAGTGTCAGGACTGGCTGTCACTTGAGACGTATATCTCAAGTGCTCCCCTGCTATACACAGCACAAGGTCACTGAGCACCCTCCTCTTGCCAGAATCTACAAGGCACTGAGGAGACAGTGGTGAAATCCAGGCAACCTTCTGTCTTCTCAGATCTGATGTTCTAGGTACAAAAAAAGCCAAGATGCACATTAGTGTCTGAAACTAATACACACAGGGAATTGAAAACAAGGCAGGAGGGGGATAGTGTGTGTGTGCATGGTAGGAGGGGTGATGACCAAGAAAAGTCCTTTGAACGGGAAGCATTTCAAGGAGGGAAAGATGGAGGCTTATGAACACCTGGGGGAAGATCAGGGATAAAAGGAAGAAGGTTGGTTTGTGACAGGTATAGCCAGGAGCTGGAGTGGCTGAACAGAAGAAATGAGGGAGCAAGGGAACCACAGTAGGAGGTAAGGTCAGAAAGGTGGGCAGGTGAGCCTATAAGCACTGAGCTAGATGTGGACTTTGGCTCAAAAGAGGTAGGAAGAAGTCAGAAGTTTCTCAGAAGACATGAGTCTGATGGGGTTTCCCTTCTGGAAAGGCCCTCTGGCTGAGGGTGCTGAGGGTGGAGATTGGACTCTAGGAGGAAAAGGGACTGCAAGGGACTCAGTGAGGAGGTTGAGCCAGTCCAGGTTTCCAGGAGAGATGGCAAACCTTTCCCTGGGGAAGTGTAGTAGCAATCAAGGGCCTGCCTTCCCATATGTCCAACAGGAAAGTTCAACAAGATGCCTTTATGACCTTGCCTGCATTTTGATTCAGTAATTTGGCGAATTACTTTGGCGCAAATCAACTAACCACTTTTCTAAAAATCTCTGGACTTCTCCTCCCAGATTCTAGGTCTGACCAGAGCCCAATGACTTTCAGCAGACCTGACACACTGCCCCACCCCCTCACTGCTAGCCCCACTCCTGTCCCCATCTCCCAAGGACAGATGGGTGGACAGCAGGAGACAGCTGGGCCTTCAGGTTCACAGTGCCCTAGGGGAGAAAATTATCTGAGAGTTCACAACCCCTCTCTGCCTTCCCAGTCTTGAGTTAAAAGCCCCAAATGTCACTGTTCCAAGGGATAGAGGTTGGGTAGTACCAAGAGGCAGGTAGGGCGTGATGCTTTTTGGCCCTATGGTTCCTGCTCGAGGGCAGAGACTGGGGGTGCTGAGAACTCTAGTACTGGGAGCAGGAAACTACCTGGACTGAGGTTGAAAAGTGGTGGCCCTCAGGCCACATATGACCCACTGACTTAGTTTTTGGCCTGGAAACAGCTAGAGAAAATTTGGAGCCAATATTTAAAATTCAAAAATATTATAGTAAATTAGAGAATTCTGACTTTTCTCAAATAATTGGAACATCTGACCATACTGACTGACTGCCCATCTTTGGGTTACAACACCCAGTGGGCACTGAGTAGCAGCTGTCCCCATTACTATTTTATTTTATTAATAGACAAATATATTCATATGATTAAAAAAAATCGTAAGTAGGCAAGTAATGACATTTCTCGCCCATCCTTATCCCCTTCTGCCCAATACCCCTTTGGGAATCTCTTATTTTCCTATGTAAATATCAAAGGTTTCTTCATGCATATATAAACATACAAAAATAGATTTTTTTTTTAAATCCTTGGAGCTTGACCCCAGGGATGCTCTATGATTGAGCTACATCCCAAACTGTTTTTTTTTTTTTAATTGTTTAATTTGAGACAGGGACTTGCTACAGACCCCACGCAAGATTCACATTTGCAATCTTCCTGCCTCAGATTCTTTTGTGCTAGAATGAAAGGTCTGGGCCAACATACCCAACTTAAAATAGAGATTATTGGTAGGTTTCAGAGACAACAGCGATGGCGGCAGAGGCGGCACAGCAGAGAAGCAGAAATAGGGGGAGGGGTAAGCCTTTATTAACTCTAAACACACGGAGAAGACCCAGGGCAGGGAAATGGGCAGGTCTTCTGACCTGAGACAGGGAGCCTGAGGTTTTATGGGCTTTTTCTAGGGGCAGAGCTTGAGGGGCGGGTTTAGTGATGTGTAAGGAGCTGATTGGAGGCTCCCTTGTGTGGGCAGGAAAGGTCACAGGAAGTTGTACCCAGGGCTGGAGTGGGGAGGAAGTGGTCATTGGGAAGATAAACTGTTGTTTTAAGGGCGTCAGCTGTATCAGAAGACCACCATAATAATTCAGCAATTCTTACTAAGACCATAACCTATCAGTTATGCTCTACCTGGCCTAACTCCTCTCTCTCTCTCTCTCTCTCTCTCTCTCTCTCTCTCTCTCTTCTAGGGAAGGGTCTACAGGGTGTTCAGGGTTTTACTACTAGATCGGACTCATAATGATCTGCCTGTTTACAGCCTCCCAAGAGCTGGGATTACATGCATGCGCCACCACATCCAGTCTCAATCGCTGTCTGCATGCCCCAGGGACGAGGCTGGCACTGCAGGCCCAGAGATCGATCCCTCAGCCCCTGCACCTGCTTGCAGGTGCTTTAATCTACTGAGCTATTTGGCTGGTCCTCCCTTCTCTTCCCTGCAAAGGCCTTTCTGTATTAGGACACAGAGTGCTTACTGCTTCAGGCCCTTCTGTTATCTGGGGGTCTATGGTTTTCTCAGCCAGTCTCCTGATGGGCATCTGAGTCATTCCTAAGGTTGTTGTTATAAACAGTGAAATAGTAATTGTCTTATGCAGAGTTTGCATGGGTACAAATATTTCAGTAGGAGCTAAAGAAAAATGATTGAAAACTGGTCCAAGGTGAGGGTGCAGCAGGCAAGGGCTGAGCTCTCAGTGGGATTCCACGGTGTGGCTATGTAAGGAAAGGTGAGAAGGATGGTCTCAAAGTGATCTCCAGTGTAGTCCAGGCACTCACCTGGGGAGTAGGCAAAGGTTTCCAGCTTTGCTTGCCACTTGGGGCTCAGTGTCTTGGTCTATAAAATAAGAGGAGCTTAAGGAGCTAGATGAGCTCTCAAATGGCCTGTCCAGTTTCAACTAGCTGTGGCCCCCTTCTCCCTCTATGCAAGACAGACACAGCCTCTCTTAGTCCTTTTCAAAAATTTAGACAGAGCCTCACTCTGTAATCCAGCTGACCTTGAAATGAACTCATGATCCTCATGTCTCAGCCTCCGGTGCTGGGATTATAGGTGTGCACCACCACACTCAACTTTCTCAGTTCCACCAAAGAGACATTGCCCAAGCTGTCCTTACCCCTCACTTCTGGAATACCACCCATACATCCTGCTCCAATCAGATTGCTAAGCTCACAGATCACTCGAACATGGCAGTCCAAACTCCTTCAGGGCAGTCTCCTCTGCAGTACCCCCAAGAGGTAAGCCACCCCTTTACCTAATGCACACTTCAGATGGACCATCAAATCCTTTTTCAACGCCATTTCCTCTAGCCACTTAAACTCTGGTAGAGAGTTCTTGAATGCCAGCTCTGCTACTTCCTGACAAGTGAGCTTGTGACAGCACTTCCTTTGTGCTCAGTTTCTACCCCCAAAATGGCTGGCTTGAGGATACGCACGGCACTACCACTAAAATTCTTAGTATAGCTGCTGACACTCTGATGGGCTTAATGGTTTTGTAAATCATTGCCCCTATCTGAGTATTTACCTTCATAATTGAGGAGAATAATGGAACCTATATTGGAGGTCATTCATTCATTCAGTGATTGTTATAGAGTACCTCCTTAGTGCCAGACACAGAACTAAGAGATGTGGTGAAGACAATAGATGCCTCAATCCAACCTTCATAGAACTCCCAGGCAATTCCAAACAAACATAAGAAGAAAAATTCTCAGTGCTTTGACATAAAGAGGGAAAAGACTAGGGTGTTGGGGACCTCATAATAGGTGACTGTCAAGAAGACTTCTTTAGGGTTGGGAGATAGCTCAGTAGGATAAGCACTTGCCTTGCAAGTGCAAGGGCCTGAGTTCAATCCCCGGTTCTGGGGGGGGGGGGAAAGACTTCTTTAGGGATGGGGAACAGGGCACAGCTGGTAGGAGATCCAGGAGGGGTCCTTGTGGGAAAAATCATCACACTTATTAATTCTCTACAACTGCCCTCACAACAGCTCTAAGAAGAAGGCATTGGTTTTGTCCCATTTTACTTTTCTCTATAGCTAAGAGAAATTAGGTGACTTACCCAAATGTCATAGAGGCATAAAGAGCTGGGTGGGTTTCAAATCCAGACTTCCTGGCTCCAGAGTATCAGACCTGAAAACTTGTCTTCTCTGTGTGCCTTCCATATGTTGCCCTGCCTAAGGTCATAGAAGAGAAAAGCACAGAGATGCTCCTTTCTGAATCTGGAATTCAGACTTCTAGACCAATGGATCCTTCCTCTAGGGATACTTTCATGGGTTGTCACCTTGAATCCAGTCTGAAAAACTCCTTTAGTCCCTAATTTTCCCCCCTGTTTGCAGTTTTAGGCAACAGATGATACCCAGACCTTCTAAGCATTACTGAGACCAAAACAGTCACTGGACATGAAGGAGATGCCAGGCTGCAAGACTGCAGATGGCTGCTCCTTCCTGGCCCAGGGCAACTTAGCCTTCCTCTCCCTTCCCACCACTCTGAGGCAGACTGTCCTATCTCCTTTTTTCTCTTCTCTTCACCTTCCCTTGAAAAGTACCAAAGCTTACTCTGGAGCCAGATGAGGGACTTGAATTTGGCTCTAATACTCACTGCATGGTTCAACCAATTAATTCACTTTTTGGAGGACTCAGTTTCTTCATCTGTACAACAGGGGAGAGAAATGTGAACAATCTCACACATTTTGAGAATAAAGGGCTGGGGAGATAGCTCAGTAGAGTAAGTGCTTGCCTGGCAAGCACAAGGGCCTGAGTTCAATCCCCGGTTCTGCCAAAAAAAAAAAAAGAAGAAGAAAGAAGAGAACAAGAATAAAGTAAGTTAATAATTGTGCAGTGCTTAGAACAGCGACAGTCAAAGAGTGTGTATTAAAAAATATCTTGGAATATTTGATCCAAGCTGCGGGGTATGACCTAGGTGTACCCAAGACATGTGAGGGACTCTACTTCCTTTCTTGGATCACTGTTTTAATCTGTCTCTGGTCTCTTCAGCCCAGGCTGCTTTTCTGTGATCATGTTTCTACTCTAAACTGCTGATCTTCTTTCTAAACCATAACGTGTCCGATGCCCAAATTCTGCAACAATTCCTCAGCGCATGCTGGATAAAAGCCACCTATTGGCCCCTCAGGATCTCGCTTAGAACTCTCCAGCTACGCTCCCTCCACCCCCCATCTGTGATCTAGATTTCTTGGAATAACATGCCTTCTAGTTTTGGGTGCTTGCTTTCCCCTCTTGTTGGTGTTTCCTCCCAGTCCCTCCCCTCTTGGGGTTGCCCTCTTCTCTACCTGAGCTGAGGCCGGATGAAGGCGGGGTGGGGGTGGTGAGACAACAACTGTCTCAGCTGCCTTTTTCTCAGCCTCCTAACGGAAGACAATAAGAAAGGTGGCTTCTCAAGATCAAAGGAGGGAGTGTAGCAATACGTGAACACTCAGAAAACTAGAAAGTAGCGCGTTAGCGCAGAGTGATTGTTAAAAGGTTATTGGGGGTCCCGCCCAAGCAGCTGATCCCCCAACCCCTTTATTCCAAAACCCTGGCTTCCCACGCAGGTCGCTTTAACAGGGTAGGTGAACAAATGAAGAAGGGAGGGTGGGGAGTGGAACATAAAGAAGTGGAGTTCAGGAGGCAGGCGAGAGAGGAAAGAATGAGGTTGAGGCCCCACGCTTCTAAGGAAGGCGTGAGGGTGACCTGGGATGCTGTCCCCTCGCTGTCCCTCTTCCCTTCCCTGGCCGGGCCACAGGCTGGGCGGGTCGGCGCCGAGAAGAATGAATCATTGAAAAGGGGAGAAAGAGGAAAAGAAGAAGGAGGAGGAAGAGAAAAAGGAGGAGGAGGAGAAGGGGAGGAGGAGGAGGAGGAGAAGGAGGAAGAGAAGGAGGAGGGAGCCGCCCGCGCAGGGTCCTCCCCGCCCCGCACCCCTCCGCCGCCCGGAAGTCGCTCCCGCCTCCTGCTCCGCCAACATGGCCGCGAAGTCGGATGGAGCGGCGGCCGCGGCCGGCCCGGGGCCCGAGGGGGCGGCCGGGGGTGCCCGAGGCGGCTCCAGCGGGCGCGAGGAGGCGGCGGCGGTGCCCGGAGGCCCGGAGGTGGCCGCGACGGGAGGCGCGGGGCCGCGCTACGAGCTGCGGGACTGCTGCTGGGTGCTGTGCGCGCTGCTCGTGTTCTTCTCCGACGGCGCCACGGACCTGTGGCTGGCGGCCTCCTACTACCTGCAGGGTCAGCCCACCGTCTTCGGGCTCACGTTGCTCTTCGTGCTCCTGCCCT
This sequence comes from Octodon degus, assembly GCF_000260255.1. NCBI lineage: Eukaryota > Metazoa > Chordata > Mammalia > Rodentia > Octodontidae > Octodon > Octodon degus. Next base: position 2,540,958 of record NW_004524613.1, read on the forward strand.
CTCTGGTGGTGCAGCTGCTCAGCTTCCGCTGGTTCGTCTACGACTACTCCGAGCCCGCGGGGGCCCCAGGACCCGCTGTCAGCACCAAGGACAGCGATACTGATGGCCCCGCTGTCAGCACCAAGGACAGCGCTATCTCCTTTAGGACTGAGGAAGGCGGTCCCGAGCTGGGTGCCCGGCCTTCCTCTGCCAGCACCTACCGTCGCCGCTGTTGCCGCCTCTGCATCTGGCTACTGCAGACCCTCGTCCACCTCCTGCAGCTTGGCCAGGTCTGGAGGTAGGAGAAAAGCCGGTGGAGGGAGCATAGTCGGAGGAGTGAGAGTGACAAGGAGTTGCCTGTCACCCCAGCCCTTCTCTGACTTTTCCAGGACCCCCTCCTGTCCTGACCTCCACCCACCCCACCCTACTGCAGTTCTTATTCTTTTCAGTCAGGTCCTTATGATCCCCCCCAACCTACCCAACCCAAAGGGAGGGGATGGACCAAGAAGTGAGAGGTAAAGATTCTCCTTGGTTTGTGTGAGTAAGGAGGACCCAGGGCTCGTGAGGATAAGTGTGAGGCTTGGAACAGGTACACAGAGCTTTCTCCAACCCTGACCCTCCCTCTCTGTCTGTCTGCCAAGCCTGAACTTAGGAAAGAGCTTAGAAATCCTTCCTTGCTCTTCAAGAAGCTCAGTTTGGAACTGCAGCCCATTCCCAACCTCCCAAAGAGAGACAGAATTTGAGGCAGCAAAGTGACTATCCGACCTAACTTCTTCAGCTTTTTGAGAAAGGGTGTGCTGGACCCAGCTAGGAAGCTTCTCTGTTTCTTTCAAAGCCTCCTCCTCCAAAAGGGCCAATGGGACTTGGAGTTTTGAATCTGGTATTAGATGGTCACTAGCTGCCCTTTAATCCTAGGATGGTACAGCAAGCAGGCTTTGTTCAAGCTGCTCACTTCCAGGTTTCTTTCTCTGCCAGGACTGAGGGTGCCTGCTGTGCGGAGTTAATTGGAGAGGGGGGAATTCTAAACCTAGGGCTCCTCTTGAATCTGAATTGCTATAGTACTTTGAGCTCTACTATACAGTGACAAAATGAAATTACTTACTATATGATTGTAGGCAAACCTTCTTCTCCCACATTTATGTATTCAGCTGTAAAATGAGAGAGGCTCTCTATTCTCATCTCATTGGTTTAACAGTACATTTTTCTTACCTATTGGGATGGTCAGGAGACAGAAGGGCTGTACAATGACCCTGCAGACTGGGACATATTTTGGAACAGTACTGTATTATGATGATTATAACAGATGTGGGGAAGCATGGAAAAATTCACTCCAGAGATATAATGGGTGATCATTATTATTGTTATATTTATTCTGCTACGTGTTAAGCAGTCTGTCGAACTCAGAAGATCCAGTTCTGGGTTGAGGGTTAGAAAAAGCACATCCAGGTTTTGTCCCAACTGCTCACTTGCTGTGTGTTATTGGTTCTCCTTCTGCCTTGGTTTCCTCATTTATGCCTGTCCAGATGATGTACGTTTTCTATTTAGCTTGCCCTGTACAGAAAAGGAGTGGAGCACTATCCACATAAGGTAGTATTATTCTTATTAGCTTGACACATAAAGTGTTCATATCTACATCCAGGAACTAATCTGCATTTATCATTCTGTGCCAGAGTGGACAGATGGTGAAAGGTATTTTTAGATTCTGAAATGGTAACTTCCTATTCTTGGTAGCCAAAGCTTCACCCCCTTTCCCTCCAGCCTAAAGTGGGCCAACTGCCCCATGACTCACTGGCTACCCTCCTCCCCATTCAGAGTCCACTTACAAGAAGCTAATAGCTAATAGGTCTCTTCATTCTTGAACACAGACCGAGTTTCCCTCAAGTAGGGCAGATAATGACCAGAGGCAGGGAGTCCCAAGAGGAGTGGCTGGAAATGGCTAAGAGTACACCAAGTTCCATGTTTTCTTAGATAAAAGCAATTTCCACAATTTTTCCATTTGTCAAGTAGAAGGCTGAGGATGAGAAGATTTTGCAGGAATACCAATCTGATGATTATGAGTGGAATCTAACCTATGGAAATATATTGTGTAGTTTGTATAATATTTTTTATACCCAGAGTCCTAGGTTGTTTTGGGGGAAAAAGTTATCTCTAGAAGTCTCAGGCATGGGACAGCCTAGACTGAATGTGTATGTACAGTAGGTCATTCTATTTCCTCTGGTTATACCTGGACCATTCTCTTGGGCACTCAGTCATGAAACCCTAATTTGCAGTTCTATAACAATGATTTCATTAAGCACTCACTTTGTGCCAAGCCTACTGGTTGCCATTTTACTTGCTTTACCTCCTGCACCCCTCCTAGTGAGCCTGTCATATAGCTAGTATTATAATTTGTACTTGAAAGATGAGGGAATGGAAGCTAAGAGAGGGGCATCCTTGCCCAAGGTCACACAGCAAAGAACTGGAAGACCAGGATTCAAGAGTCTCTACCTTCAAAATCTGAGTTCAGTTTATCCACCTTGCAGTTCTGCCACTATAGTGTCCCTCCCACAAGCTCGAAGAATTATGAGTCTGAGATTCCAAGATTCCAGGATGATGGAAAGTCAAGCTTCTGTTGCACTGAGATAAGACTGTGAAAAGGGGGAGGGAGGTAGACCACATAGCTAAGGATAAGGAAATGGTGTGTATTGTGGAGAAAGTGCTGGGTTGCAGAGGTACTTTTGAGAAGCTTGCATCTTTATCTTGGTTTGTAAGTATCCTTGAGCTGGAGTTTCCACATCTGGCCTTCAGTTTCTCTGTGTATGAAGTAAGATTATAATCCGCCCTTAAAGGGTGGATTATGCCTTTCTGGTGCCTCATCATGTCCTTCTATGCTGCTGGGAACCCAGCTGCTGCTTGGAACAGGTTAGGGTCATCTAGCTTTGGGAGCCTCCCTCAAATACCCCTTCCACATCTAAGGTGCAGCACTGCTCCCTCTATCACCTCCAGAGAGGTTCTGAAATGAGACTGACCTACTGTGTTCTTCATGCCCTGCACAGGGTAGAGCTCACTCACTTAAAGAGAGGGGAGGGGCTGGGGTCTGCAGAGAGCTGGAAAGGAATTACCAACAGCTGACTGTTCTCTCTGACTTCAGATTCTGCCGTCAGGGAGAATTCAGGGAGATTTCATGGAAATAGCTACTAGAAGTAAAAAATCCACATTAGGTCATGCTAACTAATCTAGAATTCAGATTCTGGGTGTATTATGAGGGCTTATGTCATCAGACCCTTTGCCCATAGCTTTAGTTCTAAGTGGCTGAGAGGGGAAATCCAAACAAGGTACATAGAAGTCCCTGGGACTGTCATTCCTGGAAATTAAGCAATGTTGGCACAACATATTTGCTTTCCACATCAAGAAGCTTTTGTATAAGTTCTGAGTAGTGGGCCAGGGTAATGAGGAAGGAGATGCATATTGGAGCCCTGAAGGGTCAAATCTGAGTAGCTGGCCAGTCATTCACCTCCTAATCCCACACACCCAACTCTGAGTAAAATAATTTTAATCATGAAGATACTTTTCAACTCTATAGGTTTATGCACTACTGAGTCAAAAGGTAAATACTTTGAGGAGTCAGGTAGATAACACAGACATAGGTACATGGGGCATTCTACAAGGGGACATTGTGGGGACAAGTACTCTGGAAAAGAGGAGCCTAGCTACCCTGTCAGTGCCATTAGAAATGGAGGACCCAATCTTGTCAATTCTTGGTTTCTCAAGAGAAACAGGAAACCAGTATTTTTGTATGAACTTTCCCAATTTTCAGCTACTAATTAAGAGTATTAAAAATAATGTTAACCAAAAGAAATGCATTTGTGGGCCTTCTTTCTTTATAACCTCAGGCAACCTCTTCATAATTGGTAAGGCTCTTTTATGCAGAAGATGTTATTAAGCCAGGCATGGTGGCTCACACCTATAATTTCAGCTGAAGCAGGATTATGAGTTCAAGGCTAGACTGGGCACTTAAGCAAGATCCTGTCTCAAAAAAAAAAAAAAAAAGTTTGGGCAGGTACTGGATTCAATTCCCAGTACTAAAGGGGAAAAAATGTTATTACTTTAAATACAAAATGAGGAAATTCACAAACACTGCACACCTACCACATCCCAGAAGGCCCTGTGTGAAGTAATCCAGGCTTGCGATCTCATCTTGAAATTGTTCCTCTTCTGGCTATTGATACACCGATTTATCCAATAAAGCAGTGAAGTAGGTAACTTGTCCAAGTTCACATCTGAGTAAGTCGGGGAAAAGTGGTACCTACCCAGGCTTGTCTGATTTCCAAGCCAATTCTATTCCTGACACCACTAGATCTAACAGGGGATCTCAGAGCTATGTCTCTGTGCAGTGACAGATTGAGTCCCAGAGAAAGAGGCAGAGTGAGAGGAGAGCGAGAGTGTGAGAGCAAGAGCGAGAGAGAGAAAGAGAGAGAGAGAGAGAGAGAGAGAGAGAGAGAGAGAGAGAGAGAGAGAGAGAGAGATCTCATCCTGTTCTAAAGCAGATCATTAGGTAGGGCACAAATCTGGCTATGGGCTGGTCACCAGCCTGTGTCTTCATCCCATCCTCTGCCAATCCTCTGAGCTGTTAAGCCACTGAAGACTGTTAAGCCAATTAAAGTCCTCACCCTGTCTCCTCTGACCCTGTGGGCAGTGGAGCAGTAAGCCATGAATCCTGCTTTCCCTAATCTTGAACTCATGGGCCCAGCTTTGCCCAGATAAGCATGGTTTGCTAAGCCAATTAGTGTGAGAGACCTGGCATGGGATTCCTCCCAGGCTGTCAGGATCCAGGCACCTCAAATTGGAAAGGGAGCAGAGGGAGGCAATTGGACTTTGGGGGCCTCCCTCCAACACCCCACTCCCTCTGCCTGCTAGCAAACCCTGTACTGAAAAGGTTCTGAAACGAGTCAGGGACCTGTGGAAGTTTGGCTCTGGGTCTCCCCTGTGAGAAGCTACATTTTTGGCATTATGGCTAAGATCAGGAACTCTGAATTCAGATGATCTCAGTTCAGATCTTGGCTCTACTACTTCTTACACATGGCCTGACAAGCCACATAATCTCTCATTCTGTTCTGAAAGTAGGGACCATAATAGTATCTACTCACTGCTTGGATTATTTTTGGTTTAATGAGATCGTGTACACTAAGGATTTAACAATGGGCTGACTCCATCATTAAGCGTGCAAGAACTGATAGTGATGATTACCGCCATCACCCTGGGCTTTGTTCCCTGTGGAGCAAAGATTTGTTTCACAGAACACATGGACATGAGGTTGTAGGAAGCCTCTGAAGCCATAGTGACATGGCAGTCATTCATTTACTCTGCAATCATTCATTTGGCAAACATTTATGGAGCACCAGCTGTATACCAGGTACAGTCCTAAGTGCTGAGAATAGAGTCATGAACAAGGCAAAGTATTTGCTTCCTGAAGCTCTGGAGTTTAATGGAAGAGGCCAATGAATAAAATGCAAGGGAGTATATAATATAAACTGCAAAGGGAGTTCTGAGGAGGAGAGTGTAGCTCTTTGAGATCAGGTGCTCAAGCAGGCCTCTCTGAGAGGTGGCACAGAGGTAGAGGGCTGACTGAGGTGAGTGCGAGTGATGTGGATGCCTTGGGAAGGCTGTTGCAGGCAAAGTGAAGCAGAAGAGCAAGGTGTAAGTCAGGTGGCAGAGGTAGAGCAAGGAGAGTTGGGGGGATGGGGACAGAGTGGCAGACTCCAGGCCTCTCAGGCCTTGAATGGAGGTGATTAGAGGAGGACCAGGTCTTCACTGCCTGTTTTTCACTGGCTACTGTGGCTGCTGAGAAGCGTGTCCTGGAGCTCCCAGAGGAGGTTGCTAGGAAGAGCCTAGTAAGAGCAGGGGGAGCCGGACCAGAGTAGTAGCTGCTGGAACAGGGGTCCGCTTCAGGAACCCTTTCTTTGGGCTTCAACTTCTCCCCTGAGGCCAGATAATAAATGTTTAGAACCTGCTGTCTGGAATTCAGCCACATCCTGCATCTGTCTCTTCCTGTGACATTGGACAAGTGGCATTAACTTGTCCGTGCCTTGACTTCCTCACCCATGAAACAATCTGATAATAGCTCCAGCCTTGAATGTGGCCGATTAAATAATGTATGTTTAGCACAGTGCCTGGAACACTGCAGTACTCGACAATTGTGATTAGCCATTGCTATTTGTATTGTGATATATAAAATGAGTTAGAAGCTGGGTTCTATGGTACTTTTCAAACTGTCCTAGTCTCCTCATTGTCATTTTTTATTTTCTTTTGATGTTAGTTTCATGTCTAAGGTTTTGTTTTGAGTAATCAGTGCCACAGCTGAAATATGTTTGCAACCGCCTGAGTGTTTGGCAGTGACCTCTGCAAGGCTCCTCCCTGCTCTGCTTCACAGGGCTGCTGCAGGACACCAAACCTCAACCTCAACACTCACCTCCAGGGAGACTTCTCTCCAGGACATCCTGTGCCCCCACCTGCCCGCCCCCCTCTGCCTATCCAGCTGCAACAGGCCATTAGAGCTGCTCCTAACAGACACTCCCAACAGACACAGCGGCGGCAGTTGGGCCCAGCGTCCCTGTTTGATCTATAAAGACCACACAGGAGAAGCCCTGGGGATTAGGAGGAGGGAGGGCTGCCAGGAAATGGCTTTGAACCCTGGCAGCTGGAGCCAAGTCCCTAGGGGAAGGAGGGGAGGCTGTTTGGGATCCACTCTGCCCCTTCATTCACTACCCTGCCTTTGTTAGGGCATTCCAATTCCTCTTCCTGTGGGAAATCCGATAGGCCTCTAGTTATCATCTCCCCTGCCCCCAGTCCTGTCTGCAGCCAGGGATTCTGCAGCTAGGATCTGTCCTTGCACCTCTGGAACCTGAGGGCAGCCCTGATTCCCTGTACCCCTAGCCCTACTTCAGTGCTTTAGCCTGGCAACAAAGCCCTTGACCTCTGCCCGCTCATCTCCTGACTGTTCTAGCTTCAAGTTGGTCTGCTGTTTCTCCTCCCCAAATCAAAGCATGCATTTCTTCTTGCTGAGCCTTCTCCATCAATACCCTTTCTCACTCCTCCCCATGAAATTCTGTACATCCTTCACAGCTAAGTTCAGTTGTCACCTGCTCTGAGAAACTTCGCCTCAACAAATCCACACAGCCACTGCCCCTCAGACCCCACCTCTTACTCAGACCCCACCTCTTACTCCCCCCAATCAGGTCCTTGTCTTTATTTTATTTTTGGTGGAACCAGGGATCAAATTCAGGACCCTGTGCTTCCAGGCAAGCATTTATTCCACTGAGCTATATCCCCAGTCCCAGGTCCTTGTCTTTAGAATATAAAATGGAAATTGCTTGGCAATTTGTTTGTGTTTGTTCTTTATGGAAGAGCTATATACATTCTTGCTGAAACCTTGGGCAGCATAAAACAGAAAAATTTCTCCCACTCATATCTCTTGGGTGTTTACGGGTAAGGTTAAGGGAGATTTCTACTTACTAATTAGATATTTCTTATATTGCATTAAGATTTTACTTGTGCTTTTTAATTAATCACAAATCACATTACATACCCACCTGGATTTAAAAAATCAAGTATTAGTGAAAATTATAGCTGTCATTTATTAAGACTTAGGTTAGATGCCTTGTCTTCTTGGCAATCCTGCTATGTAGAGAATGTGGTGGTGAAGAATAAGGATGTGGAGACAAAGCTCAGGCTATTCCACTAATAAGCTGTGCGGTCTTGAGCAAATCATATACCCTCTCTAAGCCTCAGCTTCCCCAGTGAGATAATGTTCCCTGTGAATGACTGGTGTGCAGGCTTATTGAATTCATACATGGGACACGTGTTGCACAATACTCAGTATATAGTAGTGCTCTGTAACTAGCCTTATCATTCCTGTCTTACAAATATGTAAACTGAGGCAGAGAGACGAATGACCTCCCAGGTAGTAATTAGCAAAGCCAGGGTCTGAAACCACAAAGCAAGCTCCTGAGTTCAGAATGCTATCCTATGTCCCATTACTTAAGCATATTCCTGCAAATTAATCAATCATGTACAGTTTGGAGGAGCAGAAGCAAAAACACTGAAGCCCAGTTCTTTCTCTGTGATAGACTGTCCCCCAGCCAGGCTTTCCCACCAGATCAAAAGCTTTGGGGAATCGGGCTGTCCCTCTTCCCTCCGCCTCCTGTGGCGATGGGTCAGGAACAGATCCTACATGCCATTAGTGGGCTTACACTTGGAATTCAGCTGAAGTCTGTACCAGGTTGTTGGAATGCAAGGGCTATTGAAGCAATGTTGGGTCTGTGATTGATCAGCAGACCCTCAGGCAGTATGGGAGCCTTCTGCATTTGTGGGCACAATGCTGAGGTCTGTTAGGCCTTCTGAACTATCAGCAGGCCAAGGCTAAGTATAGTGCTGAAGAGGTGATGGAAACAACACAGTTGTGGCTCCAGGATGGTACAGGTTTGCTGACAGGAGATGGAGAAGTAATATCTCTGTGTGCAGTAGGTCCTTAATAGGTGTTGGTATGAGTCAACTGGAATGCTTGGGGTGAGCATCTTGAGAGAGTCATTTTACTACCTGGGGTTCAATTATGCCATCTGTAAGGTCCAGTTGGGGGCTTGAAGCTCTGTGTGATTTGGGTAAGAATGTAGACTGGCTGAGATCTCCTGGCCAGGTGCAGATCGGGACAGCATGAATTCCTGGACTTCTGACTTTGGGCAACTTTCTCTGCTGGTCAGAGCCCCCACCTTCTCTGTGGAGTTGATCACCTCCACGTGATAAGGTTCTCCTGTAGATACCTTGAGTAACTTAAATACACAGGGCTTGTCACATAGTGTATGTTCAGAAAATATTTACCCTTGCTATTATTGCACAAGCAACAGCCCATCCCGTGTGCTTAGTAACAAGAGGACATGAGAAAGAGGGACTAAGGGTCCTTACTCTCAGTAACCATCACCCACTGAGCCCCATCCAGGAGGGAAGTGCTCCCTCCATGGCAGGGGCACCAGTGGTGATCCCAGGTTAAAAGGAGGCAGCATCCTTTAAATAAAGACAAAAACAGCCTATCAAGCAGGCCATCAGACACAGGGTGAGCTGCTCCCCAGGGCAAGAACTCCAATTAACAGGGGCATGCAAAGAAAAGCAGCTGGCTTTGGCAAGAATAGCGTAGCAGGGGCTTTGGCATCAGTTTGGAGGACAAACCAGATAATCTCAAATGGTTTCAAGATCCCTATGACTTCAGGATTCTACAGCTATCACTTGAGGTTTTGTGATGTTCAGTTCCATAGTACTGAACTGCTGGACCACAGGTTGTCAATCCATGGCAGTTAGGCAAATCCAGCCTGGGGGTGAGTATCTTTGGTCCATGCAGTACTTTTTTGTCTAATTTTTCAGTGAAACATTTTATTATAGCAAATTTAAACATATACAAGAGTAGAGAGGCTAAGCTAATGATCCCTCACATGCCATCACCCCAGCCAACATTTACTGATTCCTGATAACCTTGTTTTATGTAGGGCAGCACCGTCCAGCAGGAATCTGCTGATGGCAAGTTCTGTGCCAGTGCTAACCAGCACAGTAGCCTCTCGCCTCATCTGGGTATTAAGCACTAGAATGAGGCAGGTGTGACTGTGGGACTGAATTTTTAATTGGATTTAATTTTAATTAATTTAAGCTTAAATAACCATATATGACTAATGTTGCCAATGTAGGTGTTAGAGAGCACAGGTCTAGACCTCCCATTTTCTTCCTTCCATATTATTTTTAAGCAAATCTCAGGCATCATGTCATTGCCTCCACAAATATTTCAGTATATCTCCAAAAAGAAAAGTTTTAAAAAACATCTAAAATGTGCAATAGTGCTATCACACCTATAAAAAGGAATAATAATTTCTTTAAAATTCATATGGTATTTCCTTAATTAGTTGCCAACATTTCTGAATTGAGACTTTCTCTTTTTGCATAAATATCCTAATTTCCAACTATTATTTTAAAAATTGAGAAAAGAGAAAGAAAGAAAGATGGAAGGAAAGAGAGGGGGCCAGCCAGATAGCTCTGCAGATTAAAGCGCCTGCTTAGGCAAGCACAGGGATTGGGGTTCAATCCCCAGCATGCTGTGCCGGCCCTGCCCCTGGGCACTGTGAGATGTCAATTGAGACTGAGTGTGGTGGCACGCACTTGTAATCCCAGAGTTTAGGAGGCTGAAAACAAGAGGAGCACTACAAGTCTGATCTGTGTAGGGAGAACCTGTAGACCCTGTACTAAATACATTTAAAAAAAAAAAAAAAGGAAGGAAGGAAGGAAGAAATACACTTCAAATATTGAAACTCCATGTTCTCCCAGGGCAGCAAGTTGCTAGAACTGACAGCGGCTGCTTCTATAGACAGGGTTCTTTCTGTCATCTGCCAGAGTCCCAAATGAAATCAGCTTAGCCCCTGTAAGCACTGGTTTTTAACATCCTAACGTTGCCATCTAGAATCACAGTTCAGAGACAAATACATGTAACACTTCCTTTCTGCCTTGATTTCTGGTACCTTCAGATGCTACCAAGGAGACTAGACCCTGGCTCACGCCACCCTTGCTCCATACAGGGATAGCAGGAAAAGAGGAAAGGGTGGACCAAAAGTTCCTGGGGCATTTTGAATTTAGAGTTCTGGGTTCTAGTCTCTGTTCTGTGCCTGTTTCACAGACGGGGAAAACAAGACCCAGAGGGAAGAGGAGTTTTGGCTGCACTCATGCTGTGAGGGACATGAGATACTTGAACATGGTTCCAAATACTCTGCATAGGATCAGCTGCATGGCTGTTCTGCTGGGCAGAAAGAGGGACACTGGCTGGGAGCTGCTGGGATTGATTAGACTAGAGAAGGTCTCAGCTTTTCAGCCATAGCCTAAAATTAGTGGCTGAAAAGTGTTTGGCCTCATCCCAGCGAAAAAGGTGCTGTGACTCTGTAGCGGGCTGCTAAGGAGGAGGGAGACAGCCTAGCTCCCAGCACCATATGAAATGGGAGTCAAACGTGTAAAATCACATTCTTTACTGACATTTATGAATCATTTGGCTGCCAACACCAAGAAGGTCCTATTTTTTACATCTTTGCTGGAGTGCTTAGAATTGAGGGTTAAGGCAATGAGAAAGGGTGTCTTGGGGCCAAGAGCTTCCTGGGCCACAGTGCAAGTGAAGAGGCCCATATTTCCTAGAGAATCTACAGATTGGTCTTGGTCCCAGGTCCTATCTCAGCTGACCCATGCCTCATGGCGAAATACAGTAGTCAGTAGCCCTAGCTTGAGATACAACCTAGATACCTTCTGGCTGTTGGACCCTGGCAAATCACTCCTCTGAATGCCTTCTGAATGTCTTGGACCATCCTTTCCTGTCCTCTGACAACTGGTCTCCCATCTTCCACCTTTGTTTCCTTGCAGTCTGTTTCCCAGAGCCAAAGTGCTCCCGCAGTTGGCCTCTCCCTGTTAAAGTCTCCATGTGGCTCCCCAACCTTCTTGGGATATAGAACTAATCCTCTACCATGGCCCACCTCATCTGCTGCTTTTCCTCTCCTCTGAATCACAGCTGTTCTGGCCACTTGCTGTCCCTCCTCACCCACCGCAAGACCTTTGCCCACACTTCCTCTACCATTGGCTCTCTTCCCTCCCTCCTTCACCTGGTTAGCTAGAGTGCTTGTTTCAGACCATGGCTCAATAGTCACCACCTCCAGAAAACTTCCCTGACCACCAGCATTTGCTCTAACAGCACTGCTGGCCTCTTTGCTATAGCAGGGAACCTTAAGGGGGCATGTTTGCAGCCCAAGGAGCATGTTTTTTACATGTTAACGTGATTATTTAATTAATGTCCTGCCCCCTCCTTCAATAAACTGACATCCTAACAGATAGGTTGGGTGCCTCTTGCTTGTTGTTGTATCTATCCTTGCTCCTGACACATCACAGGTACTCAAAAATCCTTGAAATAAGTGTCCAGTGGGGGAGGGGATATGGCTCAATGATACAGAATTCGGTTAGCATACATGAGGTCCTGAGCTCAGTGCCCAGCACAAAAAAAGGAAGAAGTTAAATCAATCTTCTCTTAGACTCAGCTTCCTAATCCAGGAAATGGGAATTGTTTCTATAAATCGCAGAGCTGCAGAGGAGTTCAGCAAAGTACACATAGAAGGTGTTGACTGAGTGGTGGTTATTTTCTGGGGATGGGCAAAGACCCCAAAGGAAACCTCTCCTGTGAGCTCTCCCAGCAGTCTTCTCTCATCCCTGTCTCCTAAAGGCAGATTCAGTAGGCATCAAGGACAACTGACCCAGGGGTAGGTTGCAGGCCCACCAGAAACTAGAAGGAAACTAGAAGGCCTCCTTCTTCTTGATAAGGTCTCTTGTTCAAACATCTCCTTAATACCACCCATGAAGAAGTGTTCTGCCCTGGGCTGGGTATTTTATACATTTCACCACCTCACCACAGTGGTGTTGGCATTGAGCCAGTGGGTTCAAGAGGAGCAGCGATTTGCCTGAGGTTACAAAGTTAGTAAGTGACAGAGCCAGGATCGGAGCCCAGATCTCCCCAACCCACAGTCTGGCTTCCTTCCCTCTGTGCTCAACTACCTCTACTCAGGACTTGTAAAGCAGAGTTTATAATGTACATCCACTCACTCAAGAAGAAAGTAGGCATGGAACATTGATGATGTGCAGGGCACTGGGGACATAGCAGAGAAAGATACATTTGGTCGCTGTTCTTGGGGAAAATAAATATGTAAACAAGTACAGTTGATCATTTTGGGTTGAGATATGTGAGATTAAGGAAAAGGAGTAGCCTGACAGAAGTTGACCAGGTGGCAGGTGCGTAGGAGAGTTTGGAAGGGCCGTGGGTTGGGGATACTTCTTTAAGCAGGTGACACTGACCAAGACAAGTACAAGTTTGGTGGGCTACAGTGTGGAACTTTCTGGACAGAAGCTTTGAGGCTGGCCTGAGTGTGTCTGCTGAGAAGGAACAAGCCCAGCAGAGGTGGATGTTATGAGAGGGGGGTTGAGGGTGAGCAGGTCCTTGAGGGAGACAAAGCCCAGGCCAAACTGGGCCTCAAAGGCCAGGTGACAATTTTATGTAAGAGTAATGGGGAGCAACCTAACCTGGCTGTCTGAGTTGTTTTTCTCATTGCTGAGACAAAATACCAGACACCTAAGGTTAAAGGAGGAAAGGCTTATTTTAGCTCACAGTTTGTAGAGGTTTCAGTGCATAGTCAGCTGGTTCTAAGGCAGGGTGGCATCGCACAGGGACATTGCAAAGGAGAAACAGTCTATGGCATGGCAGGGCAGGCAGAAGACAGCAAGCAGCAAGCAATGACCATAGCTGGGTCACCCTTAATTCCAGCATTGAACTCTTTATTTATTTATTTTTTTAACTGGGAGTCGACAGCATTGAACTCTTAATTCCAGAACCACATGCCCTAGATCCAGCCACTTCCAAAAAGCTTCACTCCTGACCCCAAGAGCCTTTGCTGGGACATCTAGATACAGCCATAACACTGCCCTAGGAATCCACAAGCCCCTTGGGCTGCTGTGACAGATAAGCTCTGAAAGGCAAGAATGAGGCAAGATCAGGCCAGGCACAATGGACCTGCATGGTGACCTGGAAAGGAAAGAAGTACTTGGGTTCAGGACAGCTGGGCTTTACTGTATCTGAATTGGACAGGGCAGGTGGAGTTGCTGATGAAAACTCCTCAGGGGAGGAAAGACTCTGTTACTTAGGCCCATTTTAGGGAGGACTGAGACCCACAGAGGGGCTGACCCTTCCAAGAGCCATCTGGGTCTCCTGACTCTAATGATTGTCATCACTCTCTGTGCAGTATTCTCTAAACCCATAAAATCCCAGGAGAAGCTCTTAGGTCCACCATGTCCAGCTGCGGTGCTCTTTAGCAGCCCTACTGCCCACCCTCCCTATGTCTGAAGTAGCTGTGGTAACATGGAGGCAAAATGGCATGAGATGCTGGCTCAAGGGGCTGTGGAGAACCAGGCACATATCCTAGGTGTGGCACTAACCTACTGTGTGACCTTTTAGATAAGTTCCAGTTCCTTTCTGGGTCTCGGTCTCCTCATGTGTAAAGTGAGGGTAAGTGTAGTACCTATCCCAAAGTTCTATGAAGAGGAACAGACATACTGACAAACATAAAAAGACTCAGTATGGTCCATCATACTTTCAGCACCTAATAAATAAGAGTTTTTAATCATTAGTATGAACCCCTGCACGCCCAGAGTATGGAGAGCTTGGCCAGTGGGCAGCTTGCTGCCTCCTCAGCCGTCCCGAGCAGCCTACAGGGTCTGTCCTCCCCCCTCCCCTACAGGAACTGGTTCCTGGATGGAGTGGAGCGGGGGAGCCTCTGGAAACCGCTGTAGTTTGGCCCAGAGCTATGAGGGGGAGTGGGGAGAGGCGAGAACACGCACTCGGAAACGCTGAGCAGCCCGACAGATGGAGGAGCTGAGGATGTGAGAGACGCAGACAGACAGAAAGGGACCCAGAGTCAGGGAGAGGAGGAGCAGGCAGTGGAGGACACTGGGGGACTGGCAGCCACACCATGCCACAAGCTGAGCAGCCAACCAGCAGATGGACAGGGTTTCCAGGCGACAGAAAGATCCAGATAGACAGACCCAGGATCCAGGACAGGTAGAAAAGCAGAGCAGGAGTCCATGGGACAGGCAGGTTGTCTCAACATCAAAGAGACAAGCATACAGGCATACAGGATCTCAGGGTCAGACTAACAGATAACACAATACCTGAGAGACAATGGGACCTGTCGTTCAAGGGACAGATAAATAGATGAACCCCGGGTCTCAGTGTGAGCTTCATAGGCAAATGCCTGACGTGATGATGTGGAAATAGATTCTTGTATTCAGCATTCAGACACAACAGACTAACAGATCTGAGCACTGACCCAAGAGCTGAGCCCCAGCCCAGCATGTTGGGCTCTTTGCACAGAGCCTGAGGCCAGGCCAGAGGCCTGATCTAGTGTCGGAGACTTGGATGACTCGGGGACAAGTGGCTCAGGATGCCTCTGATGCTAGCTTCTCAGGAAGGATCCCCTACCCCTTTCCCTTCTTTCTACCATTAGGTGAAGCCCCAAACTCAGAGCGTGCTGGCAGGGTCCTGGGTCACAGAGGCACCTGGGTCTGGGGAGAAGGGAATGAGCCTTCCTCTATCTCCCAATTGCTGCCTGCTCTGGGGGTCATGGGATCCAGAAGCAATGACTTTTGGGGTCCATAACTGCTGACTTCTCACCTTGTCACCAAGTTTGGCTTCATACCCCCAATCCCAACAGCGTATACTTATCCACTCTTCCAGTTTCTCCCAGGACATGGTTCCTCTTAGCAAAGACTGGGAGTCAGAAAACTAGATCAAAAATAGACTTCTGGGTCCCCCTCTTCCTTCACCTATAAAATGGGACAGCAGAAGTAGCCTTTTAGTGAAGGGCGCTGACTAGAATGCATGATTCACGCTGGGCCACAGATCATTTAAACCCGAGAAGTGTTGGAGGAAGGGAGACATAGCTAGGCTGGAAAGGCATCCAGGAAGGAAGGCTTCCTGGAGGAGGAAAGAAATCAGGAAGTCAGGAGGAACCAACACAGGGTCCTGGCTGTAGGATAAGGGGAGATACCAGCAAACGTTCACATTTGTCCATTCACAAATATTGACAGGGTGCCTACTACATGAGGTGTGTAAGAGACACAGTGGTGACTGAGATAGAGAAGATCTTTGCCCCCATAGATTCCCCAGTGACAGAACAGAAAACAACTTGAGGCCAGCCTGGGTTCCATAGTGAGTTCAAGTCTAGCCTAAACTACATAGTGAGACCTTGTCTCAAATAAAATAAAAATGTTAAAAAGAATAGAAAATAAATGTTTCAATAAACAAAAGTTATTACACAGAAAGTATAGGCAGAAAGTAAGAGGAGAGGAATCGATAGACTGGAGTGATTTGGTGAGGGCAGAAATGGACCAGGAGGCCTCTCTACAAAGGTGATGAGTAAGCTGATGAGGAGCCAGCCTCTGCAGGAACGAAGGGGGCTGTTCCAGGCCCTCACACAGCCCATGCAAAGGTCCTGCGTCAGGAACAAGTGTGGCTGGGCCCCTCAGGGCACCAGGAGTGTGGTGAATACACAGATGATGGTTTGAGACTCAGTGAGAAACAGCCAGGCCAGATGGCCTGAGCCTGCAAGCAGAGGGGAGAAGCCCAAGTTTGATTCCAACTGTGCCAGGAGGCCTCTGAAGGGTTTTTCAGAGGAGAATGACAGGATCTGACAGGTTCTGAGCTGTCCCACAGGCTGCGCATGGGGAATGGACTGCAGGGGGAGGAGCCCACAGAGAAGGCTGGTGTGGTTGTCTAGACAAGAAGTAACTGTCACCTGCTCTTGGCAGTGACACTGGAGAGATGGATGGGTGAGGATATATTCTGGTAGAAAGCAAATGTACATCCCTCCCCCCGACTCTGGATTCCTTGCCTTGAGAGAGTATGCAGTTTTCCGTGGGTGGTACTAGTGCCATTTATGGTGATATTAACTTCTCTCAACTTCCTTCCAAACTGAGTGGGATGTGGGGTATGGTGGGCTTCCTGGAGGAGATTCCAAGAGAGGGTGCTTCGGCGTGAGGAGGAGCCCGAGGTATGCTCCCCCCTCCTATGTGCCCATCCCTCTACAGTTTGTAAATTATTTTCTAATCCATCCCTTAATTTAATGCTCACAACAAGTAAGTAAATCAGGTTCAGAGAAGCAGAGAGACCACCCAGGGAAACAGACAGTCCAGGGCAGGGCTGGGTCACAAACCGGTACTCCAGAATGTTTCCTTTCTCATCTTCACCTAACAACCATGTTGCAGGCAGGTTGGCAAGTGCCAGCCCTGTCTTCAAGAAGGGAAAACCGAGGCCAGAAAATGAGGTTGCATGTTCTGGGAAGGACTGTTTTAAGACTTTTGTGGGCTCTACATCTATCAAGCATATTAAAATGAAGCCACATCCAATCAAATGTAAATTATACATAACCAGATAAAAGCCAAATTGCAGTTGACTGGCTGACATCATGTTCTGTTTTACAGGCATTTAATTAAACATTTATTAATTTTGATTCTGCAGTTTTTCCTTGTGTTTTGGAGCCAAGTCTTTTTTTTTTTTTTTTTTTTTCAGACTTCAAATATTCTTCTTGGTCCACAAACATCTCACAGGCCCTTGGCCCTGGGCATGTAATGCTGGCTGGAAACAATGCCAGTTTGGGTCCTGCTGCCAAAAGGGCCAAGTGAAGCAGAAGCCAGGCCTTTCATCCCCAGGCTGCAGTGAGGCCTGTGTGCTCTCTGCTGATCCTGTGTGCCTGGCACTCAGGTCTTGCTCTTACCTCTCCTGTCCCTGTTCCTGCCCGTAGCAGCCCTGGGCTATGTGAGCCCTTTGTCTGCCATGAGCTGGGAGCTGGCTGAGGAGAGGGCAGGAGTGGGTGGGAGGTGGGCAGTTGGCCGTCAGGTGGTGATGGATGCTGGCCTGGAGCCGGGGCCTCCCTCATGCTGACCCGGCCCGGAAACAGATGGTCTTCGAGCCTGAGAGAAACTTCCAGGGTGTCACCCTCCCCCAACTCCCCAGGCCCCTTCACATTGGACCAGCTGGTCTCTCTCTTTCCTGTTTAAAGCCAGAGCCATGGGAGTAGGGGGTGTGAGAGTAGGCTGGGAAGGCAGGAGAGGTGGAGGTCAGGGAAGATGGCTCTGTTCTAAGCCCCTCGAGGCCTTGGGGCCATTTTAGCCTCTCTCTTATCCCCCACTTTTAGCCCTCCAGTTGTGCTTTCTGCCCCTCCTATGTCCCCTGCTCAGCCCTGTCATTGTAGGCCTGGACCAAACCCCAGCTTCTCCTGGCTTCCCTCCAAGCCAGTCTCCAGAGCCAGCTTTTAGAGCTACTGAGCTGATAGCATCACCTCTGATTCTGGGATGGAATTCAGATTTAGAATAAAATCCGAACTCTGCAGTCCAGCTTTTTTTAATGATGCAGAGATCAAACCCAGGGCCTGGTGCATGCTAAGGAAGTGTTCTGCTGCTTAGCTACACTGCTAGCTCCTCCACGTCCAGGATGTGTTACCTTTACAGTTCTAGTATTTTATGGCTTTGCCTATTAAAACCCTCCTTCCAGGCCTAGCAAGCCACTGGCATTGCCCTGAACTGTCACAGGGTTTCGTGCCTGTACCTTTATATTAACTGGGTCTTCCATCTGGAATGATCTTCCATTTCTTGGTGTCTACAAATGCTAAACTTGTTTTAAAGCTGAGATCAAATCTTTCTTCCTCCAGACTTCCCTCACTTCTCCCCAACCTACCCACCTCTGATTTCCAAAGCATTTTGTAGTGTCTATTTCGCCTCTTACCCGTCTCCTCTCGCCCTCCAATGAACCTGTGAGGAATGCGAGGGCACAAAACAGGTGGTTAAAATACATTTGCTGTTGTATGAATAGCAAAGGATGATTCTGGCTGCAGAAATCATTATGTGGGCAGTGGAAGGGGGCCCAGGGAATTGAAGATAAAGAGACACAAATTTCTTTTCATCAGAAGAGCAAAATCCAGGCCTGGAGCCATTCAGGAGCTGAAGGCCTCACCTCAGGAAGGAGGGAAGTGTCCAAGCAATGAGTGTGAATGAACAGGCTGGAAAGGACTGAAGGAATCCCAGTGTTGGAAGGGACAGTTGAGCTGAGGGGCCCCTGCACCTCCCAAATCAGCTCCTGAGGGAACAGCGCCGTTCTCATCCTAGCTGCTCAACATCAATTGGGGGTGGGAAGGAGGGTTCTAAAGGCGAAGTTCCTGGCCATATTTGTGGGACGTCTGTGGGTGCCAGAACGTAATCTCTGAAAGAATCTCCAAGGCTATGAAGCCTGTCCCTCTTGCTGGCCAATGGAGAAACTGAAGTCCAGAGATGACCACACTACTGTGACGAGCAGGATGCCATTTGAGGAAGCTTGGTTTTATCCGGCCCTATGGCACATCGCTCCCACCCTTGGACTTACAGTATAACTGGACACAGTTGGTCCCATGGTTCCCAAACTCCATACTGCAGATGCCAACACTTCCCATCTTAGACTGGACTCCCCAATCTTGGGCTTCCCAATTTCAGATTTGGGCAGTAAGGTCACTGAATCTTTGTTGAGATTTTCCTTCCTGGTTTCCTGGGGAAGCAATTTTTGGAAGATCATTCTATGGTTTCAGCAAATGGCCTGCTGGGTCCATGAATCAGTGTTTAGGAAGCTGGGAAAGGGGTAGGGTCTGGGCACAGCAGCCATAGTGCAGCTGCTAGGCCAGATAGGGGAAATGGGACCCAGGGATTTGTGTGCAAAGTAGCTTCTTGTCTATTCAATCCTAACAGCTACTTTGAGAGAGTCTAAGGCTCAGAGAAGGTCTTATTCAAGATTATGCAGTAAATTGCAAGGAAGTCAGGAACTGGACTCAGGAGTCAGAGTCCCTCTCCTCCTCCAGCCACTTCCCAGGATATCAGCATGCTAGTTAACTCAGCCAGCTTGTATACAATCATTCATGCATTCAGCCCACTGTGCCCGGAGCTCTTGCTGTGTGATGAGAAAGAACTCAGGGTGCTCAGTGAGCAGGCTGACTTAGTCGGTGTCCTGGAGCTCAGTTTAGGGAGATGCGGGTGTTCCAGCAATTACAACCCACTGCGATGGCCAGGTGTGGTGGTGCACACCTGTAATCCCAGCACTCAGGAGGCTGAGGCAGGAGGGTAGCTGTGAGTTCAAGGCCAGCCTGGGTGACATAGTGAGTTCAAGGCCAGCATGGACTACATAGTAAGACCCTGTCTCACAAAACAACCCACTGGGATCAAGCCTGAGGGAGGAAGACAGAAGCCTGGGGGAGGCGCCTGTCCCTAATGGAGGGTGATCAACAGCTTCCTGAAAGAAGTTTAAAGACAGAACTTTGGGAGAAAAGTAAGACTTACTCAGACTTGGGGCTTGGGTTCTGGGGGACAGGGCAGGGTATTCCAGGTAGACCAAAGAGGAGAGATAAAAGCTCAGCAGTAGCAGAAGTTGCAGAGCGCAGTGGGATCTGTGGTCTGTATAAAGTAGCTGGAGCCGCAAAACTTGTTGGCAAAGGGTCCCAAGAGGAACCAGCATAATCACAAATACCTAGAGAAATTATCTCCGTAGCCCATTGCCTCTCAGGTGAGGCCAGGCACTGAGAGAATGTCAGGGATAGGCCAAAAAGTGGGCCGCAGTGTGGCGAATGTACTGAAGAAAGCCCTTTATGATTTAAGTAAAAGGCAACGTGCTCTAGCGGTCAGAGAACCTCCTGGGTTTGAGTCCTTGTTCTGTTTCTTCCTAGCTGTGAGACCTTGAGCGAATGATAGGCCTCCCTGGGTCCTAGTTTCCTCTTCTACAAGATGGGGGTGAGACTAGGACTGAGGAAAGCTCCCGTGTCAGTAAACCCTCAAAGAACGAGGCACACTTAAGGTCGGAGATAGCTGCAGCGTCAAGGGCCTCCAGTAGAGGAAGCTAAAGAGCCGACGTAGCGCTCCCCAGCCACGGCCCGAGGCGATCCCTGCCAAGAGGCCATTTCACAGCTGCTCGTTGGGGACCCCCGCTGAGCTGACGGCCTTCCCGGGGGCTGGGGGCTTGGGTCTAGGGGCTGGGGACTGGGGCGGGTGGGAGGGAGTGGGCTGAAAGGCGCCCGAGCGCTGAGCTCCGCCTGCCTCCCGCAGGTACCTGCACGCCCTGTACCTGGGCCTGCAGAGTCGCTGGCGCGGGGAGCGATTGCGGCGTCACTTCTACTGGCGGATGCTGTTCGAGAGCGCGGACGTGAGCATGCTGCGCCTGCTAGAGACCTTCCTGCGCAGCGCGCCGCAGCTCGTGCTGCAGTTAAGCCTGCTGGTGAACAGAGGCCAGGAGCCAGACCTGCTGCCCGGTGAGCCCCTCCCTGTCCCGCCCCGCCCCTACTGCCGGCCGGGAAAGCCCTGTACCTTGCTCCCAGCCAGGGAAGCTTTGCCAACCTCAACGCTCCTGGCACCCTGTACTCTTCCCATTCCAAGCCTGATAAAACACTCATTGCCCCCATACCGCCCTAACCCCACCCCTCAGTATCCCTAGGCCACTCCCAACTACCTTCCCCCTTCCCATTGTCAGGACAGACCCCCTTTCTGCCTTTCACCCTTCAACACACTGCAGACCCACTGCGGAAGTCCACTGCCTGTTGATTCCCCAGACTCTGGACCCCAACCTGCATCTCCTGGGGACACTTCCTCAAAGATCTGCCCTCTTGCCATAAGGGCAGCTCATGACCCAGATCCCTCCTGCTCTCCCCAGACCCACCCTAACCCAGCCCACCCCATTCCCACCTTGTCTCCACAGCCCTCTCCACTTCTGCCTCCCTTGTGTCCCTGGCATGGACGCTGGCCTCCTACCAGAAAGTGCTGCGGGACTCAAGGGATGACAAGCGGCCCCTGTCCTACAAGGGTGCAGTGGCCCAGGTGCTGTGGCACCTGTTCACCATCGCAGCCCGCAGTCTGGCCTTCGCCCTCTTTGCCAGTGTCTATAAGCTCTACTTTGGCATCTTCATTGTGGCCCACTGGTGCGTCATGACCTTCTGGGTCATCCAGGGTGAGACTGACTTCTGCATGTCCAAGTGGGAGGAGATCATCTACAACATGGTGGTAGGCATCATCTACATCTTCTGCTGGTTCAACGTCAAGGAAGGGCGCAGCCGCCGCCGCATGACCCTGTACTACTGCATTGTCCTGCTGGAGAATGCTGCGCTCACTGGCTTCTGGTACTCCAACCGCAACTTCTCCACTGACTTCTACTCTCTCATTCTGGTCTGTGTGGTGGCCTCCAGCTTTGCACTGGGCATATTCTTCATGTGTGTCTACTATTGTCTCCTGCATCCCAATGGGCCCATGCTGGGTCCCCAGGTGCATGGCTGCATCTTCCCTGAGGCCTCAAGGCCCTGTGGCCCACCTGTTGATGCTGTCACAAGTCCCCCAAGGTCCCTGCCAAGGACTACAGGTACAGAGAGGGATGGGGTCTCAGTGGGGAGTGAGCGTGCAGGGACCCCCACGCCACCTGTCTTTCAGGTGCGGCCTGGCTTGCCTCCCACACCAGTGGCCCGGCCCGTTCGGACAGAGGGGCCTGTCATTCGGATTGACTTGCCTCGCAAGAAGTACCCAGCCTGGGATGCTCACTTTATTGACCGCCGACTCCGGAAGACCATTCTGGCACTGGAATACTCCTCACCTGCCACACCTCGGTTGCAGTACCGGAGCATGGGGACATCCCAGGAACTATTGGAGTATGAGACCACAGTGTAGGCCATAATCTTCCCCAAAAGGGGGACAGACACGGCTGACCCCACACCAACCAGTGTTGACCTGGAGTTTTGAGGGCTACCAGGCCAAGGAGGAGTGGATCTGTTGGTCCAAGGATAGAGTGGCCCTACCATTGGGTTCTTTTAGGGGGTGAGGGCAGCCTTTTAGGGGAAGCCTCAGTCCCAGGCCCTGTTTTCAGCCCTCTGGCCCATTCCCTAAGGTCCCTGAACCAGGGCCAAGGGAGTTGACTGGTGCTACATTCCTCACAAGCTGCCCCATTTTTACTGGGGCCTCCATACCATGCCTGATACAAGGGGCTGATGGCCTTGCTCCTGCCTGGTATTACCCACATGATACCCTGGTGGACCTAGCAGTGGGAGATCATTGTCAGATCCATGGCCTGGGCCCTTTGCTCTCCATCATGGAGTTTGGCTAACTCCATGATGCAACAGAATCTCTGAGATGGATGCAGGAGATGGCAGAAGGTGTGGAGTGAGTTGGGACATCCCATTGGACAGGGTTAGCGGTCCTGTAGGATTTTAGGCCTAGGGCTGGACAAGAGGGGACCTGAAGGAGGGCATTGAGCTGGGGAGGAGGGGCTGATGGTGTGGAGATGGACAGAAGAAGGAACCCTGAAGGCCCAGGCTGGCAGGAGCATGGCAGGGTGAGGGTCTGGGAAGAAGAATCTGCAGTCTAGAGCAGAGAGAGTAAGCAACATCAGCTCCTTGGGAAACATGCTTTGTTATGGACTGGTATGGATGAGGTTCTAGACACTTCAGGTAAATTTTTCAAGGAGCCACTCTGTTCTAGATGAGCATCAGGAACATTTCTTCTAGATGAAGGTCTTGAACACAGCAGATAAAGTGTCTAAGAAGATACTCTGTGTGGGCTGAACTACAGATGAGGTGGCAGGACATTCAACAGAGGAACTGATCTAGAGACACACTTAGCTCTAGATGAAGCTTTAGGAGATATAGCTGATAAAATGTCCTAGGGAGTAGCTGGCCTATATTCTGTTAGGAGAAGTAAAGACACAAGATCAAAGACACTGCTCCACTGTGGGGGATCCTAGTATCTGCTAAAGTTGGTGAGGAGAAAGGGGCTCCGAGAGCCCAGTACAAGTGGAACGGTCTAGGGATGGTGCTGCAATTCTAGACTTCTGGGGCCATGGGAATGGGCCATGAATCCTGGGGCTTATAGGAGCTCTAGGTTCCTGTCCATCTTGGTCCACAGTCATCTTTCTAAAAAGAAAGTTGTCCCCAGAACCAGAGCTATTTCAGTTGCCAATTGGTTCTCAGCAGGAAAAATAATAGCTCTGAGGACATGACGTGAACCCTGGCTCTCTGCCACCCTGCAGTTGCAGCTCTCCGGGCAGCATCTGGGAAGCTGACTTGTTTTATCTCAGATCTGACAACCCCCAGGATTCATGGCCCATTCCCATGGCCCAAACTTCCTGGGGTGTGCACGGGACCACACATCCAGGGCTGCTCCTCTGACCCGGGGGTTGGGGGGGGAGCAGTCCTAGATGGGTACAGAGCTGTAGGGGTGACAAAATAGGTGGTCATGTGGGTTGGAGGGATGAACTCTTGAGGCAGAAGCTAGAGCCCCTTCCCATTCTTCAAACCAGCTAAGGTGGGTTCACTAAGAGGGGATGCAGACCCTGGCTGGGGACAAGATAGGCCATGAGAACCCTACACCTCGCAGATTACCAAGTGTGCTTAACATCTCTGCTCAGCATCCCCGTCCAGCTTCCCTACAGATTACAGATGGGAAACTGAGGCCCAGAGTGACAGCTGCTCTTCCAAGGCCCTAAATAGCTGGCTCTCCCATCAAATGGTGATTTGCTGAGGTTGCAAGGAAGGGCCCACACTCAGGGTGTAAAGAGGGCAGGACTGTGCATGCGCAGACGCACACGTGCACACACACAAGCACAAGCATACGTCACACCTGTGATACAGGTAACCCCGCCCCAGGCACCACAGGAGGCTACACAGAAAGCACCATGCCAAATGGTGTGTCTCTCCTGCCACACAGAATACGTTTCCTTTGTCCTCTGCTTCTCTGATTCCTAAGGAGCCGCAGGAGCTCAAGAGTGACCGGGTGTCCTGTTCCAAGCAGGCCCACTCTGATGGGCTCATCCATGCTCCTTGTCCTCTGCCCCTGAACTGTCTCCTGAGACCCAGCTCCATGCTTGGGTACACACACGCCACAGTCTTTGTGAGATGAGCCTTGCCGATGGAGATTTCCTGATTGTGCCAGGAAATTTCACCCCCATGCAGTTTCCCTTACACTTTCCCCTATTTTCAACATCCCAATCAGAGGTGTTATCTTTCCATCCTACAGATGAAGAAACTGAGGCTCAACACAGCCCCATGAGGGTCACTTTGGCAAGTTATTTTACTCCCTGGACTCTTGGGACTGACCTATTTAGAAGTACCTTCCTGAGAGCTGGGGTCCCTTTACAGTTCTGGGAGCACCAGGAGCTGGGCACATGAGTGAGCTGGCAGTGCCAGGCACTGCTTGAGGCTCACAAGGGAATCACAGCCACAGTTTTTAAAAAAAATACAGTCCCACAAAACCTTCCCTTAGGAGCTTTGTGTGTGAGAACATTTGAATGCCAGAGAAGATCATGGTCAAAGAGCCAGAGGGGAGGCACCTGCTGCTTCTTAGCTTCAGGACAGAGTCAGTCTCCTGACCCTGGATTTCAGGACCCCCATCTTTCCTGGCCTGAGGCTCCCTCTCTGCTGGCCTGTCCCCATCTTGTACTGTGATAAGGGAGGCAGAGTGAGGAAGGGCCATCCCCTCGAACCTGTTTCCTGTTCCTTTCTGTCACACAATCTACCTCACCCCACTTGTCTTCCTGACAGAGCTGAACCCCTTGGGTTCTCCATTCCCTGTCCCCTGTCTCACCCTAGCCCAGATGCTCAGTTCTCCCCAGAATCCCTGCAATGCCCTGCTGTGAGACAGGTCTCCAGAACCATAGCCCAGAGGGACTCTTTGGATCCCCTCAGCCACCTGCCCTTCACATCCATTATAAAGGAGAAACTGAGGCCTGGAAAGGGCAGGCACTTGCCACGGTCACACAGAAAGTCAGTAGCAGAGCTGGGATTTTCCTTGGGATGAGGTGAGGTGGTCAGATATATCTTAATTTTGCCAGGAAAAGAAGAGGAGACATTCTAGTACCAAAGCACCAGGAGGCCCTGCCCTAGTACCTAATCCCAGGGGTCCTGTCCCTATTCTCAGGGCAGACGTCAGTCTTCCTACTTCCTGGAGCTCTCACCCTTGAACTGACCCCATAGGTTGCTGACTGTGGTCCCCAGCATCTCCAGGCACCAAGCATCCCTTGTCACACATCCATGCACTGACATAACATGTGCCTTGTATCAATCACCCCAGCTGAGCAGCACAGGCCTCCATCCTCCCCAGCAAGGGCTGCCCAACAATGGAGGCTTTCTCAGTCCCCTCCTCTCCTCTGCCTCATTCCTGTACCTCCCCGCAAATCTGCCTTATCCTCTGCCAGCTCCCTGCAACACCCGTGTCTTCCTGGAGCTGGGTCAGCCATAAGAGTTGGAAAAGCAGAGCACTGGCAGGTCCAGGTCTACAGGTGAGATGAGGGGGCTGGGAATGTGCAGGAAAGTACGGTTCTGGCAGCCCCAAAGCTCCTCAAAGACTGGAGTTCTGCAGGTCCTTCCTTTGGAGGCACCTGAGCATGGGCAGAAGGTTTGGGGGGGGGGGCAGGTGTGCGGCCTGTAAACTCAAATGTCTACAGGTAATGAAAGCTAAGGAAATGGAGGTGCGAGCAGGATGAGGGGGCTGGCAGACAGGGACAGTATGTGCCCCACTCTGCTTTCACTGAAGTCCACATTTTCACAAACATATTATACTGGCCAAACTAGATATTCATATCAGGGTCCCCAGTTTGAAAACTTCAGTTCAAAATGTTGAGAAGATTCTGAGGAGGCCTATAGCATCTGGAAATCTTGGGGAGAAGTGAGGGAAAGAAGCCATGGCTTCCTTTGAGACTTCACCAGTCTAACGGTATGCCCCTGCCGTCCAGCCATCTGAAAGAAGACCTCACCCCCCTCAGCTGGAAAGGAGAGAGAGAGACCAAGAAATCCATAAGGACGCTGGCTTGGGACCATCATCTGAGGGCCACGGTCTCAACCAGGCCTCTGGGCAGCTTAGAGGCTGGAGTCCTCTTTTTTTGAGGTGTGTGCTGCAGGTTAGGAGGCACCTGCATCAGGTGAGGAGGAGTCGAGGCACAAGACGCCAACAAAGTTGGACCCACTGCCCTGTGCCGTGCTGGCCCAGGGATCTGCTTCCTCCCCACCTGAGCTGGGGCCTGGGGCAGGAGAGCTGCCATGTTCCATACTGGAGTCCTTTGTGACCTCTTAGTAGAACTGAGTGAGTGCCAAACCACATGGGCAGCAGTGGGGCATGGGCCTGAGTCCTTCTTCCCTACCAAAGAAGTTTCTGAGACCCTAGGCTGAGGGGTAGAGAGGGGGACCTATATCCTGCCATCCTGGTTGGGGAGGAATGTGGCATTCCCAGGCCTTTGGTTACTGCTGGTGGGGACAAGGGGAGGAAGAAGGCTGGAGCAAGACAGAGCAGGAGAGGGAGGCCCTACCCAGCCTGGCCTGCTTGAGCTGCCGGATCCTGCCTGACACCAAACACTCTGGGGGACACAGGGAACTTCCTGTCTTTGGCTTCTTCCCCTCTAACCTCTTGACAGGAAAGCAGCCCTCTCCCCGGCAATCCTGGCTATTAGTCTATGCACAATCGCCATAAAGGCCCCTCAGGCCGGGCTGGAGGGGTGGGGGACCAGAGCCACTGCAATAATTTCACAGTGGAGGGGACCTTGGGACAAAGAAGGGGTAAAGACACCATTACATGGGGAAAAAATTACTCCTCCATCTCCCAGTCACCTAAAGCCCAGAATCTACCCAGACCTACTATAGCCTTCTCCCTCCCTTATTCCTGTTTGTCTGCATTGGACTAAACCCCCAAACACTAAGGGCCCTCAGGCAAACAACCCCTGTCCCCACCACAAGGAGCAGGAACCATTCCTGGGGTCACCACTTATTCTTTTCATACCTGATAATCCTGTGTTTTGAGAGATCTGTATTTTCTCCCTTTCTTGATGAAGAATTCATTTTGCCACATTAATACATACTGAGATAGTTGTTGCAGTAAATGCTGCCAAGGCCTGCAGTGAGGTTCAGAGCCAAGGTGGTGAGTTTCTGTATTCTGTTGGATTGCCTACTCTGAAAAGCATTCGTGGCTGCCCACCCATTCCTGCCCCATACAGACTCTTGGGCAGGCTGTAGCCCCTCACATGGGAAATACGATTTCATGGAAGAGCAGGTCCAGAGATCCGAGGTGGCCTTCCCAAGGTCACATAAAAAGCTGATGGCAAGGTGGGACCAAAACTCAGATCCTTCTGGTCCCACCGGAACCCCCCAGCTCTGATCCCGCTGCCCCAGTTTTCCTCCAGGAAGCACTAGCCATGCCTGAGGGGCTGATTGCCCTCGATCAGCACACTCCCGGGTGACTCCCTCCACGCTCCTTCTGTTTCCTAGTCCCAGCCCCCCTTCTAGATATGTACTACATCTGTGCCATTCCCGGTTTCCTCACCCCACTCGCCCTTCTGAGCCTCCCCCAGGAGGGGGAGGGGGCCCCAAGCTGCGGCTTCTGAACTAAGACTCTTTTGTACTTCACAAACTTTTTGTATATTTTTAATTTTGCTGCAACATGAGATATTAAAAGTCATTTCAGTATGTGCTGCTTGTGTCTTATTGTTTTGGCTGTTCTGGGGTGAGGGAAGGAAGAATGCTGAGGAAGGCTACCTCTTGCCATAATCTCCGTGGCTCCTTCCAGGGAGAACAGCTGTTGGCTGGGGGAGGTCAGACAGTAAGCAGCTTCCTTGTTGATTGGGCAGAGCTTCCATCAATCATCCAAAATCCCGGGTTGACGTGTCCAGGAATTATCTCCAAACTCACTTTATAGGTAAAGAGAAAGAAGAGAGGGAGGGATGAGAACATATCTGTCTTAGGTCACAGGATGAGTCCAGGACACAATCAAGACCCAGAACAAAACCCCCAGCTCCTCTACAGCAAGTATGTATTGAGAACCTACTACATATATGCCAGGCGTGTGGACAAGAAAGATAAAACAGGAGTTTATTTTATAGACCGCCTTGCCTCCAAGAGGCTCCTCCTTCTAGGGTTTCCACTCTAACCCAGCAGTTCTCAAGCTTCCAAAAGCATCAGAACTATTTGGAGGATGGGGGGCTTTTTTTTTTCAAATGCAGATTTCCATTCCCATAACCAGAGGGTAGATGGAACACGCCTGGGACGCTACTTCAAATGGTCTCCAGAAGATGTTAGCATGAAGGAGTCTTAAAAACCTCACTCCTATGACCATTCCTTTCATGCACCTTCACACATATCTGATCATAATATTTACTTGCTTTTGAACTTCCCATTGATTTATGGCATTGAAGGGCCAGGTAGATAGCTCAGCGGTATAAGCACCTGCTTAGCAAACAGGAGATTCTGAGTTTGATCCCTGGCACCACACACACACACACACACACACACACAAAGATATAGGGAAATGAAACTCCTGACCTGAAAGGTACCTGGGATGAGTTTGTGTTCTCTAAAACTGAAGAATGAATTTTAGGAACAAATGGAGCTTAAGAGCAAAATATTTATTGGGGGAAAGAAAGCTCCTGTCTGAGAGAGGGATAGAAGGGGGACCTGAGTGGGTTGCCTTGGGAAACTGTCTCTTCCAGGGATTTTTATAGAGTAAAAACCACATGGTGAGGCAGGTCTAAGGTGGAGAACATGGGAACTCTCTTAGGTGGGCATGAGGTGGGACAAAACTGGTCAGCCAATGAGATTACAAGCACCATTGCCCAGGTAAAATTGATCAAATCCAGGACCAAATGGGGAAGTGAGTCACGTAGCAAGTGGGCATGAATATGGAATAGGACTCTATCCAGTAGCTGGTAGCAGTTGGATTAGTGACTCTTCCTGGCTTCCTCAAGGTGATGATCAATCTCAGATGCTTATCTTCAGGGAGGTGAGCATGTGTTCGATCTTTGGTCTTCAGGTCTGACTCACAGCAGGAGCATCCGTCTCTCTCACAGTTGCGAGGTATCTTGTCTTCCGCGCTGTCTCCTTGAGGGCCTGGCCCTGTCTGACTGCCTGTAATATTTCTGTCTAACTCAGCTGCCTACAACCCCCTGATTCCCCAGCATTTCCAGGGTAAAGTTCAACCCTTTTGCTTGATGCAGACTTTTCACAAATCGGCCCCCTAGCATCTCCTGAGCCTCATCTCCACAAGTCCCACCTGATCCACTGAGCTTTTCCAAACTCATCCGCCTGCTTCCATGAAATTCTCCCAGCTGCCTCCTACTAGCCTATCATGCAGGCTTCCTAGGGACCCCTTTTCAAGTACTCAGAACACAGTTAAATCCTTGAACACATTAAAGGGGAGGGGCACACAATTCAGCTCACACCACCAGCAAGGTTCAAAAGAATGAAGATCCTTGATCCACTATTCAGCTGCTCAGTTAGCCAGCCCTGAAAGTGCTCATCCTGGGACTTCCTGTTACAAGCAGTAATAAAGCCCCTTCTTGCCTGACCCCTTTTGTGTGGATTGCCAGTTCCCTGCAGCCAGAAACACTGCACCAGGCATCAGGCATTGGGCACTTGCACAAGCTATTCCCTCGGCCCTCCTTCCCTTCTCTTTCCCAGCTAGGCTGGAATGCCTCAGGCTTGGGGAATGGCTTCTGCTTCTGCTTTCCCACACAAGCAGCTCACCTACAGCAGAGTTCCTTGCTGGGCATCTTTCTCTCTAAGCACTCAGGGTTGGCATATGCACAGCACACAAGCTGGCCCTGCTGCCCCATTCCCCCCTCCCACCCAGGGCAGGCATTGATAATCAATCCTTTTTTCCTGCTGAGAGTAGATTTGCTTTTTATAATCCCCTACACAGCTCTCTAGGCGACCCTGCAAATCAACTGGAGGTGAATCCTATCTGCCACAGTGAGGTCTCTAAAAACACCAACTTTATTTGGCTTATCTCGTTTTTGATTCACAAGCTAACTTTAATAATATACGTTATCACTGTATGCTTCTGTTCACATTTAATCCCCATAGCAGGCATCTGAGGCAGGCACCATCATTATCCTGCTTTGACATAGGAAGACTTTGCAGCTCTGAGAAATGAGGTCACTTGTTCAAGGTCATTCATATTTGACCATAGGTCCACCATCCCCAAACACTTCCACTGATGTTTACCAACTACTTCATCTGTTCATGGCTCTGGGATGAACACTGCAGGGAATACTCAAACCACTCTCACTTACTAGTGGTATTTGAATCACTTCTGGTCTTAGTTGGTATTCCTAGCAATTCAGAGATGTTTGAAGTCAAAGAATAATATAAAGCCCCCTTTTTTAGGTAGGAAAACTGAGCCACAGAGAGAGGTCAAAGCTTGCAAAAGTCAGCCATAGAAGTGACAGAGCAAGAGAACATCTTTGATGCCTGCTGATACTCTGACAGCAGGGATTCTGAACTGGCCCAAGGGGCAAGTGGTGACTTCCGTGCAAAGAATAGAGTCTGGGATTGGCTCACATGTCCCTGTCTCTTCCTGTTGTTGACGGAGCAGGCTGAGTGCAAGTCTCATTTCCTGCTCCTGGGGAGTGACTAGCCGGATGTAGAAGAGCAGACGGAGAGGCCCGGAGAGCTGGCGCTACCAGTCTCACACCGAGAGTCCCAGGAAGTCCTGATGCTCTCCCCAACTCACACGGACCTGGCAGACATGGTATCAAAACCACTGCCTTGCAGCTCAGTGAGCTGGCCCCTGCATATCACACTTCCCAGTCGCTTTCTTGTCTGTGTCCTTGTCTTCTTTGCCACATCTCTGAGTAGCAGGACAGAATTCTGGGGATCATGCATCCTATTAGGAAAATAAGAATACTTTGACAAAGTGAAGTTTCAATAAGAAACCTAGAACCAGGTGTGGTGGTGCACAGCTGTAATTCCAGCACTGGGGAGGCTGAGGCAGGAGGCTCACTGGGCAGTCATAGCTACTCTGGACTACATAGTGAGTGCAAGGCCAGTCTAAACTGCATGGTGAGACCTATAGATAGATAGATTTATATAGATTTATAGGAAGGACAGAGAGAGAGAGAGACAGAGAGAGAGAGACAGACAGACAGACAGACAGACAGACAGAGAGACAGAGACAGAGACAGACAGAGACAGAGATAGAGACAGGGAGAGAGAGACAGAGACAGAGACAGATAGAGGCAGAAAGGGGGAGAGAGAGAAAGGGAGAGAGAGA
>NW_004524613.1:2572686-2580855 GCF_000260255.1 Octodon degus
AGAGAGACAGAGACAGAGACAGATAGAGGCAGAAAGGGGGAGAGAGAGAAAGGGAGAGAGAGAGACAGACAGACAGACAGAGACAGAGATAGAGATGGGGGAGAGAGAGACAGAGACAGATAGAGTCAGAGAGGGGGGAGAGAGAGAGACAGACAGACAAACAGAGACAGAGAGAGAGAGAGAGAGAGAGAGAGAGACAGAGACAGAGACAGAGACAGAGACAGAGACAGAGACAGAGACAGAGACAGAGAAAGGAAGGGTGGCCAGGGTCATATAATAAAGAAATTACAGAATATGGGTCTTTAGAATCCAGGAGTCAAAGCATCGTAAGGATGGACCACTCAGAACCTTTCGAAATGTTATGGGTAGGGCATGCAGAAGGCATAGATTCTAGAGGTAAGGGACACTAGATTTCAGATCCAGACCAGCCAAAAGCACCAGGTTTTATTATTCACTTTGTGACTTTACTGAGCTAGGCTCTGCCCTTGAATCTCAGTTTTAAAAATTTAGGGGCCTGACCGGTCAAATAGCTCAGCAGATTAAAGCACCTGCAAGCGGGCACGGAGGCCAGGAAGTCAATCCCCAGGCCTGCCATGCTGGCCCTGCCCCCTGGGGTGAGCTGAGAGGCAATTGAGACTGGGCGTGGTGGCACACGCCTGTAATCCCAGCTCTTGGGAGGCTGTAAACAGGTGGATCACTGAAAGTCCAATCTAGTAGTGAGACCTTGAACACCCTGTAGACCCTTCCCTAACATACAAGAATAAATAAATAAATAAATAAATAAATAAATAAATAAATATAAAAATTTAGGGGCTTGCCAGTTAGCTCAGCTGTTTAAGCACCTGCCTGGGACTACCCAGTCAGGTTTGTGGGAGCGAGGTTCAATCCCCAGCTCCACATGCCACACCACACCTGCACTTAAGGCAGCCTGAGCCAGCCAAAAAAAAAAAATCCTTCTCAGTTTTAAAAATCTATGTAGGTAGGAGGCCCAGTGTGGCGCCTGCTTGTAATCCCAGCTCTTGACAGGCTGAAGCAGGAGGATTACCATGAACTTGAGGCCATCCTGGAATAGTTACCAGCCTAAACTAGATAGTGAGACCTTTCTCAAACCAAAACAATCTATGTAGTAGGAATAACGGTACTCCGACAGGGCAAGGAATAAACAGGCACCGTGCTTGGCACAGAGGCACAAAGAGGTCTTCCCTTCCTAACCTTCTCCCAAGAAACAGTAAAACAGCCCATGCAGCATAGAGAAGTAAACAGCTAGTGTGCATGCGAGTGTGTGTGTGCGCGAGCATGTGTGTGCATGGGTGTGTGTGTGTGTGTGTGTGTGTGTGTGTGTGTATGGTTCTGGGGAACATATGCTGGTCAAATGTTCTACTGCTGAGCTCCATCCCCAGCCATATAGCCAAAATGTACTGAGTAATATGTGCCAGGGGCTATTCTGTGCACATTTAATCCTTAGATGGTCACTAAGAAGTCAGAAGCTGAGTGAACCATTAGTGCTTGTGGAAATCACCCAAGCTTGTAACCCTAATAGGCGGAAAAGCCAGGTATCAAACCCAGGCAGTCATCTCCAAGGTCCACACATGCTTTCTCTCTGAAGAGTAATGAATTGTTTTTAATTGTCACTTGCTTAGACATGGTATTCTGAAATATTTCCCACCCATTCTCATTCACTTCTTCCCACAGCAGCCCAGGGAAGGAGGCACGGGTTCCTCCCTGTTTATAGAGGGCAAGCACACAGCTCTGACTGGGGAACTGACTGCCTCGCCGAGGTCATTACGTTAATAAGGTCAGTGGCAGAAGAGGGGCTGGAACTTGAAATTTTCCAAATTTGGATTTCACACTTGACAGCCCCTTCCCAGGCTTGCCCAATGGCTAAGCCCCTCCCTAGACAACATCCCTTCTGGCTGGAAGCCTGGGTCTCCACCTTGGGCTGCCGGGTCCCCAGCGCCATGTCCTCCACCTCCCCTCCCCACTGCCACATGAACGGGAGGGACAGGAACTACAGCACTGGTGGAGTTTCCGACCAGGCAGGAAAAAGAACAAAGGAACTGGGGTTGGGGGGTGCAGCGGAAAAGGTGGCAGGAGGAGAGAGGATGCTTCACCATGGACTATGAAGTCAAGAAAGGGAAGAAGGTAGGTGGGAGTTGGAGGGGGGTGCAGGGCAGAGGAGTGCCCCAGAAGCTGTGGAAAGGGGCTTCTGGGTTGGGGGTGCGGTGGCATAGGTAGGCCTTCCTCCTCACTTCCTTTCCACCCTGCCCCCGCCCCCCCTGCAGCCAGACATTTGGGCTCTGCACTCCCTAGCTTGTTTCTCACTATTGGTGGCCTCTGCCATCCCTGAACAGACAGGGACCTTCCTGGGAAACTTGCTTCCCTGGTATTTCTAGTGGGTCTTTCCTGTGTCTTCTCAGACAGAGGAACTGACAGACACCCAGCAGACCCAACGTTCCACTCCCCCACCTCCAGCTGGGGCACCTCTGTGCTAAGAGGCAGCCTGTCTCAGTCTGGGTCTCTTGCCTTCTCCCCATCTTTGCATCAGGCTCCCTCTGAAGGCATCAGCTGGGAGCCATCCCCCAACCCTTCCCATCCACCCCTCCCCAACTCTGACAAGTTTTTAGTCCGCTTTGCTGGCTGTGTCCCTGAACTCCTTGCATTCCAACTCTCCCCACTCCACCCATACAGTGCCCTCCTTTCCCAAGAACCCTGGCTCAGGGTGCTCCAAAAGGTGCCTATGTGAGTCACAGAGCACTCAGGAGGGAGCCACCACATGCGCATGCCCTTTCTGCCATTTTCCTTTGATAGGCATTCATTGAGCACCTGTCTTGTGCCAGATGCTGGTGAGGATGCAGTGGTGTGCAAAGTCAGATGAATTCCCTGCTCCTTCCCCATAGCCCACAGGCTAGTAAGAGGAACAGTTTTGTTTTGTTTTCTTAAGGCAATGAATGAAGTAATGTAAAATTACATAAAAGACCTCTTTTTCTGCAGTGGGAGACAGAATGTTAGTGTCTCCACCCCTAGGCTGATAAGTTTTTGCTAAGAGCTAAGGGGTAGAATGAAGGGGATAGATAGGGAATGTTTTGAGTAGATCATTGGGATCTGACTTAATAGATCATGGGTGTTCTGTGCGAGGCAGCATTTCTAACACTCTCCCAGGGGATGGTGGCTGTGGGACATATTCTGAGGACCACTGCTCTTGGCCTCAGCTATTCCAGGTATGGTGTGCAGCCCGCAGCACCTGCATACAGGAGCACATTAGACATACAAAGTCTCAGCTCTACCCCACAACTACTGGATCAAAACTCATGAGCACAGTGAAGTTTGAAACTCACTAGTCCATGCCATTTATGGTGAACCCTGGAGGCAGGACTGGGGTCCAGTTAAGGCCCTGAATCCCAACATGAATGAATGTTCACTGAAAGAATGAAACCAGGCACTTGTGGACTTGTGTTTAGTGTGTTTACTTGAATTGGAACTTGAGCTCCCAAGGGCAGGGGTGTTGTCTTGTTCACCTTGTCTTATGGCAGGAGCTAAAAACTCATGCCACCAATTCTATTTAGATGCTCACAGCTGGGCTGCCGCTGAAATCACCGAGGATCCTGCAAGAACCCTATCACTGGGTCCCAGCCCCAGAGCCCCTGATTTGCTTGGTTGGTCTGGGATGTAGTCTAAGCACCTTAAGTTTTAGAAGCTGGGGCTGGTGAGATGGTTCAGTGGTCTAAAGCACCTACTTAGAACAAGCTAAGCTAAGCAAAACACAGGGACCACGGTTCAATCCCCAGCACCACATGCCAGCCAGGCCCGCCCCCTGGTGGGCTGAGCTGGCCACACACACACTAAATAAATAAATAAATAAATATTAAAAAAAAAAAAAAAAGTTTTAGAAGCTGCCCAACCAAGTATTTCCAAGCAGGATGCAGCCAGAGCGGGGAGCATCTGCTCTGAAGTGTAGTTCTCACACCTGGGCATGCATCAGAATCTCTTGGGGGGCCTGTTAAATCCTGATTGCTGGGCCCTATTTCCGAGTTCAGAGAGCCTGGAGAGAGCCTGGGAATCTATATTTCTCTGGGCTCTGAGGCAGTGCTGCTGGATATTTAGGTTCTGTTGGTCTGAGCTGGGCACCTATAATTTGTTCCTCTAACCTTGATCCCAGTCATTTTTATTCAGGTGCCTCTGGCTTGCCCTTAAATTACTTATATCTGACTTTTAGGAAGACATGGAGAATACCTTCACAAAACCTTTGCGCCCACCGCAGATCAACACTGATTTTTTCAATATTTGCCTCAGTCTGGACCCATTCCTTAAACCTGATTGAGAGGGGCTACACCCTCACCGGGAGGATAAGAATGGAGCCCAAAGTGAGAACCACACTTCTGAGCTGCTGCTTCCCACTCTGGCTGCAGTCTGGAACTAGACGGGTTCTATCCCTAATAGCTTCTCAGCTAGCTCCCTCTCTGGGACATAAGTTTTTCATCTGTGAAGCAGGAATCACAAAGGTGCACCTTTTACAGGGTTTTTTGGTTTTCAGGTTTTTTTCCCCATTTGTTTACCTATTTGATAAAGGGTCTTGTTATGCAGTTCAGACTTACAGTGATCTCAGCCTCCCCAGGGCTGGGATTACAGGCATGTGCCACCATGCCTGGGCGGGCAAGGTGCCCAGGGATCTGGAGCCTTCATAGCATGCGGTACTGGGGACCAAACTCAGGTCCTTGCTCTTGCCAGGCAGGCCCTTAGGCCACTGAGCTATCGCCTCAGTCCTTTTACAGTTTTTAATGAGAGTTAACTTAGGTCCTGTAAGGAAAACAGTAGGCATAATAAATGCTCAATGAAGTCAGTGCTGTTATCCTTCTTGTTCCCAGGGCTTTGTGTCCCCCATCCGAAGGCTCGTGTTCCCCAAGGCTGCACGCCGGGCAGCCTTTCGCAACAGTGTGAGCCGCCGACCCCTGCACTCGATGCCCCTTTATCCCCCTGACTATCTCATCGACCCCCAGATTCTCCTATGTGACTACTTGGAGAAAGAGGTCAAGGTGAGTGTGGGATAAGAAGGGGTGGGGTGAGGCTTTACCAGCCCCCCCCCCAGCCCCTGGCCAGCCTGGTCTCATGCAGGGGTGGTTGTTGTGGCTCCTGGGCAACAGGCCTGGGTTCATGACAGCTTCGCCCTTGCCTTGTCCTGTGTACCCCTTTTTTAAAAATGTATTTGGTACAGGTCTTACTACGTAGCTTAGACTCATAGTGGTCCTCTGTTTTCAGCCTCCCCAGTGCTGGGATAACAGGCATGTATCTCCACGCCAGTACTCAGTCGCCAGCTCAGTGCCCCCAGGGGCAGGGCCTGTGAGGCATGCAGTACCAGGAATCGACCTCAGTCCATGCACTTGCCTAAGCAGGCACTTACTCCCCTGAGCTATCTCACTAGCCCTTGTCCTGTATACCCCTAACCAGTGACCTCTATCCTCTGAGTCTCAGTGTTCCTTTCTCAACATGGGGTCAACACCTGTCCCCATGGATTATGGATGGGAAAGTGTTCTGTGTTCTGCAAAAGCTCTGCTTTCCCCTAAGATTTTACTTTGTTACCCTGAGTGTCCAGGGTAAGAACGAGACACATAGGAGTCCGACTGCCCAAGAACGTCTGTGTCAGGAACATCAGGAAGGCAGTGGGCACTCTCAGCCAAGGAGGATTGTGACAGGATGGGACTGTCATATTTAGCAAACAATAGGCCACTTAGTTAAATTTGAATTTCAGATAAGCAGTGAGTACTTTTTAGCATAAATATGTCCCAAATATTGCACAGAACTAAAAGTTCTAAAAACTTAAAACCAAAATTATTATTTATCTGAAATTCAAATTTAATTGGCATCCTGTATTTTATCTAGCAAGCTACAGGGAAAAGCTAACAAATCTACTTGAAATCTGAGGACTGAGATTTCATGGAGAATAAAAAGAGGAGAAAAATTTGGGGGAATTCACCTAAAAGACTACAACTGAAAATAATGAAGAAAGTTAATTCTCATATTGAATAACACTTAGGTGATAACATCAGGTTACAACTAAGACTAAATGAAGAATTCATATATTGACAAGAAGCACTATTTTTCTGACAAAATGAAGTATTAATTCAATACATTCTTCCCTTGCCATTCAACTTCTGCAAGAAGATCATAAAGAGTGCTTATGAGCTGCAGTCCATTTGGAAGCATTTTACCACTGAGTCCTTTAAAACAACAACAACAACAACAACAACAACAACAAAAAGAAACAGGGATCAAACTCAGAACTTTGCACTTGCCAGGAAGGCACTGTGCCTTCCCAGCCCCCTTTTTTGTTTTTAATTTTGAGGCAGGGTTTCACAAAATATCTCAGGTCTCAAATTGTGATCTACCTGCCTCAGCCTCCCAAGTAGCTGGGAGAAGAGGCTTAAGCCACCACAGCCAGCTGGAGTTAGTCCTTTCAAGCGACAGCAGAGGCAAGGGTACAGTTCAGCTATAGAACATTTGTACAGCATTCACAAGGCCTTACTGGGAATCGCATCCAGGGCTTTCACACTGAGCTACATTCCCAGGTCCTTCTATTCTATTCGTGTGTGTGTGTGTGTGTGTGTGTGTGTGTGTGTGTGGCCAGCTCAGCCCTCCAGGGGGCTAAGCTTGTTCTAAGTAGGTGCTTTAGACCACTGAGCCATCTCACCAGCCCCGAGGTCCTTCTATTCTGAAGGGACAAGTTTTGCTAATCACTAAATTGTTTGTGCTGGGCTTGAATTTGTGATCCTCTGGCTTCAATTGCTCAGAATGCTGGGATTAACAAATGTGTACAACCACGCCCTGCTCTGGGCAAATGTTTTAGTCTGTGTCATGGGTGAGTGAATATCCATAATGCCCTCAGAACTGTGCTGGCTTCTGTGATGGACTCGATAAAAGTTATCATATCACAAATTCAGATTTTTTGGCTTTTTTTTTGTACAGAGATTGAATTTAGGACCTTGCACTTGCCAGGCAGGGACTTACACGGCCGAGCTCTCTCCCCAGTCTGAATTCGGCAATTTCTATCTCCGCCTATCTTTACTGCCGCCAGGTCCTCCATAGGTTGAGGGTGAGTGTGTCATTCGGTCTTTCATTTCTCATCCAGTTCCTAGGCCACCTCACCTGGGTGACTTCATCTCTGAACCCCTCCAGCCGAGATGAGCTCCTGCAGCTGCTGGACAAGGCCAGGGTGAGGCTTTGGGGAGAGAAGGTGGAGGGCCGGGTCCTGTCCTCTTCTCCTTCTCCTGCCCACACCTCCCACCCGGACTCAGGAGACCTGACCCACCCGCAGCAGCTGAAGGAGCTGCCGCTGAAGACCACGGCTGAGCAAGACAGCATCCTGAGCCTGTCGGCCCGCTGCCTGCTGCTCACTTGGCGTGACAACGAAGAGCTCATCCTGCGCATCCCCACGCACGAGATCGCTGCCGCCTCCTACCTGCAGGACGACGCGCTGCACCTGCTGGTGCTTAAAACCGGTGGGCGGCGGTGGGGCCTGGCAGTGGGGACCTACAGCAGAGTTGGGGTGTGAGGAAACAAGAGGGCGTGAAGGCAAACCTGTCCGTATTACCCTGAGACCAAGGGCAGGATAGAGCCACAGCAAACTGGGGGCGGGGCTGAGGAAAGTGGGCGTGCTAAAACCTGAAACTGTCCAAATTAAGGACACTGAGAGCAGACGTTCTGATCATCTAGTCAGAAGGCAGGTCTGACGCAGAGGTCCCAGGGTGGGGTCACAGTAATGAGGAAGGCCAGGGGCGGAGTCAAAGCCGTGAAAGGGGTGGGGTCAGGGGCGGAGTCCGAATTTAAGCCGGTGGGTGCGATCCTGAAGGGCGGAACAGTTTGGAAGCCAGGGGCGGGCCCTGGAATCCCGAGCGCCGGACCTGGGTGTGCTGGGCAGGTTGAGACTCGGGCAGCGGGAGCCCAGAGCGGCGGCAGGGAGGTGCGGGCGCCCACTTGGTGGCCTCAAGAGGTTTCTTAGCTGCGATCTCCCGTAGCTGACCCCCCCACCCCGCCCCTCTAGGTTTGGGCGTGGACCCGGTGCCGGCCGGCGTGGATGCCAGTCCTGGCGGCGCGAGGTGCGACCCGGGCCCTCCGGGCGCGGCGCCCGAGAAGCGGCGGGCGGGCACCGCGGAGCGGCGCCACACCATCTGCAGCTTG
>NW_004524613.1:2581064-2598205 GCF_000260255.1 Octodon degus
AGGCGGCCGGCGGCGGCGGCAGCTGGGAGCGGCGCCACCCGGGCCCAAACCCACTCGACCCTCAGGACCCCAGCCCAGACGCCTACTGCAACCTGGTCATCCTGGCTGTGCCCAACAGGGTGAGCCCGAGAGCACCTGGTTCCCAGGTTCCCGAGACGCTGCCCGGCCCCTTCTTGAGCTTCCAGGGTCTGCCCTTCCCCCTCCAGAGACCTCACGTCAGGACGTCAGGTGTGCCGGAGACGCCAGCCGTGGACCCTCCTCGGAATACCACCCTTGGGTACCCCAACGGAACAAAAACTCAAAAGTAGCAGTAGACCTGCTGGGAACCCCCTCCTCCAGCTCCTCTTCTCCAGTGCAGTCAGTGTTGGCACCAGAGCGGTTAAGAACCCGAGAACAGTGATTAGCATCAGGGACAAAGTGCCAATCCTTGTCAGACGGGGACAGCATTCACATTTAATTCTCACAGCCCACCCCTAGAAGCAAAAAACAACCAGCATTCCCATTTTGGGGGATATGGCTCTGGATTCTGGGGTTTGAACATTGAAATCAAGGCCTTTACACTGAGCTACATCCCAAGCCCCTTTTTTATTTTGAAATATGGTTTCACTAAGTTGCTAAATTGACTACGCTGAGCTCAAACTTTTAATCCTTTTACCTCAGCCTTCCAGAGTGGTGGGACTACAAGGAAAGGAAAGAGTTCAGAGGTTGAGCCACTAATCCAAGCTCGCAGAGGCAGTAGGTGGTGACTTAAAATTTAAACCCAGGAAGTTCAGAGCTGGTACTCTTGGCAACTAAGATGGCCTCAGGCTTCTTCCCTACCTGTCCCACCCCACCCCCAATCTCCATACTCATCTTTGCCTTTTTTTCCTGAGCATGTTTACTGAGTGTCAGCCACATGCTAAGCAGGAGCTGGGAGGCTGTGGATACAGAGGGGAGCAGCATCTGGCATCCTCCCTTAGGGGGCTGGAGGTCATTTCTTGGTTCCAGTTCTTCCAGTGGCTCCTCTTGCATTCAGCAGAAAAGCTACAGTCTTTATGATTGTTTATAAGGTCATTTGGGCTGCAGTCACCAGCCCTATTTCATCTCTGGCCTCACCTCTTGCTACCCACCCTTTGTTGGCCTTCCAGCCTTATGCCTTCTAAGTGGCCCCTCTGCTCCAATTTCTCAGGCTTCCTGAGTGTAAACAGTGGTGGAGGAAGCAGACATGGGGTGTCCCACTAGAGGGAGAGGTGCAGGAGCTGTCTCCAGGAAACTCAGACACCCCACCCCTTGAAGACACACTCATACCTGGCATCCAGT
This sequence comes from Octodon degus, assembly GCF_000260255.1. NCBI lineage: Eukaryota > Metazoa > Chordata > Mammalia > Rodentia > Octodontidae > Octodon > Octodon degus. Next base: position 2,582,364 of record NW_004524613.1, read on the forward strand.
GCTCCATGTTCTGGTTTCCTCCTGCCTCCATGCCTCCTTCTCCATGGCTGGTTCCTCCTATTTGAACCCAAGGCCTGTGCTCTGAGCTACATCTGCAACCTCTTTTTTGTTTTTTATTTCAAAGCATGGTTTCTCTAAGTTGCCATTATTACTCAGTCTGGGCTCAAACTTTGATCCTCTTGCCTCAGCCTTCCAGACTGCTGGGATTACAAGCAAATGCCACCACACCCTACTAGCCTCATGATATTTATTTATTTATTTACCACATGGCTTTTAAAATATGCAAGTGCCCCTAATTTTATCTCTTACCACATCTCTATTAAGCCTCCCAATTCAAAAGTCTAATGACCATGCCAAGCCCCAATTCTAAGGTTTGTGGGCTCCCTGTCTTGCTTAATGGCAGTGTTACCCTTATGTTGATTGGGCCTAAACCTTGCAGTGAGCATGCATCACACACACACACACACACACACACACACGCACGCACATACATTATCCCCATTCTCAATAAATCTTGCTGGCCCTATTTTTCAAGTATAGCTGAAATCCATTTGTCCACTTCTGCTGCCGAGGTCTCCTCTCATCGGATCATGCTATCACCCCTCACTGGCTGAGCACTTTCTTCCAGCCTGTGCCTCTGCGAAGCCAAAGAGCAGTACTGCTAACACATAAGCCACATCATTTCTTGGCTCCAGGTCTTCCAGTGGCTCTTCTTGCATTTAGCAGAAAAGCTGCAGTCGTTATGATTGTTTATAAGGCCATTTGGGCGCAGTCACCAGCCCCATTTCCTCTCTGGCCTCACCTCTTGCTACTCTCCCTTTGACACCATCCTAGACCAAATGCACTCCAGGGAGAGTGCAGGAGACTTGTGCATCCACACGTTACTCCTCGCACTTAGAACCATGTCTGGCGCATAGTAGGTGCTCAATGAATGCATGTTGAGTGAATGGATGGATTGAGGCATGTTATATCATGTAGCATACCAAGAAGAAAGATACTTTCTTTAGAGAAAATGAGTTTGTGTCATTTAAATTGAAGCACATAGAGGTAATGTATGCCTTTTCTATCGTACTGGACTGCTGGACTCTAGGGCACAGGACCTGCCCAGTGCCTGCCACTGAAGAAGCAAACAAGAACTTGTAGGCTCAGATGTAATGGAGCATTGCTTTCCAGCGGCCTCTGAGCCTCTGGTCTCCTTCGTGAGTCATCATGGTTCCTGAGAAGACTTGGAAGTTAGAGTCCAAGACCCTGATGCCAGCACTAATGTCCTGAATCTGCTGGATGAGCCCATTTCAGTCACTTAACCACTTCAAACCTCAATATTTTTAACTATAAAATAAGGATCTACCGTTTATTTTGTAGGGTCATTGTAACTGTCAGCCCAGGTGTCGTGATCAGTACTAACTTCAGCTCCCAATGCCTATCCTGCATCCCCTTTTTAATTTATGCCTTGGACTTTTCTAGAGCCCCAAAATAGGAAATAGCTTTGTGAAGTTTATCTCTGTTCATTGTTATTGCTTTTCTGCATCTCTTGCTTAAAGACATAAAGAGGTAAATTAAAGACATAAATCTGTCTTCAAATATGCAATCTCAAAAAAGTTTTACCCAAGCACTTAAACTCTTTTCTTCAAGCGTAGTATTTATCCTGCTTCACTTTTTGTTCTGGGTAGTAGGAAGCTCATATCTAAATATGACGTCCAGTAGGCATCTGGTAGTAGTAACTATGTTGAACCCAAAATTTTTTATAGACACAGGGTGATTGAAAAGTACGATGTTTAACCAGGCATCATGGTGCATACCTGTAATCTCAGCAGTCAGGAGGCTGGGGCAGGAGGATCAACATGTGCCGTTGAGCTATATTCCTGGCCTGAGTTCTAATTTTACCTAATTACTTCCTTCTCTGGACCTCAGCTTCTATATGTATATTAAATACATGGCTTATTTTAGATAAGCTTCAGAAAATCCATGAACCTCTCAGAAATGTGGGGTTTATTTTTCACGGCAGTAGTGCCAGAGCTGTTTCTGGGCTCCCAAGATGTCGATGGGAAATGTCTTCAAAATGAATTTAAAGGGGGCTTTGCTGTGTGTTCTGAGTCTCCCCACACTCTGTTTAAGGAAGCAAGGGGTCACCTAGAGACAGGTAAGGACCTGAGCTCTCCTTCTTCTCCTCCCCTTTGGACCAGGATGCTGCCGAGGAGTCCTGCGCACTCATCTGTCAGGTCTTCCAGATCATCTATGGGGACCAGAGCATTGAGTGTGTGGACCGGGCTGGCTACCACTACACGTCCACCCCCGAACGTCCTTGGCTCCGCAGCCGAAGTGAGTACCCAGGCCCCAGGCCGCCTCTCCTGTCAAACAGGGATGGTGCTTGAGCACTCAGGGCTGATGAAAGCCTTTAGGGTCTCAATCTCAGCCACCATTAATGTCCCCTTAGTAGGTGGGTGAAATAATAAGATGTCAGTCTTCAACACTCTTCAAACCTAGTTTCATCAAAGGTGTTCAGATTGCCAGGTTCAGAATGAGTCCCTCACACTTAGACTTTTCTCTCCCTTGACTTGGGTGCCTCTGCTTTGCAGAAATCTAAGACATGCATGTCTGCCTGCTGAGCTGTCCAGTCCAATGAGATGCCAGGGTCAAAACTAACTTTTCCAGACTAGTCCTTGGTTGTAGTCAGGTTTTAGAATGAGAATGAAGCTAACAGAAGCATTTATTAAGCACCAACTATGTTCCAAACACTGTGACAAGGTGCCAAGAGTTACTGAGTCCTTATAGTGACTTGTCTATCTGGCAGCCTAGCACAGGACTAGGTACATTTCAGACACCCAAGGGGTACTCTGGGGCCATCTAATTCGAGTTTTATAGATGGGGACCTTGAATCTCCCGGGTCGCAAATGGTGGGCTCATACACAGTTGCATCTAGTTCCAAAGTTTCTATCTGCAACAGCCTCAGTTCCCATGCTGCACTCAAGGCCATTAAGGGAATTCCTATGGCTTCAGGCCTTTGCAGTAGGTCCACGTTGACATAGCCCCAGCAGCAGGGCACTGGTACTTGTCCTCTGAAGGCCTCCATCTGTGGAAGCTATGCTTGTTGGGAAGCTGGGATAGCTCATCAAATCTCAATAGGATGGCAAGCTAATACCTGATATAAGCCAATAAGTAGTTCATAAACTCATTCATTAAATAAACATTTGTTTGGCATCTCCTATGCCAGATCCAGGGCTAACCATCGGGATATGCTTGTGGCAAAAACCAGATCCAGCTCTGTCTTCCTGAAGCTTGGGTAGAGGTGGTCTGACAGTTTTGAAATAGTTATACAGATAGGCGTATAAACACAGAGAATGTGTAAAGAGGAACTGAACTCATCAGAGAAATTAGGATGACAAAGTGACACTAAAAGCACTGAGATTAGAAGGGTAACTCTAGTGCCTAACAGGTGAGACAGCAGGCAGGTAAGAGGGGACATTCTCTGTGGATGGTGCTGGTTTTCCCTGAAGTCTTCCTCCCCCTTTGCAAAAATCTTCTTGTCTTGCTTCAAACACAGCTTGCCACACACACATTCCCAACATGCACCTGCTCTGCCCTGGCCCCATGAGGTAGGCAAGAAAGGGTATTGTGCTGGCAGTGAGCAGAAGAGTTGCCCAAGGTCTGATGTATGCTGGGGCCCCAAAGCCTGGGATGTCCTGCTTTGCCATTTTGATAGTCCCTCTGTTGGTCGCAGGTGAGAGCTGCCATACTGATGGGACTTATGCCTATGACGCTGACTTCAGCTGCTGCAGCTCCTTGTAAGTACAGACCTTGTCAGGGCACCATCGCTCCCCTGCCCTTGCACAAATAAGTTCTGTCCTGGACCAAACAGAGTCCAACCCTTGTTGGTGCGGAGACACTAGGCACAGAGGGTGGGAGGAAAGCTGAGCACCAGACTCTGGTGAGCTCATAGGATCCAGGTCCCCAAGAGACCCAGGACACCAGAGCCCGGAGCCAGATCCTGCCTCAGTGCTGCAGATCCCAGGTCACAGCCAATGCCAGAAATGCCCCCCCTTTTCCCCCCAGAATCCATTGTGGTTTACTGTGTGTAATGCAAAACCCCAAACTGAGTATCTTAAAAAAGGTGTAGCTAGTTTGTTTGTTTGCCTTTTCTTTTCTTTTTAGCTTTCTTTTTTGTTTCTTATATAAAATAGAGCAAGCATCCGGGTCCTGGTGATCGCTTGGGCCTTAGGCTTCTTTCCCTGTCCCATGCTCCCTGGAACTGGCTGCATCCTCAATGCCACTTTGATGATGGCTCCAGCCATCATAGCAGCAAGCAAGGAAATTCTCAGGAATTTCATCCTGGGGCTGGGTGTATCTCACTGGTAGACTGCACACTCAGCAAGGCCCTGGGATGGATCCCCAGCAGGGCAAGAAAAACATTATTTCCTAGAATTCACACCCAGTGACTTCGCCTACATCCCATTCATCAGAAGTTGGTCGCATGGTATAACTAGCTGTAAGCAAGGCTGAAAACGTAGGATTGAAATGGTTTTTTCTCAGTTGGGAACATTGCCCAGGTTCTGTTTAGGGTGACTAACCATCTCAGTTTGCTCAGCAAGGAGGGGTTTCCCAGGATATGGGATTTTAATTCTAAAACCAAAAATGTCCTCGACAAATCCTTATTAGTCACCCCAGTCATGTTACAAAGGACTTTGGACAAGCAAGTTGCGGTTCCTGCCAATAATATATGCTCTACTATTTGTGCTATCTTTTTAGTGGCAATAGACTTGCCTTTCTAATACAGTGTACCCTTAGGCGAGGCCATAAACAACCTGATATCTACTATTTTCATTAGAGATGAAAATCTAACATTGAGCTAACATTTATTGAGCTTGCTTTGTGCCAAATGCTATTCTATAAAGCACTCATTTTTTTTTTGTTATTAGCAACTACATGGCAACATTACTGTGGCTAAAATTGATTGAATATAGTCCATGACTAAGTATTCTATAAATTTTAATACCTCTGTTTTTCACAGTAGTGCCAATTCTTGTCACCCCATCCTACAGATAGAGAAGCTGAGGAATAGAGAATTAAAGTTTAGCCATCCGAGAATCAAGCAGCTGGGTACAGGCCAGGGATACATACACGAGTCCCAGGGAAGCTACAGCTTGTGCCAAGTTTACCATCTAACAGCAGGCAACGAGCTTGATATTTAGTAGTAATAAGCATTGGTGATATTAAGCACCAAAGAAAAGCTCTACCTGCTCTGAGGGAGGCCAGGGGCCCCGAGGCCACATGGGGAGTCAGGAGGGCCTTGTATAAAAACCTGGAGCATGAAGGGGAAGGAACATCAGTAGAGGGAACAGCAAGAGCAACGATTCTGGCCATGTGAGGATCAGGCAGGAGGCTACCAGGCTAGTGGCAAAGTAGCCCTTTCAGGGAGCAATCCAGGGTTTGGTGGGGTATCTGGAAAGACCTGCCTGTCATGGGGAAACGTGACTCAGTGAGCACATTTAGCAGAGGGTCTGATCCAGTCTGGGGCTTGCAGAAGAATTTCCTGAGGAGTGACAGAACTGGATGATGACCAAGAGATAGCTTGAACATGAGGTAAGAGGCGAGGCATTCCAGGCCGAGGCAGCAGTGTGTGCAAAGGCCCAGAGCCAAGGAGATGCTTCGAGTACAGGAGAGAAAAGGAGAAAGCTGGGAGCCAGAACACGGGGGTGGGAGGCAGTGAGACAGGGGGCTCCAGAAGTGACCTCAGGCCAGAAGGCGGGATCTTGGGGGCCAAAGTGGGGTCTCAGATGAGGCCTCAGGCCCATGGCCTTGGTAGCTGAGCCCACCCACCTCCAGCCTGCCTGGAAAGAGGAGCTGGAGGGAGGCAAGTAAAAGCCCTGCTCTGCCTGTCCCTGCAGCAATGGCTCCCAGGACACATTTGAAGCATGCTACAGCGGAACATCCACTCCTTCTTTCCACGGCTCGCACTGCAGTGGCAGTGACCACAGCGGCCTGAGTCTCGAGCAGCTGCAGGATTACATGGTCACGGTGAGCTGGGAGGCTGGGAGGCTGGAGCAGCCATACATGGCCCTGGATGTGCCAAGGGCCAAGGCCTCAAAGTTCAGGGCAGGCAGGCAAAGTGAGGCCAGCCTGTGAAAGGCCTTGACTCATGCCAGCTGACACTGAGTGTGTACTGTGTTCTGGGTGCTTTGTAAGCACCTTTCATGTACCATTTCTTTTCATCTTTTCAACAACCTCAAGAGGGAGGTGCTGTCCTCATTTCACTCACAGAGAGGCGGGCTGGGGTCAAGCAGTTTGTGACCCCAAGGGGACCAGGATTGGAACTGCAGTAGCCAATGCCAGATGCAATGCAGGGGTCTGAGTCTCCTGAGTGGGCCACAGAAGGGGTTCTCAGAGAGGGCTCAAGCCGTGTGTGCCTTCAGAGAGGGCTCTGGTTCCTTCAGGCAGGGGCTGGGCAGGCTCACTCCTGGGACTGCTGCCAAAGGGGGTCCCTCCACAGCTGCGGAGTAAGCTGGGGTCCTCTGAGATCCAGCAGTTTGCGCTGCTCCTGCGGGAGTACCGGCTGGGGCTGCCCATCCAGGACTTCTGCGCTGGCCTACTGAAGCTCTATGGAGACCGCCGCAAGTTCCTACTCCTCGGTGAGCCCCGACCCACCACCCTACCACACTCTGTGGGCAGCAGACGCCCCACTTGGGTCTGTGTCATTCTTAAACAGGTACCACCCTGGAGGGTTTTCTCCTTATCCTTCAGTCTCTGATAAAGTTGAAATCTTGAGGTCATGGGGCAGACAAGGAGATGGAGGGACAGAAAAAGGACAGGATTCACAACAGTTAGGAAACAAAGCTACAGGAATGAGGTCCTGCTGCAGCCATTTCACCTCCAGGGCAAAGTCAGGAGGGAGCCTGAGCCTTCCTATCTTTCCTCATGAGGAAGCTGAAGCTCACAGGGGCTAAGGAGCTCATCCAAGGTCACACAGCTAAGAAGGTGGGCTAACAGCCACAACAGGAATAATAATGCTGTGAGCTAGCCTGGAGTTACTATGAGCCAAGCACCATTCGTGGAGGGACCCCCACTTCAGGGAAGTAGATATGATTATGTGTTCTTATTGTACTGGAGAGGAAACGGGCCCAGAGCAGCAAAGTACCAGATCAAATAGCTAGTAAGCAGAGGTGGAGGTGAAGTGAGACAGTGTGTGTGGGGTGTACAGATGTGCAAAGCTCCTTGTTATTTAGTCTTCACGTACCCACCAGGAGAATAGGTACAATTATCTCAGTTTTACAGATGGGGAAATCGAGGCCCAGAGTGCAAGTCCTGTAGCTCATATATGCCAGCTTAGCAGTCCCAGCCGTCGTGGACAGAGCACCTGCTGCATGCTGATCCTCTGGTGCGGAGAGTTAAAGAACTTGGGCAAAGCCACACGGCCAGCGAGTGTCAGAACTAGGATGTCACAGGCAGATTCCTTCATGGGAGGGACAGGGCTGAACCCTGGGAATCACCCTGGCCCGCGGCCCGCAGGGATGCGGCCCTTCATCCCAGACCAGGACGCGCGCTACTTCGAGGGCTTCCTGGAGGGCATGGGCATCCGCGAGGGCGGCATCCTCACCGACAGCTTTGGCCGCATCAAGCGCAGCATGAGCTCCACGTCGGCCTCGGCAGTGCGCAGCTATGACGGTGCAGCCCAGCGGCCGGAGGATCAGACCTTCCACCGTCTGCTGGCTGACATCACGCACGACATCGAGGCTCTGGCCCCCGACGACGACGAGGACGAGGACGATGGGGAGGTCGGGGGCGACGTGGCAGAAGACAACTACCTGTAGCCTGTGCCTCTTGCAGCCGCCTCTAAGGCTTCCTCACTTTCGCCTGTGGGACCCATCCCTAGGCATCCTTGCTCTCTGGGGTACCATCCCGCAGGTTCCCTCCATGTCCTTGGCTGCTCGGTCCCTGCAGTATCAAGAATGTCCTGCAGGGGGAGGGCGAGGGCGGATCCTAATGTCCTACGCAGTCCGGAGTTCAGCGGCGCCTCGGCCGGCCGAAGGATGAACAAGCGCTCCACCTGCTGGCAGACTAAGAAAGGAATTTCGGTTTCAATCCACAGACCTCTGTTCCTTCTATTTTACAGATTTGGAAACTGAGTTCTAATTCTAAAAAACAGCAAGAGGTTTGAGAGAATCTCCTGATTCTTCCTAGATGTTACCTGGAATTTCTTCATTTCTCCAGTCTTTTCAGACCCACCGTCACAGGGTGGTCATGAGGATATAATAAAGGGCAAGACCTTAGCGCTGGGCCTAGGGCATAGTAGGTGCTCAATAAACACTGCTCACTCCCTCATGGAACACCTGTGGCTCGGTTGACTGTCTTTCTGGGGCAATGGGATGGGAGCTGTGGGTTGAGGTGAGGTGTTAATAAGACTGTCAGGGAGCTCATGGCGTGGGAGGAGAAACAGGACTCACCCTGCAGCTCTCTGGGGCTCTGTGCCCAAGCTCCACACAGAAATAACCAAGACTCCTCAGATCGAGACCCGGGGGAGCCAAAACAATTTGAAGGCAGAGCCGGAGAGCTAGAGAGGTCAAGACGAGTCCTGGCTTGGCACAGCCTAAGCCTTTGAGAGGAAGCCAGAGACACTCCTAGAAGAGCTACAATTAATTTGTAGACTCTTACAAAACCTCTTGTGCCAGATGTATGGCACTGACAGAAAAGAAGGTCCAGCCACCATCAATTTTTGGGTAATATTACTGTTAGGAATGTAGGTCTGCACCGTGTCATGAGTCATCCTCAGCCATCATGGTGGCGAAGCCCTTCTGATGCGCTCCTTTGCTGCCTTTCTGGCCACACTTCCTCACACGCCGGCCCCTTGCGCCGAGAGCACTCGCCCCATATGTAAAGATGTTTCCCTGACATAGCACGCACCACACTGTGTGTTTACATAAGTGGTGTTGCGTAAGGATCTCATGCTGTTGCTTCCCTTTTCACTCCAGAATGTATTTAAGATCTACCCATGTTGCTGTGAGAAAATCTAACGTAGCGTGCCCATCTGCTGCAGAGCAGCCCAAGCTAAGCATCCTTGTCTGTCTCCCCAGTGATGGACACCCAGCTTGCTTCCAACACTCGTACCGCAAACAACGCTGTACTGAGTGAACGTCTGTGTGCTTGACCCTCGTGGACCACAGAAAACTTGGTGCTCTATTCCCAGTAGAGAAATTAGTAGCTCACAGCACACAAGCATTTTAAGTGTCACTGAATTCTTCCAGAATGACCCCTCCGACAGCGTGAGAATGATGCTGTCTCCCCACGTTTTCAAAAGCTTTTACATTTCCCGACTGTATCTGTGTGGCCTATTGCGTCCAGTGTAAGGTGGCAGATCCCTGTTTAGCTTGCATTTCTCTTAATTTCCTCCCATGTTCACCAGGCGTTTAAGCTTCCCCTTCTGTGAACTGCCTGTTCGTACCTTTTGCTTGCTTTCTGTTGGAGTTCCTGTGTTTTTCTTGTTGGTTCACAAATTTTAGTTATCAATCCCTCGTTGGATGTTGATGTTCCAAATACCTTCTCCCAATATGTTGCCCATCTGTTAAGTTTATTAATGGTGTTTGCACCACAGTCTCTTTCAGGACTTGGTAAAACGGAGTGCTGAGCCCTACTGCGGAGTTTCTGACTCATGGGAGCAGGGGCAGGGCCTAGGAATCTGCATTTCTAACCAGTGCCCAGGGAATGTTGAAAGTCTGCCCAGGCAATGCTGATGGTCCAAGGTCCACATTTAGAGAACAACTAGTCTAGGATGACTTCTTTTCAATAAATTTGTTTTATTGAACAGATTGCTTAATTTTGATGCTTTCAAATTTTATCATTTTCTTATGGACAAAGGAACTGGAGCTGAAGGAGGTAAAGTGAATGAGCCAGAGTCCCACAATGAGTTGCACTTTGGACTCATATTCTGCCAACAACCCCTGAGCACACACTTCTAACCTCTCTCCTGTCCTGTTTCCACCTTTGGGATATAGTGTGTTGGGACCTGACATCATAGGGAGCCTTAGTAAACTCTTGAGTGAGGCAGCCATAGGCAGAAAAGTTGAGTGGATAAGGGCGGGGGCCAGAGATTGAGGCATCTCTTAAAGCCCTGCAAGAGAAGCTCAGAAACTGCCCACAGTCCTAGCCAAGGCACTACGACAGGGCTGCTGAGTGGCAATATGGGGCAGTGCTTACACCACCGCTCCGAGGATGGGGCAATTTCCCTCCCACCCCAAAAAAGTCCCTTCCCTCCCCGGAACTACTGTCTTACCAAAGCAGTGTAACCCCTTGGTCTCAGAGGTCTGAAGGGTGTTGTCTGGTGTGCCCCAAGTGCTGTGCACAGAAACTCTTGCTGTACTTCCTCCTGCAGCATCCAGAGACTCTGCCAGGGTCATTTCCTATCACGGCTCAGTTCCTGGCATTGCAAGAGGGAAAAACCCAGTAGGGGGCGGGCAGCTGCTTCCCAAGGACCTCTAGGGAGTAGTGCAAGCGTGGAACTTCCCCAGCTAGATCACCCGGGACAGTTCTGACCCAAGGGCAAGTGGTGAGTAAAATTCTCACCAGCCGGCCCCCCGGAAGAGGGCTTCCCCCATTTGAGGGCTCTACAACTTCCTACTCTGCCCAGCTCTCAACTGCAGATTTCTACCCCCTTTTCCCAACTCCATGTTGAGAGAAAGAGTCCTCAGACCCTGTCATTCAGTCATCAGACATTTAGAAAGCAGCTGTTCTGTGCTAGGCTGGGAGGGAGACACTAGACGGAGGTCCAGCACTGTTCCTGCCCATGGGGGGATGCAGCTGGGAGCAGAAGACGGGTCTCCAAGATAATCACAGTGTTAGGATCTCAATGGCAGAGTCAAAGAATGAGGAACCAGATCGTCCTAGGGAATCTGGAAAAGGCTCTGAAGAGGACGTGGCTCATAATCAAGAACTTCAAGAACATACAAGGATTCTGTAGGTGGGAATGGCAGTATTGGGCGAGAGAGAAGGAGTATGAGGGAGACAGCACACGCCAAGACCGGCAGCCTGCTAGGACAGGGGAGTGAAGATAATCAGCCAGAGAGTAGGGCTGAGTGATTTGCGACACCAGCACTGCATCTTGTAGCAGGTGACCTCAGCAAGCTCCCAAATGTCTCTGGCCCTCTGTTTCCTCATCCTTAGAATGGGGATGACAACAGCTTCACCCTTATAAAAGTATTAGACTTTTTTTTAGGATACTGTGAGGTGTAAGTGTGATAATCCACGTCAAAGTACACGTGGTCCGTGGTCAGTGTAAGTGACTCCTCTTCTTTCTGGCAGAGCATGGGGTATGCGAGGTGGGGACAAGGAGGGTGAGTGGGAGAGGAAACCAGAAAAGCGGGCAGGTTGAGAAGGTAGGCAAGGAAGTACAAGAAAGCAAGTGTGGCCTTCTGGGGTACATTTCCCCATTCTCTGCAGAGCATGGAGCTGCTGAGAAGGAGGATGGGTGGGGGGAGTGGACCTGAGCACAGGGGACTGGGACAGGGACTGGGACAAGGACCTGACAGATGCTAAGAGCTGGCTCAGCTGATTAAGAGGAAGGAGGAAGGGAGGGTAGGTTCAAAAGGGGAGGGAGAGGAGGAGGACTCTGTCTTGGCTCAGAAGTAATAGCCTCTTACACATATCCTTCGGTTAGACTCGGTCATTCACCCACCCATTCATTCATTCCACCACTACTTACTTAGCTCTTAAACACCAGCCTTTGGGACTGACATTCTAAGAGTTACTATGAGACAATGTTCCTTGCAGCTGCTACAGGTAATAACAACCCAATCAGGCCTAAATGCCCAGAAGTTAATGGCCCTGTTGGTGGGCTCAAGATAGGGATTCAATTCCACAGCGGAAGTCCTCCATTTTTCTGCATAGAGTGGAAAGGGATGGAAACTTTGTCTCTAACAAGAGATTAGAAATAAACCAAATATTTGATGATAGAGGAGTAGTTAGATAAATGGTGGCTTACACAGACATTAGAATATCATGCAGCCATAAATAAGAACAATGTAGCTCTCAGTGTGGGGTTAACTTGCAAGATAGAGCAAAGCAAGACCAAACAGGCAAGCTGCAGAACGTGGTACCATGGACAGTGCTGTCCCGTTGTTTAAAGAGGCAGGAAATGTGTTTGTGTACCATGGAATAGTTCTAAAAGAACTAGGCTGCAGTCATTGCCTCTTAGCCAGGGGAGTTGTTGGCTGCAGATTAAGGAGGGGAGGGGAGTTTCTTTTCGTGATGTGCTTTAAATGTTGTGCATGAATATGCATTACAGCAAAGTTCTTTTCAAGAACCACTATGCTACTAGTGTGCTACTTATTGAGTTTTGTTAACACCATCTGCTTCCATAGATGTCTGACCTCACTGCCCACACCCCAACACACACAGACCCACGAGCAAATCCTGCAAGGGCTGGGCTGGTTCTGACTCATTCTTGTACTTGCTGAAGCCGAGGAGAGCATCTAGAAAGAGCAGGTGCATGGAAAATGTAAATGTGTGTTCACAGTGACCATCTCCTCCACAATGGCCCCCAGTTAGCCCACCTCATGGCAGGCCTGCTGTCTTGCACACCCTCTCCCCCCATGCAATGGTCACACAGACATCGGAGTGTTTTCCCTTGCTCCCTTGGATGGTCACTTGCTTTGGGGGAAGTCAGCCACTAGGTCAAGGCACACACAGGCAGCCCTGTGCAGAGGCCCACGTGGCGAGGGCCCTGCCAGCAGCCTGTGCCTGAGTCATCTGGGGACAGCCTCCAGCCCCAGTTAAGCTATCAGGCTGATGGCTTGCCTGCAGCCGCAAGAGAGACCCCAAGCCAGAACCCTGAGCTAAACTGCTTCCGGATTTTTGACCCATAGAAACTAGATGAGAAAGCCAGGTGTAGTGGTCCATGCCTGTAATTCTGGCACTTAGGAGGCTGAGGCAGGAGGATCACTGCAAATTTAAGGCCAGCTGGCTACATAGTGAGTTCAAGGCCAGCTTGAGCTACATCGCATCACCGTTTTTTAAAAAAAAGGCGAGAAAGGAAAAGAAGGAAGAAAAAAACTAAATAAGAATATATGTTTATAGAGTCCTGGCGTGGTGGCATACACCTGTGATCCCAGCACTGGGAAGGCTGAAAGCAAGAGGATCACTATGAGTCCAAGCTGAGCAGTGAGACCAAATACATAAAAAAGAATATATGTTTATAACGTTTATCGCTAAATTCAGGGGTGATTTATTACACATCAATGTACAACTAATATGATCAATAAATCTTCATCAAACACTATGAACCAATTCAGTGTAGAATGCAAGAAAAAAAAAGACATAGTTGTATCCTGGGGGTGCAAGCCATGTGCCCATCATCCCTAGACTTATGCATTCCTTCAACCATCATTTGCTGAGCAATTATTCTGTACCTGGCCCTGTGCTTGGTTCTGACCTGTAGGATGGTGGCAGTTTATATACACTCTAGGACAAGAATAAACCTTCTGGATTGATGGGAATGTATGTCTTAATGGGGTTTAAGTTACATAGAGGTATGTACAGTTGTAAGAACTCAGCAAATGAACACTTCTGGTTTTGCCTTTTGTTAAATGTAATATGTGGGGCCAGGGAGACGGTTCAGTGGAATAAGCGCTTGCCTGGCAAGCTCAAGGGCCTGAGTTCAATCCCCGGTTCCGAAAAAAAAAAAAAAAAAAAAAAAAGTAATATGTGTGCTGCAAGCAATTACTTTAATTTACTTTAAAATGCATTTGGGGGCCAGGGAGATAGCTCAGTAGAATAAGCACTTGCCTGGCAAGCTCAAGGTCCTGAATTCAATCCCCAGTACCACAAAAAAAAAAAAAAAAAAAAAAAAAACCATTTGGAAGGGCCAGCCAGTTAGCTCAGTGGACTAAAGTGCCTTCTTAGGCAGGTACAGGGACCTGGGTTTGATCCTGAGCATGCCATGCTAGCCCCTGAGACAGTGATAGAGACTGGACGTGGTAATCCCAGCACGTGGGTGGTTGAGAACAGGAAGGATCACTATGAGTCAGATCTATGCAGTGAGTCCCTGTAGACCCTATACTAAATATGTAAAAATTAAAAAAAAATGCATTTGGAAAAAGGAAAAAGACAATTGGGCTGGAGCTTGCTTAGCATGTGAAAAGCCCTGGATTGGATCCCCAGCACTGCAAACACACACACACACACACACACACACACACACACACACACACACAAAATTGATGCACAAGTGGAATAAAGAACAATAGCAATGCTAGGGTAGAACGCAAGTAGTGACTGCATAATTCCACTGCATAATTCTTTTCATTTTTCTGTATGTTTAGGAATTTTCTAAGAAAATGTTTGGAGGAAAGGATACTCAGTGACTGTACATACCAAGGCCCACATTTGTTGTTGCTCTTATTATTATTTTAGCTACACAAATAAAACTAAATGCATTCTACTTTAAAAAATAAAAAAGTTGAGCCTGCTATGATAGCCCAAGCCTATACTCACAGCTCTCCAAGAGCCTGAGGCAAGAGGATTGCCAAAACTTTGAGGCCAGCCTGGGCTACATAGTGAGTTCAAGACCAGCCTAGACTACATAGCAAGACCCTGTCTCAACAAAACAAAACATGGGAAAAGTCAGCTTCCTCCCCAATTCCAGTGTTCCTTTCCTCTTCGGTGACACTTGATTCTTATGACTTGTGTAGCTTCCAGAATTTTCTCTGCATATATAGATATAGATATAGATATAGATATAGATATATACAAAATGCACTTTTTAAGAAATATGCTCTCTATACTCTTTTTTTTGCGGAACTGGGGATTGAATTCAGATCCTTCCGTTTGCCAGTCAAGCGCTTATCCTACTGAGCCATCTCCCCAGCCCACTCTCTATACTCTTGTGCAACTATGTATGCCTGGCACCCCCTTGGTATTCGTTCGGGTGTCCCTCCACTCCACCCCACCCCCTCAAAGTGCTGAGTGAGGATGTGGCTTCTTCAAGACCTGAGGCTCCAGGATTGCGTGACAGGCTCTTGCTGGAGCAGCTCTGCAAGTCAGAAGGGCCAGGACCCAGCTGGGTCTCCTAGCTCCCTGGCCAGAAGCTGAGCCCAGTGTGTCTGCCACTGACAGGCGTGGCCATGTCAGTCCCTTTGTCCTAGCGGAATGCAGCATGCAGGTCTGGTTCTGCCACTCCGGAGAAAAACAGGGCACCACTAGCACCCAGGAGGAAGTCCTCAAAGCACTTCCTCTTTTCTTGGTCTCCAAGGGACACTAGGGGGAGGGGAGGGGGTGTTGTGAAAGGGAACTGGAGTCCCCCAACCCCCCTAGGGAGACCTGTCAGCTGGAGGTGGCCACACAGCTGGGGGCATAAAAACAATTTCTCCATTTCCCTAACACCCCCATCCCCTCTGAGTCCTACCCTTCCCCTAGGCAGGATGGTGCCTGGGAGAGAGAGCTTGGCAGGAACCCTAGGCCCACTTGCTACCATGCCCACACGAGAAAGCCCCCCCCCATCTGCTGCAGCCTTCTCCACCTCATCTTCCACATTGTCTATGCCTGGGGCACACAAGCTTTTGTGGCTCCTCTAGCAGGCCAAGCTTTTCCTCCTTCAAACTGTGGCAGGCTGGCCCTACTGTATGCAATGTGCTGTCCCTGATGGGCTACTGGCATCCTTTGGGCCTCAACTCACATCTATTACCATTTGTAAGATGTCCTCGAGGGTATAGCCCAGCTGGATGGATGCAGTGTCCCTCCTACTTGTCTGTCTGTCGGTCCATCTGTCTGTCTGTTTCTCTCTCTCTCTCTCTCTCTCTCTCTCTCTCACACACACACACACACATACACACACACATCATCATCATCTTCCACTACTCTTTTTT
>NW_004524613.1:2598305-2605130 GCF_000260255.1 Octodon degus
GAGAGAGAGGTGTGTGTGTGGCCAGCTCAGCCCACCAGGGGGCGGGGCTGGCTGGCATGTGGTGCTGGGGGATTGAACCACGGTCCCTGATGCTTTGCTAAGCTTGTTCTAAGTAGGTGCTTTAGACCACTGAGTCATCTCACCAGCCCTCCACTACTCTTTATATCTAAGTTATCGAGATTTGTATTTGTCCCAGTAATTGGACTAGAAACTGCTTGAGAACCAAAATCATCCTTGTCTATTTTTATGCTCCTAGACTAGGGCTGAAACACATATATTAGACCCTTAATAAACTTCGCTAGCCAGGTGTGGTGGTGTGCTTGGGAGGCTGAAGTAGGAAGATCAAAGCCAGCCTGGGCTGCAAAGTGAGTTCATAGCCATCCTGAACTGCATAGGAAAACCCTGCCACAAATAAACAAACTTCACTAGAATTAAAGAAGGAAGAGTTTGAATTCCAGCATGAACCTTTACTCATAAACCTTGAGCTTCAGTCTCTGGCTATAAAATAGGTGCATGAATACCACTCCTACAGAGGTTACCAAAAAAAGCAGAAGGAACAGACAACCAACAGGTTAAATGTGGGAACATGTCCCATAGTACATGGTGGTAAGTTCTCTAGAGAAAGACAAGGCATAAGGGGAGCTAGGAGAGTGGGGCGCTTTCTCCAGAGCGAGGCGCAAGAGCCTGCGAGAGCCAGGTGTGGTGGTGCACACCTATAAAGCCCGCACTGGAGAGGCTGAGACAGGAGGATTGCTGTGAGTTAGAGGCCAACCTAGACTTGTGAGGGTGAGATCTTGTCTCAAAGCAAACTAAAAACTAAGTTAAACTAAAACATAAGAACTTGCAGGGGGCTGTCCCAAGTTTCCCAAGGCAGGACCTTTTGATATTTCTTCTCCCGCGGGCAGCCCTGAGCTCCTGCCTCCTGGGGTGTAGCTGCTAACTGATCAGTGGCTACTTTGCAAACAAAAAGGGAAACAGCTGAGCTCAGTCTGGGACCGTTGCTTTCTCTTCTGCTCTCCAGCTTGTTTTGAATATGGAATAGTCAACAGCGGCCCCAAGGAAGTTACAACGTGACATGCAAATGCCCTTGGAAATAGGAAAATGTATGTCGGAAAAAGCCAGCAGCATTTGCCCCACTGCAAAGTGGATCCTGCCCTTTCCAGCCTCCCCCACCCGCAACAGCAGCTGCATGGTGTGTGGAGCAGCAAGCACAGCTGTTGGAGGTGCCCAGGAGTGCGCCCGCTTGGGCTCCAGCCCCAGCTTTGCCTCTCACCCGCTGTGAGACTTCAGGCAAGTGTTTCTACTGCAGAAGCACCATTTATGTCATCTCTATTTACTTGTAAGAGATAAATGAGACAATGTAAGTGAAGATTCTGGCTTGACCCAGGAGACAGGCTCTCTCTTAGCAGGTGAGGCATGGCTTGAGAGGCCTTATTCAGAGTCTCCTTGGTGAGAGGCGGGGAGTCAGACCCCTGCACTACGTCGTCCTCCTCAACCTCCTCCTCAACCACTGTGGCCCCACTGTCAAGTGCACACACAGAACTTGACTCTTCTAAAAAAAAAATTATCCACCCGACTCCAATTCTTTTTTTAATCTTTTATTTATTTGGTACAGAGTCATGCTACATGGCTCAGACTCATAGTGATCCTCCTGTCTCACGCTCCCCAGTGCTGGGATTACAGATGTGTGCCACCATGGCCAACTTGGCACTGTATTGGGAATTGAACTGGGTCCTTGTGCTTGCCAGGCAGGCACTTAGATCGCTGAGCTATCTCCCCGGCCCACCCAATTCTATCATGTCCACGAATCTCTAGTTCTTTGTTTCTTTAAAAAGTCCTTATGTTATTTGTTAAGACCTAATATGTTTAAGTAGTTGGTACCCAGGGCAAGACATGGGGACTCTCCAGTTTCTCTCCCTGGAAGGAACCATCAGGACTATTGTGGGTATCCTTCCTGCCTCACCCAGGAGCTGACTGGCAAATTCCCACACATTTGACCTCTCATTCTGCATAGATGGTAAAATATAACCTAAGTTGTTGTACACCTTGCCCTTCCCCCACTTACCCATGTATCTTGAACTGCAATTTGTAGGCCATACAACTCAATTGTTTAAGTTTTACAGTGCAGTGCTTTTCTAGGTACACCAACAGAGATGTAAAACCATCACCACAGTTTATTTTAGAACACTGTCACCATCATCACCCCTTAAAAACACTTCTGCACTCATTAGCAGTCACCAACCTAATGCAACCACTAGTCTCTCTCTGTTCCTATAGATTTGCCTATTCTGGGTGTATTATACAAACAGATTCATACACTACATGGTCTCTTGAGATTGGCTTCTTCTCTGCATCATAATGTTTTCAAAGTTTATCCATGTTGCAGCATGTACCAGTGCTTCGCACCTCTTTACTGCCAAATCATATTTCAGTGCATGGATATGCTGCATTTGTTTAACCATTAGTGGGCGTGGGCCCTGTGTTCTGCGTCTCAGCTGTTAGGAATAGGGCTGCTATGAATACTTTATATTTGTGCAGGCATATATTTTCAATCATCTTGGATATACACCTAAGAGTGAGATTGCTGGGTCATGTAATAATCCCACATTTAACCATTTGAGAACCTGCCAGGTCTTTTTCTAAAGCAGCTCGACCTCATATGCTCCCACCAGCAGTGCTGTGGGTTCTAATCTCTCCACATTCTCATCAACACTTGTTTCTATGTCTTTTCCTGTTACAGACGTTCTAATGGATGTGAGGTGGCACCTCACATCACATTAATTTTCAGTTTCCTTGGAAAACATTTTTCCTTGTACTTACTGGCCATTTGTATAGCCCCTTTGGAGAAATGTCTATTTAGATCTCAAGCCCATTTTAAAATTGTTAACTTTTTATTATCCAGTTTTGTATGTCATTTATAGCAAGAGCCAAATCTCCTGTCCGAATTATGAGTTGTAAATATTCCCTCCTATTGTGTGGGTTGTCTTTTCATTTCCATCAGTTGTGTTCCCTGTGGAGGATAATTGTGGGCTGGAAGAGCCAAGTCACAGGAGGACATTATTTGTCTTCCTTGTGGTTGAATCTGAGTCAGGTAGACCTGTTCTTTGGCTTTGGGTTTGGCTCTGCGTGGGACCGAGAGTGAGAGGCCACCCCTGGCCACCTTGTGTCCCTCATCACTCCTCTCCCACCTCCACCTCCCCTTGCCCTCCTTTCTTTGGCCCAAAGCCATTTTGTCCCCAACCATATCACATGCGTTCAGTGTGCATTTTCCATTTTCCCTTCCAGAATGGAAATTCTAAGAGCAAAAGGAAATTGGTTTTATCACTGTATTCTCAGAACCAGAGATAGTCCACAGTAGATGACCCATAAATATTTGTTGAATGAACCAATAATGAGGCCACTCACATTTAGAACCATCTAGGGGCTTCCCTTGAGTCTTAGAATAAAACTCATGCTCCTTACAGAAGCAGAGCAGTCCTGAATGGCAGAGCCACCCTTGTGGATGTTTCCTTGGGCTCTCTCTTTTGCAGCCATAATGGGGTCTTCTGGCACACACACCTTCTTGCCTTGAGTCACTTATCAGTATTGCAGAAAAACAGAAACTTAGTTTAAAATAATAAAAATGCATTATCTCCCAGTTTCTGGGGTTCAGGAAGCCAGGAGCACATGGTGATTTGGGCTCAGGGTCTCTCAGGAAGTTTCAGGCAAGCTGCTGGCCAGGGCTGCAGCCACTTCAGCGCTTGACCCAAGGCTCCACTGCCCAGGTGGCTCACATGAAAAAAAAAAAAAAAGAAAAAGAAGAAGAAGAAAGAAAGCTGGGGAGATGGCTCAGTGGAATAAGCGCTTCCCTGGCAAGTGCAAGGGCCTGAGTTCAATCCCTGGTTCCGCCAAAAAAAAAAAAAGAAGAAAAAGGTGTCTCACATGCACGGCTTGCAAGTCGAGGAGGCCCCATTTCCTTGGCACATGGGATGTCCACAAACTGCCAATGTCCTCGTGGCAGAAGCCATTTTCTCCCCATGGGGAATGGCACAAGAGAAAGCTAGAGAAAAGCCACAATGTCTCCTCTGACCTGCTGTCATGGTTTGGGGGTCTTGCAAGGCAAACAATACAGGACACATTTTATAGTAGTATTTTATAATGAATCACTCAAGAATCATATATAAGAAGTGTAGGAAATCTGTCCACACACATAAACACTAAAGAATCAAGCTGAGGGCCAGGGAGATGGCTCAGTAGAATAAGCACTTGCCTGGCAAGTGCAAGGGCCTGAGTTCAATCTCCAGTTCCGGGGGGGGGGGGGAATCCAGCTGAGAGCTCAGATCCTAATATCCTTCATGAGTCTAGCTGAAAACCTAGAGCTCTTAACAGTGCCTTCCACAAGTCCAGCTGGAGGCGTAGAGCCCACAACAAAGTCTCATGCAGGCCTGCTTCCTGGATCTGTGCTGGAAAGGCCCAAAGGTCAGTGGTGGAAGGTAGGAAATCTATGCCAGCAGGATGAAGGATCTGTGCTAGCAGGCTGAGGGATCTGAACTGGAGCTAGGAAGCAACACTCAGGGTAAGCACCACAGCCACCCTCAGCAACAGTGATGTCCTGAGCTCCTCCAGCAATGAGGAAAGCTGAGTTCCCATCAGGAAAGCCAATGAAACAAGCTTCTTCATGAGGCTGAGCAGTGTACCATCTTCCTCTCCAGAGGCAGGAAGTGATGTTCAAGATGAGGAGCCATACATGGTCCCTAACAAGGCTGGCCTTGAACTTGCAATCTTCCTGTCTCAACCTCCCAAGTACCTGAAATTACAGGTGTGCCACATGTATATAAATGTTAGCAAGGATACAGAGCAACTAGAAATCAGGTATCACTGGTAGGAGTGAAAAGTGGTCTGATCGGGCTGGTGAGATGGCTCAGTGGTCTAAAGCACCTACTTAGAACAAGCTTAGCAAAGCACAGGGACCGCGGTTTAATTCCCCAGCACCACATGCCAGCCAGCCCCGCTCCCTGGTGGGCTGAGCTGGTCACACACACACACACACACACACACACACACACACACACACACACTTTTTAAAAAAAATTTTAAAAAAGAAAAGTGGTCTGATCACTTTGAAAGTCAGGTTATCAGCTTATTAAGTTAAACATACATTTATTAGAGCACCCCAGTACTAAGTATTTACTCAAGGGAAGTAAAAATATGTCTACACAAAGACTTGTTCATGAACTTTCATAGCAGCTTTATTTTTATATGAGAAACTGAAGACCACCCAAATGCCCATGCTGTTCAACTTGTAACACCCAGCTGAACAGAATCAGAGTGGTGCTGGGTGTGGAAGGCTCACCTGAGGATTGTTGTCGACAGCATAAAAGGAGAACTGAAGGGGAAGATGGGGTGCTGTTGGTTCTCCTGGAGAAGCTTGTCACACTGGTTTCCTGATGTGAATCCAGCTGTTCTGATCATCAGAGGAGCTCAGGACCTCATTGGGGATAGCTGTGGTACCTTTTGAGCGAGTTCTGGCCCTTACCTTGAGCATTGCTCCCTGGATCCAGTGCAGATCTCCGCCTGCTGGCACAGATCCTTCATCCCTGCCTCGGGTACTCTTCTCTCATTGCGGGGAGAAATACCCAACACCCAAAATGAAGGAAGGAAAGGTTTATTTAGCTCACAATTACTGGAGGTTTCAGTCCACACTGAGCTGGCTCCAAGGCAGAGTGGCACAGGGCAGAGGGCATCCACTTATGGCAGAACAACAACAATGGCAACAGAGTCTGTCTCTCTTATATTGCATTCAGGCTCTCTGCCCCAGGCTGGCAGAAATATACACATCTATAATCCCAGCAGTACTAAAACCCATAATCCCAACCTTGGATCACCCATAATCCCAGTGGATCATGCATTAATCACAAACTCTAGAAGTTCCCACCCCATGACTGCATGAGGCTTTGGGGGGACAACTAGACACAAACCATAACAATCCCGCTGGTGCATACTTCCTAGCTTACACCACTGGCCTTTGGGCTTTCCAGCATAGATCCTTGATACAGACTCACATGGATCTTCCATGGATTACTGTGGGCTCCAGGTCTTCTGCTGGACTCTGAAAGTCTTTGCAGTGGGATCCAGGCTCTCAGCTGGACTCTTTGGGTCTAGTGTGTGGACAGAGCTCCCATACTCATTTCCTTCTGACTCTGGGTAATGTTACAAAATAATCCTACAATTCTGTGTCTTATATTAAGCCTTTTCCCTTATAAGCCCTACTATCGTACACACCAACTAAATGAACAAGCAAATAGTGGCACATCTGTACTGTGGAATACACCCACTTGGCAGTGAAAAAGAACCAACCACTGGAAATGTGCAACAATCAGGAGAAGCTCAGGAGCAATATGAGTTTTTAAAAAGGCAAACATAAAAGAAATATGGTTCAATCCCCTTTCCGCAATAGTTCAATCCCCGGTTCCACAAAAAAAAAAAAAAAAAAGCATGATTGCATTTATGTGAGATTCTAGAAAAGATAAAGCTAATCTATAAGGGCAAAAAGGCAATACAGCCACCCAGGCAAAGAAGGGGCTGGCCATAACAGGATAAAGAAATTATCTTGGAGCCGGGGAGATGGCTCAGTGGAATAAGTGCTTCCCTGGCAAACTCAAGGGTCTGAGTTCAATCCCTGGTTCCGCAAAAAAAAAGAAAAAAAGAAATTATCTTTTGGGGCCAGGGAGATAGTTCAGCAGCATAAGCGCCTGCCTGGCAAGCACAAGGTCCTGAGTTTAATCCCTTGTAAGAGAGAGGGAGAGAGAGAGAGAGAGAGAGAGAGAGAGAGAGAGAGAGAGAGAG
>NW_004524613.1:2605230-2651281 GCF_000260255.1 Octodon degus
AGAGAGAGAGAGAGAGAGAGAGAGAGAGAGAGAGAGAGAGAGAGAGAGAGAGAGAGAGAAAGGAAGATTATCTTTTCATAGTGCTCAGACTGAAACCAGGGCTTTGCACTGAGCTACATCTCCAGTCCTTTTTCACTTTTTTATTTTGAGACAATGTCTCACTAGTTTGACCAGGTTGGCCTTAAACTTGAGGTCCTCATCCTCTCAAGTTTAGCTGGGATTGTAGGTGTGTGCCAGTGTACTCCACAAGAACTTTTAGGGATGAGAGAAATGTTGATGGGTTGGTGCATACACAGGTGTGTATATTTGCTAAAACTCATCAAACTGAATATTTATAGAGAGGTACATTTTCAAAAACAATTATGCTACAATGAGTGGATAGGAACTTTGTACAATGATTTTTGCAAGGATTTTTTAAAGGATTTTTATTGCAACATTACTTTAATAAGAAAAAAAAAGGGGGCCTGGCCCTAGCTCAGTTCTTTGGGGCTGGTGAAATGGCTCAGTGGTCTAAAGCACCTACTTAGAACAAGCTTAGCAAAGCCCAGGGACTGCGGTTCAATCCCCCAGCACCACACGTCAGCCAGCCCGCCTCCTGGTGGGCTGAGCTGGCCACACACACACACACACACAAATAAATAAATAAATAAAATTAAAAAAAAAAAAAGTGGAAATTGTCTGTGACTGGGGGAATGTTTCAGCTCTCTGTGGTCCCTTGCCAGCAGAAAGGCAACTTCTGAAACAAGACATGGGTAGCTAACATTGGTGAAACCCTGTCATGCCCCTGAGCCTTTCCTAGGACCTGCCACTCTCTTCTTGGAGTTTCTGATGGCTGGAGCATGTGTGGGGCAGGCCGAAAGTGCTAGAGATTGATACCTTCCAGGGTATCCTTCACCCAGCACCATCTGGTGAAGGTGCTACCATGCCTCCAAGTTCCCCAGCAGGACTGAACCCCAGCTGTTACAGTGGTTACCTCTCAACAATCCCCCCATAATTGGCTCCCTTCCCTTCTCTGCCTCATTCATCCAATTCCTGCCCAGTTTTCTGCATTTCCTAAATAAACTGTTTTCACTAAACCCTGTATCCATGGTCTGCTTCTGAAACTCAGGACCACTGTACGATACCAAGGATTGGTGAGAATATGGGGACGATGGGAGAGATAATGGGGCAGTGGCCATCCTGCCAGGTCTTGTCATTCATGGCAAAGCAAGTCTTCATGACACTCTTACACAGGTCCTTAAGAGAATGTGGGTGAGGATGTCCACTGTGGCACTGTTTACACTAAGGTGAGACCAGGTACAATCTAGGTGTCTGTGACTAAGAGAATGAAAAAACAAAATGTGGAGTGTATACACAATGACTACAGGCCTGTGACCTTCGACAGATACTAAAACAGCAATAGAGTGGGAAAAGTAAGAAATTAAGTAAGTATCATTTAAGTAAACACACAGAAGACATTGCTTATTCTTATAAAAAGGACATACACATATGTGCGCACCCGGACCAAACACGCAAGCATAGGATCATCCAGGTTTCTCATCCAGGTTCTGCCCTCGGGAGACGTCTGCTCATGTCTGGAGACCTTTCGATGATTCACGCTGGAGATCACTAGACATATTGTTACTGGCCTCTAGTGAGCAGAGCCCAGGAGTGCTCTGGAGCACCCTACTGTGGGCCCAGCAGTCCATCACAACACAGAACTATGTGGCCCAGGCGCATGCTGCCGCTGCCAGCAAATTCGAAAATTTGACAACTAGTCACATCCCAGCCCCTAGAAGGGTGCCCAGGATAGCGCTGCTGAATGAATGAATGTCCGCATCTACAATTGAATGAACAGGGGGTGACATGGCTGCGACTGGCCGACTGGCCGGTGGCGGAGAGCAAGGGAACAAGCTGACGCAGTGGGATCTCTGTACACTTTGGAAAGCTGTTCTGCAGCACTTAGAGAGACAGTGCTGTCCTTCCCAGAAATAGAGGTGCTCTATCCTTGAGCGGCACAGTGCCCCATCCCACTCTTGGGCCTCTGTAGCCCTCCAGCCACTTTCACCCCTTTCGACTTAGGAAGTCCTCTGAACTGCCTGAAATCCCACCCAAAGTGGGCCCAAGAGCTTCCTTTTAGGAGAGGGCAGCGAGAACTTTGCATGACATTTGAATACCGTGGGAAGGTGGAAGGTAACCCGCTGATCACAGATGCTCCGGGAAAGCTACGGACACGGCGGGGCAAGGGAGCATGTGGGGGAGGAGATGGTGAGTGAGAAGGGATGGACCCGCTAAATGGGTCGGAATTTTGCAGGGAGGGCTTCAGAATCCTGTGCGGATGAAGAGGATTGGGTAGGGGCCTTCTGGGCTGGTTAAAATCTTTGGGGAGAGGAGTTAGAATCCTTTGATAGGTGGAGTTAGAATCTCTGAAGCGTTGGAATTTTTGGATGAGTGGAATTAGAATCCTGGAGATTAAAACTCTTGGGAGAGGGGTCTCCCCCGGAATATTAGACTCCCCGGGGTTAAGGTTATAAATCTTAGATGTTTGTTAAAGTCGGTATTAGTTACCCTGACTAGTGAGTTTCAATTTGGCTTATTGGTGCGTCGATCATCCCCGAATTATCCCCGCTTTCCTCCCCACGCCCTTATTTACTTCCACTCCCTGCCCCCTTCCTCTTTTTTCCCCCTTTGATTCTCTGCTCTTCTCTTCTCCTCCACGTTCCTTCTACAAGAAGCGTAATATTTGACTTTCTGCCCCTGGCTTATTTCACTTAACATGAGGGTATCCAATTCCACCCATTTCCCCAAATGATAAGATTTTGTTCTCCTTTATGGCTAATATTCCATTGCGAAGGCTTGAATCCTTTGGAGTGAAGTTAGAATCCTGCACTTGGTTGAACTAGGACCCTTGGGGACTGCTTAGGCTCTTGGAAGATCAGGTATGGGGTTGTACTTGTGAGTTAGAATCCCGGGGAGGGGGGTGTTTAAAATCCTTTTATCACAAGGTTAGACGGTTGGCGGGATTAGAATGCATTAGAAGAGGTGTCAGAGGGCCACGGAGATGGATCAGTAGAGCAAGTGCTTGCCTGGCAAGCGCAAGGACCTGAGTTCAAATAAAAAAGCGCCACTTCCTTGGGCCGGGGAGATGGTTCAGTAGAATAAGCGCTTCCCTGGCAAGGGTCCTGAGTTCAATCCCCGGTTCCGCCAAAAAAAAAAAAAAAAAAAAAAAAGGTGTCAGGATTCCGGAAGAAGGCATTTAGGGTATTTGGCAGACGGTTGAAAATCCTTGGGAGCATAGTTATTACCTCTGAAGGTCCAGGTTAGGGTCCTCGAAAACAGGATCTGGAGTCTCTGGTGGGTGGCGGTAAGAAGAAAATACTTCTTTGGAGGCGGATTAGGATACCCGTAGCAGCAGCCTGAGGTTATGGCCTCGGGGTGGGGTCTGAGCCTAAGGGGGCGGTGTTAGGACACTTTAGGGCGGGGTTGTGCCGCTCTGGGCGCGGCTAAGGCCCCCAGATGCCAGGGTCGGGTCCGCGGTTGCAGCTGGGACGCCCCAGGCACAGAATCTAGGGGAGGAGGGGGGTCAGTGCCACAGTGCCCGTAACCCCGCGCGTCTCAGCCCCTGAAGCGGAGCGTGGCTGCCCTCGCCCCTCAGTGCTCTGTGCTGTCCAGGCGCGGGCGCCCGGCCCCAAACCGCGGAGCTGGGGGGGCGCTCGAGCTGCGAGGATCCGGGAGGCCCGGGAGAAGACGCCGGGCGGGGACCCAGGTGAGGCGTGGGGGCTGGGGGCGCCGCGGGGCTGGCGGGCGGAAGGGCTCACGTCATGGGCGGGAGGGGTGGCTGGGGTGCAGCCAGACAAAGAGGGGTACAGGGGCGTCGGGACTTCGGACAGGTGGGGACTAGGGTCAGTAGGAGCGGAGGGAGTTGCCCTGCGGGACTCTGCTTCTCTGGGCCATCGGGGTTCCCCTTCTGAAAGGAGAGCGCGAGAGGCGAGAGGGGGGAGGCAGGGCTCTCACGGTCCCCAGTAGGGGCGGGACGGGTTGCGCCCGGCTGGCCCCGGGCGTGGGGAAAGGGGTAGCTGGGCGGAGGCGCGACCTTCAGGCTCCGCGGGCTGCAGCTGGGCCTCCAGCACCTCCTCCTCCTTCCTCCTCCCCCTTCCTCCTCCCCTCATTCCCGCCTCAGCAGCCGCCGACCCTCAGCACGTCTAGGTCACCCCGAACCTCTTGTCCGAGTCACTTTCCTGTTGCCAGACCTCGGACGAGTCACTGTCACTCTCTGGATTCCAGTTTCCTCATCTGTAAAATGGGTCTATTTGAAGTATTCCTCTGGAGATGGCATGAGCTGGAATGTGAGAGGTGATGCATGTGACAGCTCAGTGTCAAAGGAAGGGGCACAGGGTGAGCTCTCTGGCAGACTTTGGCAGGGGCTGGGCCTTTTCTGCGTCTCTGTTTCTACAGTTTCAGGATGGAGTCGATATTGTTAACACAGATGGAGCGTTCCTAATCTGAAATGCTTGGGACAAGAGGTGTTTTGGTTTTCAAATATTTCTCAGATTTGTGGATATCGCCAAGTATACGCAGAGATAGCTTGAGGTCTAAATACTAAATTTGTATGTCTCGCATACACTTTATACATGTAGTCTGAAAGTTTTTTAAATATATTTTTAGCGTACCTACATTTTTGGTTTTAGTCTTTGCACTATGGGAGATTGATTGAACCTAGAGGTACCCTACCACTGAGCTACACCCTCAACCTCTTTTTTTAATTTTTATTTTGATACAGTGTCTTGCTAAGTTATCCAGGTTGGCCTTGAGCTTTCAATCCTCCTGTCCCAGCATACTACCTTGCTGAGATTACAGGTGTGTGCCACCATGCCCAGTTTGGTGTGCCTGTGTTTTGACTGCCACCTGTCTCCTGAGGTCAGGCATGGAATTTTCCACTTGTGGTGTCCTGTCTATGCTCAAAAAAATTCAGAGTTTGGAGCATTTCAGACTTCAGACTGGGGATGGTGCTTTGCGGGTTGTTTTGAAGGAAAATTCTTGGAGCCCAGTCTGATAGGTCTGTCTATCCAATGCATGTTAACTGTTGTCACCACTATTCCTGTCCAGCCCAGTAACTCTCAGCTTGCACATCCACACCTCCCTGCCTCCAGAAGGCTTGCTAAAAACATACAACGCTAGACTCCAACTCCAGAGCTCCTGATTCTGTGGGTCTGGTGCAGGACACTGAGAATATGCACTGCCAGGGACTGCTGGTGCTACGGGCCAGGCACTCCCCTTTGAAAACTGTTACCATCACTTGTAGCGGGCGTAGAGGAAGATCTCAGTAGAGATCCATTACTTCACCTTGTCCTTTTGTTTTCATTCATCTTTTTTTTTGGGGGGGTTACAATATGGTAAAGTGAATAATACATGAAATATCCCAGGAATTCATCCTTCAAATTAGCAAATATCAGTATTTATCCTGTTGTGTCCAATTTTTTAAAAATAAAATTACTAAATGGAATAGACGAAATTGAAGCTTCCCCACCTTGTATCCCTCCCAGTCCTTTTCTTTTCTTTTCTTTTTTTCCCAGCTGTTTCTTTCCCTCTTTGGAGGCAACAATTGTCATTGATTCTGGTCCTTCCAGTCTTCACCTTTATGAATTTACTGCACACATGTGTATGCATAAGCGATCCATCACATTGCTTTCTGTGTTTGAAAGCTCTAGAACAGTTCCCCCTTATCCACAAAAGATACATCTCAAGATCCCTGTAGATGCTTGAATCTTGAAGAGACTTGACCCTGTGCAGACAGCACTTTGCGGTCTCTCTCCAGCACATCTGAATTAGGGGCATAAGAACTCTGGTGCTTTGGGACCATTATTAGGTAAAATAAAT
Source organism: Octodon degus (assembly GCF_000260255.1). Classification (NCBI taxonomy): domain Eukaryota; kingdom Metazoa; phylum Chordata; class Mammalia; order Rodentia; family Octodontidae; genus Octodon; species Octodon degus. The sequence goes on from NW_004524613.1 coordinate 2,611,087, forward strand.
GTTACTTAAGCACAAGCACTACAGCACTGCAGCCATCTGATAATTCAGACATGACTGTGCCACAGATACGTCCTTTGTAGGATGGAGGGGATGGTGCAGAAATTTCACCTTGCAACTCAAAAGATCACATAATTTTATTTATTTATTTATTTATTTATTTATTTATTTGTGGAACTGGGGATTGAACTCAGGCCCTTGCGCTTGCCAGGGAAGCGCTTATTCCATTGAGCCATCGCCCCAGCCCCAAGATCACACAATTTAAAGCTCACAGATTATTTGTTTCTGGAATTTTACATTTAATATTTTCAGGCCATGGTAGACTATAAGCAACTGAAACTGGAAAATTAAACTATGGATAAAGGGGAACTACCATACAGAAGTGTCTATGAGCTTCTTCTGCAGCCTCCTTTCTTATTAAACTGTCAGGATCTATCCAGGAAGAGAAACAGAGGTCTAATTCACTCCTTCTAAAAGCTGTAGCAGCAGGGTACTGCCCACTTTTTCTCATTCTCCTGTGGATAGGCATTCAGGTCTCTACCAGGTATTCACTACAACAAGTGCTGTTGCTGGGGGTGTGGCCTAGGGTGCACATGCAGATGTTTCTTGGGGAAAAGGCCATGCGGCTGGATGACTTCCAGAGCTGCACTGTCAACCTGCCCTTTAGTCTGAGAGGAGTACGGAGGCCTGGACAGGTTGCCCAGGGAGTGGGGTACAGGCAGGAGAGCAGTATCGAGCTCTGTGGGCCTCCCAGTTCTCTCAGAGCCAGAGTTGTGCTCCAGGCCACAGGTGCTCTGCTGCAAGGCTCTTCATCCTTCTTGTTCTCTCTGCCTGGTGCTTAGTAGGTACTCAAGAGATGAAAATATGAATTTTTAAGTTTTAGTATATTCTACATAGTCTTCTATGCACCTTTTATTGAGCATTATTAGTGTAATGCTTTGCATACCCTTTTTACCTTATTTATGTACTCAGCATTACATTGCAAGCATTTTCCATGTCATTATGTCCTTGAATTTTTGTGACTGCATAACATTCCACTGTTTGATTTGCCATCATTTGTTTAACCTTTTAAAATTAGCACTCCTGGGCTGGTGAGATGGCTCACAATTGTGTGTGTGTGTGTGTGTGTGTGTGTGTGTGTGTGGCCAGCTCAGCCCACCAGCGGGAGGGGCTGGCTGGCATGTGGTGCTGGGGGATTGAACCGCGGTCCCTGTGCTTTGCTAAGCTTGTTCTAAGTAGGTGCTGTAGACCACTGAGCCATCTCACCAGCCCCTAAAATTTAAATTAAAATAAAATTAGCACTCCTGTGTAATTTGCAATTTTAAAAAAATTTAAGTTGAGGTAACATTCATGTAGCTTTATTTTTACTTTTGTGGCCTGCTCAGCCCTCCAGGGGGCGAGGCTGGTGTGCCATGTGGTGCCAGGGATGGAACCTCGGTCCCTGTGCTTGCCTAAGCTTGCCTCAGCAGGTGCTTTAGACCACTGAGCTATCTTACCAGCCCTCACATAGCTTTATAAAATTAATCATTTTAAGTAAGTAATTCAGTGGCATTTAGAACATTCACAAAGTTGTATAACTGGTACCTCTATGTATTTCCAAAACATTTTCATTACCCCAAAAGAAAACGTTATGCCCAGTAAGTAATTAATTCACAATTCCTGCCAACCACCATTTTGCTTTTTGTTTTTGGATTAATTTATTCTGGATAATTCATATAATAGGATCACTTAACAGGTAATTTTTTTTTTCCTGCTGGCTTCTTTCACCTAAAAGAATATTTCATCCACATGGTAGAGTGTAGTGGTACATTGCTCATATTGTGGCTGAAGTGTTGTATGAACAGACCACAATTCATTCATCCATTCATTCCTATATGGAAATTCCAGCGTCTCCACCTCTCAGCTACTGTGGATAATACTGTTGTGTACATGTGTCTGAGTGCCTCTTTTCAGTTCCTTGGGACTACCTTTGCTAGGTCGTATAATGATTCTGCTTTTCTTTTCTTTTCTTTTTTTTTTTTTTTTTTGCAGAACCGGGGATTGAACTCAGGTGCTTGCGCTTGCCAGGCAAACACTTATTCTACTGAGCCATCTCCCCAGCCCCTCTGCTTAATTTTGTGAGGAATTGCCAAACTGTTTTTCACCATTTTACATTTCTGTCAGCAACTTATGAGTTGGTTTTCTCCATATTCTCGCGGTTACTATTATCTGCATGATTAAGTTACTACTATTGTCACCTTAGTGTAAAAAGCATGTTTTAAAAATATCTCTTACGTGTATGTGCGTGCACATGTGAGTGCAAGGGAATTAAACTCATGGCCTGATGTATAAGAGGCAAAATCTTTTCCATTTACCACTGAGCTGCAATGCCAGGCCTGACAACACGTGTCCTGATCTCAGCCCATTGGGACTGCTGCCCAGGTGCCCTTTCCTCACAGGGAGAGAAGGCCTCTCTGGTTTCTCCAGTCTGGGGACTGCCCAGGTCTTGACCTATAAACTTTTCTAATCATGTAAACTTTGAAGACCCTCTCTCCAATCATGCCAAGGCTTCCTTTCTTTAGAAAAGGAATATGAGGGACCGGAGAGATAGCTCAGAGGCATAAACACCTACCTGGCAAGCACAAGGACCTGAGTTTGATCCCCGGCTCCACATGCTATGTGGTTTCGGCCCCAGAGGCCCAAGTGCACTGAGGCTGGCCTCCATGGGGCCCCAGAACTGGTGGTACATGCCTATAATCCCAGCACTGGGGAGGTTAAGCCAGGAGGATCTCTGTGAGTTCAAGACCAGCCTGGGGGCTACAGAAGTGAGCACAGGAGCCAGGGAGATGGCTCAGTGGAATAAGTGCTTCCCTGGCTAGCACAAGGGCCTGAGTTCAATCCCTGGTTCTGAAAAAAAAAAAAAAAATGAGCACAAGGCCAGCCCAAACTATATAGTGAAGCCCTGTCTGAAAAAACAAAAAAGAAAAAAGGAACATGAAGCTTAGACAAGGTAACTTTCCTGCTTACCCAGCAAGTCAGGAGCACGATCTGTTTCAGCCTCCACCTTTCTTCACAAACCCCCACCCCGTCTCCTGCCTGGTAGTGCTGTGTACTGTTGGAGGTGTGGGCAGAGATGGAAGAAACCCTTGCTTGTGTGTAAGACGTGTCTTGCTCTTGGCCAGTGGCTGTGCCACACATGCTGCAGCCCTGCCCAATGCTGCATCCTCCTGACACCCTGCCCTGGGACCAGCGTGCCTAATCCTTCCCCAGAGGCACTGCTTGAGCTCCCAGCATCACCCCGTAGTCCTGAGGCCCAGGAACATAGGAGCTCTACCCCATCTCTCCTAGAGAAATGAAGAGTGATAAACAGAGTGCAGGAGACAAACCCGAGCCTGATTATACACTCTGCCTCCTGTTAGCTGTGTGCACCAGAGAGCAAATCCTTCTACTCTGAGTCTCAGTTTCCTTATCTGAAAAATGGGCATGAGAGGGACACCATCTCACAATTCTGGCAGTACAATCCCTTTTAGGTGCATGCACACACACACACACACACACACACACACACACCCCACTTAATTTCTGTGGCTATCTATGTCATAATTTGTGTTTCCCCAGAAGTAGACCATAGACAAGGTTTCAAACGTAAACAGTTTACTTGGGAGCTGGTTTCAGAAACCCAGATACAGAACTGGAGAGGAAAAACAGTGGACGCCTGGAACTCAGTCCCTTGGGCCCTCTGGGATCCAGTGCAGTGCTCACTCGAGATGAGGGCCCTGAGTTGCGCATCCACTTGCGTCTGCCAGTCATTGGTCCCACAATGACAAAGGATAGAATAATGGGGCAAGGCGTGGACAATGCCCACTCCCATATACCTGTATGTGAGTGCAGAGGCAGAAGGCAGGTGTTGGCAGAGGTTTTCAGGGTGGAGAAGGGCAAAAGATGTGTCCATGGTGGATGTATAAAAGGAACAGCCCACAGATGCTTAATATTTATCTGTAATGTTAATTTTCGGATGTGTGGGTGCGCAGTACTAGGACTTGATCTCAGGCTCACCCATGCTAGGCCTCACGGAGCCACACCCTCAGTCCTTTTTAAATTTTATTTTGAGATGGAGTCTCACTAGGCCTGAGCCTCAAACTTGATCCTCCTATTGGGATTTTAGTCCCACTCCAGCATATCCACTTTGGAATGTTTGTTTTTAACAGGAAGGTATGCTAATGTTTTCCTGGCTGATGATATGTAATTTTATTTTACTTTTATTTATTTATTTTTGGCGGAACCAGGGATTGAACGCAGACCCTTGTGCTTGCCAAGGAAGCACTTATTCCACTGAGCCATCTCCCCGGCCCCTGAGATGTAATTTTAAAAAACAAACACGTACTTTAAAAATATAAAAGAAACAAAGGCCTGGAGCTCTGTTGACATACAAAAAAAAAAAAAAAAAAACTGTGAAAGGCTATTTTGACTTTGAGGATGGCTGACAGCACAGCAGCATGGCAGGGTAGAGTGGAACCTGACACCATATCCCCTGGGCAGAACCAACCACCGACCACCACTTCCTATGTGAAGGGACAACCTCCACTCAAGAGAGATGTCCTTCTCCAGGCAGAAAGCACCACAGCAGCCACTCTGGGCTTAGCCCGCATTCTCAGTCATGCTGTGGGAAAGCTGACATGTCCAGGAAACTAGGGGACCTGGTTTCATTATTCAGCAGAATAATGGTTCCCACACTGGGAAGACCACTACAGGGAAAGGAGCCAGGTCCTTCTTTCCCTTTGTGTGTCGTGTTCCGGGGAGGGAATGGAGCACAGCCAGAGCAATGGCATATCCATTGTGGGGGTCCAGATCCCCTGAGAAGCAGTCTCCCTCCCATGGGATGGAGCTTACAGGGAATTTGTGGAGAAGGTGGGGAGAGGCAAGGAGAGATAGATCTGACCCCTCAGGAAGAGGAGGAGGATGGAGGGAAGGAAGAACCAGGAAAAGAAAGGCAGAAGGGTCTCAGATGGTAGTGCAGCTCGAAGGAGAACTGGTGAGTTGTGCCCAAATCAGAGTCCTGCCTCAGTGTCCCTCCGCATGGCAGCCTCCGCAGCACAGCAGCCTGGGCCACTGAGCGCCTGTGACCTGTGCAGCTGAGAGCTGAGAGGCACCTTGGGGCTGCCGAGTGAAGAGCTGGCAGTGGGCTGGGAAGTGGTGGGACTTAAGGCAGTGTTCTACCTTAGCCTCTCTGAAAAGGCGAGATCTTTGCAGAGGCCTGGAGAAGTGAAGGCGGCTTTCTGGATAAAGAATGTTTCAGAAGGCTGCACATGCCATGGGCCCTGTGGTGGAAGCATGGTTAGTGAATTGCAGAACAGCAAGGCCAGATATGGTGTACATACCTGTAATCCCAGCACTCTGGGAGCCTGAGGCAGGAGGCTTGCAAGTTTGAGCCGAGTCCAGCCTGGACAATGTAGTGGCTTAGGGAAACCCTCAAATAAAATAAAAGGACTTAAATAAAAAATAAAGGACTGGGAATGTCCTTCTCAGTGCTTCATGCTTAGGCTAGTGCTGAAGTCTTGGGTTCAATCTCTCATGCTGTGAGAAAGGACAAAAGAAGAGAAAGAGAAAGGTGATGTACGGGGTGGATGCAGATAGGGTAGTACACAGGAGACAGGTCTGCAAGGCCGGGGGAGGGCAGATCCTGGGGTGTACTGAGGCCTTGACTCCAAGTGAGATGCGGGCCCCAGGGCTTTTGAGAAGAGGAGGGTTGTGACCTGACCTATATTTTTTAAAGCTTGGTTATTTGTACGAGGCAGAATGAGGATTGAAGCCCAGCTCTCTCTGACTTCAAACTGCCCCATCCCTGCTTACCTTGGAAATAAAATTATTCCAAGGATGCTCATAGGAATTCTGGAATTGACCACATGACCCGAAGGTAACACTGGACTTGCTAAGAATTCAGTTTGTACAAGCAAAGCACCTGTAATCCCAGCTAATTTTGGAGGCTGTGGCAGGCAAGTTGCATGTTCAAGGCCAACTTGGGCAATTAGCAAAATCCTATCTCAAAAAATAAAAAGAGCTATGGGTGTTGTTCAGCGGTAGAGTCCTTGTCTAATGTACTCAGGGCCTTGGATTAATCCCTAATACAAAGGGAAAAAATGAGTCCATGGTCTGAACAAGTCTTTGGAACTTGGACATCTCAGAGCCAACCATCTGGCCGTGCTGAGCAAACTACGAGGCCCTGGGTTCGGTGCACTGTTCCGTCCCTCACCTTTGTGCCAGCCAGAGCCGCCCCTGCCCTCTGGGGGCCACACTCACCTGTGTACCAAGGCCTCAACCCCCCAAGTCCCTTCCTGTCTGCAGAACCCAGTGCCTGGCTCCCTCATTAAAGGAGCCAAGGCCCCAAACAGGGCACATCCTGAGGATGTGACCCTCAAATCACCAACATTCACTTTTGGACAGGAAACCTGAGAAAGGGGAGACCCATGCTCTGCACCCCCAGAAATTGCTAGGGAATTGGGCACTGCTTGGGGAAGACTCCCCACCCCCTCTGAGCTGTTCCGAGAAGGGAAAGTTCCTCTAAGCCAGTGGTCACCTTCCTGAGCTTCCTGTTTGTGTTCCGCATTCCTCCCTTCCCCTTCCACGGCCTGAAGCCTCTGGGGCTGACTGCCATAGTGACAAGAAGCAGGAGAGTGGAGAGCTAGTTCTGCCTGCCACTTACACAGGGAGACCTTCTCTCCCAAGGCCTTCGTATGGAGAGGCCTGCAGGCAGTACGTCATAACTCATTCACTCCACACATGTGTCTGGATGACCTATCACATGCCAGGTGCTTTTAAGGTATGGCTTCAGTACCGTCAGTATAATTGGGTCCATATTGCACCCATTCTTACCTCTCTATGGATCTAGAGTCATCTTAACTTCTCTTCTATCAAAACTGCTATCAGAGAAGTCTTGTTATCAGCCATTTACACTGGAGTGTGAATTACAATCCCTTACAAGAATTTCCTCTGCACTGAAGACTACTCTGTTGTTTAAGGGAACAGAAATCTGCCCTCGGGGAGCTCAAGCAGAAGAGGGAAGTTATTAGAAAGTCTGTGAAATGTCAGCTCCAGAAAAGGCGGAACATTTGTGTTTCTCCATTTCTGGGCTGTGCCTTACTGCTGCAAGCCTGGTTCCGAGCAGAGGCCACAGGCTGACTCTCCTTGTCCAGGACTCACAGACCCATTTCTGCTTCTGGTACTTCGACTCAGCAGGCTTGGTCTCAGATGCATGGCCGCAGTAGGGTGGGGGGCCTGGAGTCCATTTTCCCAATCCCTGAAGTGAGACTGGGGAGAGGAAAGCTAGGGGGCCAAAGTTAGAAGGAAAACAGATGCCAGCGGGAAAGAACCGCAGCTCTCCGCTTCTGAGGACTTCATGTTCAACTTCTCATTGGGAGAAGCAAGTCTCAGAGAAAGCTGGAGACTTCCTGAGGCCACACAGTGAGCTGTTAGCAGAGACCGGCCGGATGCAGGGCCGCAAGCCCCAACCTCTGCAGACCTATGCTGGACACAGGTGCTCGCAGAAAACTTCCTCTCCGCTCCCTGCATCCAGCTCATGCCAGCCAGCCTCTCCATCCTCGGCTTGGAGCTGAGAGCAGGATTGAGAGCTCCACAGCCAGTTGACCGCTCAGTCCCAGCAGCCCAGCTGGTGGTGGAGCAGCTTTCAGGTTTCAGGTGTGGCCGGTGGCTGAGGAAGTGTCACAGCCAGGGGTCAGCTGTTGAGAGCTAGCGGGGCTCCCAGGGCTACTTCTGCTCTGGGGCCTGATCTAAACCACATTAGTCGAGAAATGTGGGGGGGGGGGTTAAAAAGTTTCTCACATCCCTTATTGCACCCCTCAGCTTGAGCCTGAGAAGCAAATGGCAAGTATCTCCTTTTTCTTTTTGTTATGCTGGTGACTTGAACCCAAGGCCTTCACACTGATGTGTGTCACCAGAGATTTTTAATTTTTTAAAATTTTGAGACAGTCTCACTGAGTTGCTAAGTTGCCCAGGTTGGGTTTGAACTTATGATCCTCCTGCTTCAGCCTCTGGGTATTACAGGCATGCACCACCACGCCTGATTTATGTGCCTCCTATTTTAGAGGAAACAAAATGAGGCTCAGAGAAGGGAAGTAACTTGCCCCAGGATGTGTAGCAAGTCAGTGGCAGAACCATGACCTAAATCTGAGTCCTGGGCTCCCCACTTTAGCCTTCATTCCCATCTTCCCTTCTCAACTCGGTCCCTGGAACAGAAGTTGCGTCCTGTCACCTGCGCTGTCTGCTGCAGAGAGCACAGTGCCTGGGCGGGGCTCACATGCTAACTGTCCAGAGGCTCCTACTGTGCACCAGGCAGGCACCAGGTTAGCACTCAGGGATGCAGAATGAGCAGGATCCACCTCGACAGCAGGATCCGCCTGCCCTGTGTGCGGCGCAGCAGCTCTGAGCCGCCAAGATGGAGACTGAGCACCTATTAACACACACATTAGGACTTAAAGACTAAGTACAATAAAAGAATGTAGGCCAGGCTTAGACCTGCCATTCTAGCTTCTCAGGAGGCTGAGTCAGGACAGTCCTTTGAGAACGGGGGTTCAAGGCCAGCCTAGGCAACAGAGTGAGACACCAACTCAAAAAGAAAAAATATATATAATAAATTCATTTTAAAATCAATTCACCTATTCTTTTTGCTTTATTCTTATTTTATTTACTTTTGCTTTTTTGTTTTTAAAAAAATATGGTTGTGCAAAACCTTAGTTTTGTATATGGCTCACATGACATTTCTATGTCTAGTGGACCTGATGAAGGACAGTCTATTGTCTGCTCCACACCAGGCATTGGACATGACTCGCTTGGCTTAAAGGGACAGTCACATTTTTGTTTGTTTGTATGTTTGTTTATTTTGTTTTGTGGATCTGGGGATTGAACTCAGGCCCTTGTGCTTGCCAGGCGAGTGCTTATTCTACTGAACCATCTCCCTGGCCGACAGTCACATTTGACTGCTGGCATGATATCACTTTAAAATCATACTTCTGGAATAAGGGGCAGAGCACCTGCCTGGGCTACATGAGGCTCTGAGTTTGATTCCAGCACCCCCCCCCCCAAAAAGAAAAGCAAAACACTTACCTACACTTCGTCGTGCCAAATGGAAGCCACGGAGACTGCCTGTTTTAGGATGGTAGGAGAGAGGGTCTCACTCTGGGCTTTTACTACCCCAGGCCTGCTGTATCTTTATGCTTCTGGGCCCCAGGAATTCCAAAGTGTGCCAGGCCTGTGCCCACTGTGCTGGCAAACAACAGTCGATGGCAGCACTGCCTGTGTGCCACATGTTCATGCCCATCAGCCCCCTTGGCACTCACCACCACCCCACCATCCTCTCTGGGGGGTTTCAGGATGGGAATGAACAGGAGGCCTCAAAGGCCCATCCCTCAGGGCCCTGCAACATTGTGTAACTACGCTTAAAAGGTGCCCACTGTGTGGGGCTGGGAACCGTGAGCTGGTTCAGTGGGTGCTCAGAGAGGCGCAGGGAGCTGCCCTAGCTCACGTAACAGTGTGCCCTTCGGTTGATGAAAATATCTGGAATGCAATTAACATAATTTATGCCATAAAAACCCATACAAGATGCTGCTTAATTTCCCAGAACCACGATGCATATTCATCATACAACAAAGGAAATGTTGGTTTCAGTTTTAAATACATTATAAAACAGTGATTAATTCTAATACTTTTTCAAATTAATGATCTGGAATTGCAAGAGTCTATAAATGCGTTTCTTACTTTCTTCACCAAATAAAGCAAAAACTGCTCTATATCTTCTTTATTTTATTTATTTATTTTAATGTACTTGGTACAGGGTCTCACTATGCAGCTTGGACTTGTAGTGATCCTCCTGTTTTCAGTCTCCCCGGTGCTGGGATTACAGGTGTGTGCCACCACGCCCGGTCTTCCTCTATGTATTGAGGTGGCAAATTGTTCCTGATCCCTAGGACAGACAAACTTTGGTAAATAAATATTTTCTTTGATTAAATCACTTCCCTAAAATGGATGTGGTGACACATGCTTGTAATCACAGCACTCCTGAGGCTGAGGCAGGAGGACTGCTATGAGTTGGAAGCCAGCCTGGGCTACATAATGAGACCCTATCTCAAAGATACCTAGCTAAATGAGTAATAAAGTCAATTCTCTAAACCTAGGAATTGGGCTTTTTTTTTTTTTTTTTTTTTTTTCCTTAAAGCACAAATACAAAGTATTTAGCAAGTATAACCGAGTCTTCCTTTAGAGGAAAAATGCACTTGTGGAGCTGGGGAGAGCCACGCCTCCGTGTGGCTGCCCAGGCCCCCTGCTTGGCAAGCCAGAAATGAACTGCTGCTGCTGCTGCTTTAGCAGTAAACGGTGCTTCCCATCAGGTGTGTCTTCATTTTATTTATTGCAGCGCTGGGGCTGGGCCCTGGGCTGCACCCACGCTAGACAGGTGCTCTACTGCGGAGCTCCGCCCTTGGCCCTCTTGAACCATCTTTAATTGTGGGGCCTTGATTAGTTCCTACCTTTAAATGAAGCAGCAGCGTGCTTGCTTCAGCAGCACGTATACTAAATTAAGCAGCAGCAGAGTGTGGGAGCCTTACCTCTAATGTGTCCCCCAAATCCGTCCCCTTCTCACTTCTGCCAAGTGACCACCATCTCATCCCACCAGGCTTCCTGCCCTGGTCCTAGAGCCCATACCTCACCCAGAAACCACTGCACCCCGTAACCCTCCAGCCAAAACCTTTCCATGATTTTCCACCATCCCTAGAATAAAATCGAAATTCCTCACAGGCCCAGCAGCTGTGACAACCTTGGGCCTACCATCCTCCCCCTGCCTGGAGGGCCTGCTTTCTCCAGGCACAGCCCAGCCCCAGGCCTTTGCACTTGCTGCTCCCTCTGCCTGGAACACTTTCCCCTGCTAGTATTGTGTGACTGGCTCCTGTATGCCAGTCAGTCCCGCATCACCTCCTGAGAGGCTGTTCCAGCCCCACCTGTCCAAAGGGTCTCTGCCTACCTGTTCCCTTGTCACCCTGTTTATTGCCATCATGCATTTCACTAGCTACATTTGTCAAATTATTTGTTTAGCTGTTTATTGATTGCACCTTTCAGCCACATCTATTTGAGCACCATAAGGACATGAATTTACCTGCCTTGTTCATGGGTTACAGAAGTACTCAGTAAAGCTTTATTGAGTAAATGGATGAATGGATAAATGACCAAATAAACCTGGAGAAAGACAGAGAAAGAGACAGACAGACAGACAGACAGACAGACAGACAGACAGACAGAGGAAGAAGAAGGGAGGAATATAAACCAATTATAAAATGAATACAGGAATGTGGGACCTTGATTATTTCCTAGCTAGATTATTGGAGCCACATTATGTGATGCCATCTTTGAGATTTACTACCTAACATTAGCACAGTTCTATTCTCCTGTGGCTCTGAACCTGGGCTATGCTGAGCATTTCCACCTTGGGCTTTCCCAGCTGTCTGTCACCTGCCAGGAGGTGCTTTTGGAGTGGTGGGGCAGGGATCAGCTCAGGTTCTGTAGACCCAGGAGCCAGAGATGCCCACCACCCATTTCCTCCCCTGCCCATGGGCCTCCCTGTGTCGCTTTCAGCAGTTCTGTTGATATAGGGAAAAAAACTGGTCTCGGGTGGGTGACCTCTAAACCATACAGGGAACCTCCAAATGACATAGAGAAAAACAATCTCCCGACCTGACCTACACAAGTTCGTGTTCTCTAAAACCGAAGAATGAATTTTAGGAACAAGTGGAGGTCATGAGCAGAATATATTTACTGAGAGAAAGAAAGCTCCTGTCCAAGAGAGGGACAGGAGGGGGGCCCAAACGGGTAGTTCCCCGGGAAGCTGTCTCTTCCAGGGACTTTTATAGTGTAAAACCATGTGAGGCTAAGGTAGAGAGAATGGGAACTCGCTTAGGTGGGCAGGAGGTGGGCCAAAACTATGGTCAACCAATGGGATTACATATGGGACAGGTTCTTTTTCTTTTGGGGGTTGGAATGCGGGATAGGGTCTCTTTCTGTTGGGGGTTGGGCTAGTGACTCACTTGGGTCTTTCCAGGCGATTGATACCTATTTAGAATATCGATCTCAGGTACTACTCATTTAGCATTTGTTTGGCCTTTAGGTCTTTAGGTCTGGTTCACAGCAGGAGCATCCGCCCCTCCCACAGTCCTAAGGCATCTCATCTTCTGTGCTGTCTCCTTTGAGGGCCTGGCCCTGTCTGACTGCCTATAATATTTTTATCTAACTCGGCTGCCTACAATACTGTGACTCATCCTGAGTGAGCTCCACGTCCCACTGCTCCTTGGTCTCTGGGCGTGTAGCTTTTCTGCTCTGGGCCAGTGCTGTGGGGAAGCCTGGGGACCCCACCGAGGCAGCTCTAGAGGGCCTGTAGGATGCTGAGACAGTGAGGCAGTGGGCAGCCAGCCTGCATGGGGCTCTGGACAATCTGGGCTTCCTTCTCTCTGTCTGCTGCAGGATGGGGTGTATCAAGTCCAGGTTCCTCCGGGATAGAGGGAAGGACTCCAAAACCGAGCCTCGCTCCAGTCAGCACACCCCAGTGTATGTACCGGATCCCACATCCTCACTCAAGCCGGTGAGTGTGAGAGGGGTGGCCATCCCTGTGGCTGCCCGCTGCTCTCCATGTCAACCTCACAGCCTCCTTCCTCCTGGGGCCAGGTGGGACATAGTGAGGTTCAATGCCGCTGTTGCCCACTGCCATGCCCTCTCTCTGCAGGATGTGTCTCAAGATGCTTCCTGGTCAAAGGAATCACTTCCCTCCTGCAGCCCAGCTTTGCGCTACCAACCAGGCTGAGTGGGCACCTGGCCTCCATGCCCTGCTTGGGGGTAACACTAGACTAGACTGATAAAAGCATCAGTTGCAGTAATGACAGGTTGTTAACAGTAACATTGGGAGTGCAAGAGCAGGAGGAGTCCCAAGAACAATAGTGAGGACAGTAAGAAAGAAAACACCAGCAGAATGACTTACTTATTTTATGCTTATGCAGAGCTTACTATGAGCAAAACACTAGCCTAAGCAATTCACAAGTATTAATGTGCTCAGCTGGGTTGGCAGCATGCCCCTGTATTCCCAATACTTGGGAGGCTGAGACAGGAAGACTGCAAGTCTGAGCATATCCTGGGCAACTTAGGACTTATACAGGCCTCATCTCAAAATAAGATAAATAAAAAGGGCTGGGGATATAGCTTAGTGTGAAGGTCTTAACTTCAACTTCCAGTGCCACACACATGAACATAAAATAAAATAAATGAAATGAAAGTTCAGCACTTACAATAAACATTGTAAGTGACAATTTGTATCCTATCCCTGTTACAGGTGGGGAGACAGAAATGAAATTACTCTCCCAAGGCCACGTGACCATCAAGGGGTGAAGCCAGAATGCAAACTCACACATGCATGCTCCCCTGGGAAGTACCCGTGGTAGGAGTGAAAGTAATCAAGTAGGGATGAAACGACAGTCAGTCGTGGTAGGGACAGTGACGCCAGTGGCTGAGGTGGTGACAGCTGTGAAGGCAGTGGTTGCAGAGTAGCAGAGATGAGCATGCTGATCTAGGGAGGGGGCAGCTGCCCACAGCAGGATAACAGGAAGCCTGTGTGCCTGTCCTTGAGACACCTGCCAGGCACTGGGAAGGCGCTTCCCTATAAAGCAGCCTCACCACAGCTGGGGCCTTAGGGCCACGGTGACTGAGGCCAGTGAGGCCAGATGGGCCAGGGCCAGGGCTTTCTAATCCGAAATGTGGAGCTGTCTCCACTCCCAAGCCATTCAGTCCCCCATTACCTAAATTTAGGAAGGGGAACACAGCCGCTGCTCGGTGCCTCCCCAGGTGGGCTGCACTTGCTCTTGGGGTGACCCCTTAGAAATCTGTCCTCATATTGAATGGAAGCCTGCTATCCTATAACCCCTACTCCTTGGTCCCAGACCCACTCCTTAGGCTGCTCAAACACTTCCATTCCCTTGGCCTCATAGAAGTCCGCAGAGATTAAGGCCAAGATGGGACGCAGCCCCCAGCCCTCCCCAGTTGCCTTTCCTAGGATGTAAGTTCCTGGCTTCTCTCCACCTGGTTGCCCTTCCCCATGCAGGAAACCTAAAACAAGACTAATTCTGGAAAAGGGAGACTAATGGGATGAGATGGTCACCTCTCTCTCTCTCTCTCTCTCTCTCTCTCTCTCTCTCTCTCTCTCTCTGGGACCCTTGGCTATTAACCCTAAATCACTCCTGGGCCTGCTCCTCTCCTGACCTATGTGGCCTGGACCCTGTCTGTGAAGAAGGCTCTAGGTCTCAGGTTCTTGGAGATCCAGAGAGGCCAGCAGCTTCTCCCAGCAGGTTCAGAGCATCTGATCTAAGGGATGTCATTGTCCCCCTCACCACAGGGCACTGGCTGAGAGGTGAGTTAGTCAAAGTGCCCCCCAGACAGGAGGTTCCCAGGTCAGGTCAGTGCGAGGACTGGGAGTGAGGAGGCTGCTTCCCTGCAGGACTTTGCGAATGCCCACCCCACATCATGCATTCCTCAGTGTTTCCAAAACTCCGTTTTTCAAATGATTGTTTCATGATATGCATGATATACAAATACACTCTCCTTGAAAATTAAAAATAGCAAAAGCTAGAGTTAAACCTACAGAAGTACTAACCAATGCATCCCTCCTCAGAAAGGCCACATCCTCTCCTCTGAGGAATCAACTCTTGTCACCTTGGTGTGGGCTCTTAAACCTTTCCCCAAGAACTTACACTCACACCCGTGTAGTAAGAAACAGGTGTCCACAGAAGACATTGAGGGTGTGTGTGTGTGTGTGTGTGTGTGTGTGTGTGTGTGTTATGTGTGTCATATATTTCATTCTCAGAACCAGCCTTTGACACCTAACAATGTATTTTTGCAGCCAAGTCCATAGTAGTACTCAACCTTGGCCTCCTTCTTCTAAGCAATGCTTGGAGCACGTGGTGTAGATGGCAGTGCCCTTTTAGATGGATGCTTAGATTATTTCAAATACACAAAGGAATAAAGGGAACCTTTATTGATGGGAAATGTTGGTGGATCTATGATTTCTTCTAACATGCCTCAGAAAATACCAAGTCAGACTAACTCCCTCACTCTAGAAGATGTGATCAGAGAAACAGGATGAATGTTTAAATTTTTAAAAAATTATTGTAGTAAGAGACACATCACCATTAATACCCTCAAGGCGCTCCTCTCACTTCCAATATCCTCATGCCATCATTCTTGCCACTTTCTAAAGCACTTCTGGAGCCAGCATGGTGATGTGCATCTGTGATCCCAGCACTCAGAAGGCTGAGGCAGGAGGAGCGCTGTGAGTCTGAGGCCAGCCAGGGCTACATAGTGAGTTCAAGGCTAACCTGAACTACATAGTGAGACCCTGCCTCAAGATAAATGAATAAATAAATACTCCTGGAAGCCCTCTTGTGTGAGTATCTTTATGAGGTGTGATCAAAAACACCATGAATGATGCTTGCTAGTGCCATCCAATGGAAAGGCGGGCTGGGCCCATAAAGACATTACGGTGTGTCCTCACCCACCTTATTCACCAGATCTGGCACCAGGCAGCTTCTGGCTCTTCCCCAAAGTCAAAATGACTATGAGAGATGAGTGTCTGGATCAGGTCGTGAAGGCAGCCGTGACAGTGCGACTGAAGACACTCACCAGAGGACTTCCAGAACTGCTTCAGAAAGTGCTAAGAGTAATGGGGCACGTGTGCCTGTGTGTAGGGTGAAGGGGATGCCTTCAGGGAGACTAATGGCAATGTGTCTTTATTTATTTATTTATTTATTTATTTGTGTATGTGTGTGTATGTGTATGTGTGTGTGGCCAGCTCAGTCCACCAGGGGGCAGGGCTGGCTGGCATGTGGTGCTGGGGGATTGAACCGCGGTCCCTGTGCTTTGCTAAGCTTGTTCTAAGTAGGTGCTTCAGACCACTGAGCCATCTCACCAGCCCCTGGCAATGTGTCTTTTGCTGTAAGGAATCTTTTTTTTAGACTGGAAATCCCATTTATTTATTTTTTCTTTTTTTCCCATAATTTTATTGAGAAACAAATAGCAATAAGACATTTTCAAACCAAATTGGTAGGACAGTTTCAATAATTAACACATTGCATACATTCTTCCTAGTGGTTAATTGCTGTACAAGATGTGGACTTGATATCCTATTTACAAACACCATTAGAACAAATCCCTCTATTCATTAAGAGAATCTAACTATATATCTATCCTAACCACTTTGAATACACAGATACAAAATGGACATTCATCTGTATCCCCTTTTTTTTGTTAAGTTCCATCATTTAAATATTATAGGTGTCTAAACTCAGGAAAATATTCTAAAAGAGTTCATTAGTCCATAATAGTATTGGGTCTTCTGCTTCACTGGCAATGTCAGAAATTGTTGACCTGAGTCCCCTACAGCTCAACATAACAGCATGGCTTTACTTCTTCTACTTCGTTTTTATACTTTTCTGCTGGATGGTTAAGACCAAGGTAAAGCAGGACCTATTCAACAAGAGTTGTAGCTTTTGGGTGTGATAAGGTCAGTGAAATCCCCTCAGGATTTATCCTGAGATCCTGTACCTCAGTAGACCCTTTGTCAGTTTCAGCCATGTGGATGAGTCACGGCCATTGCTTGGTGTAAGGAATCTTTTTAATCTAAACATTTATCATATATTTTAATCACCTATTTTATGTGGAGGGAGTCAGTCCAGCACCTTCCAGTACATCCCAGGCCAACAAATGGCAAAGGGTGCAAATCAGGAAACCTGGATCATTGTGCTGGCTCTGCCCTTCCTGTGGCATCATCACGTATGTTCTCTCTGGGCCTCATCCCATGACATGCAGGGACAGGGTAAGATGCTCTCGGGCATCCTTCTCAATGGCACTTCGCTAGCTCCTCACACACGCAGATTCATCTTCCTTCCCTTGTTTCTTCCTGCAGGGGACTAACAGCAACAGCAACTCCCCGGGGCCCGAGGGTGAGTATCTGGCAACAGATGCAGGGAAGAGGGTTAAGTTCAGTTCTGGATCAGAACTCGAAATCAAAATGCCAGAGTTAAGACTATCCTTGAAAATGCGCTGACTCACCCCTGAAGTGCTTTGCCACACTCCTCATGTCTCTACAACACTGAGCAGTAACAAGGATAGAACCCTGTTAACTGTAGAACCTGGAGCCAAACCCAGCACAACTATGGTTACTCGTGCTGTGAGACGGATGCATTGGTGGGTGCAGAACTAGGGGCGCAGAGCAGTGTGAAGATGCTCCAGCCACAGTCTGCTCATACCGAGCCTCCTGTCTCTATGTCTTCTGTCCCTGCAGGTTCCGAGGACATCATCGTGATTGCCCTGTATGACTATGACGCGATTCACAGAGATGACCTCAGCTTCCAGAAAGGGGACCAGATGGTGGTCCTGGGGGAGTGAGTCTCCAGTTCAGTCCCCCTAAGACATATCGCCCTCCCTGACTCAGTTATGCCTCCTTTTGTGATTCAATAAAGATGCCACATGCGAGCTGGGGAGATAGCTCAGTGGTCTAAAGTGCCTACCTGGCAAGCGCAAGGACCCAGGTTTGATCCCCAGAATCACATACTGTGCCAGCTCTGGAACCCCACATGCAACATGCCAGCCCTGAAACTGGGCCTGGTGACACATTCCCATAATCCCAGCTCTGGGGAGGCTAAAACAGGAGGATCACTATGAGTCCAAGCTGCATAGTGAGACCCTATACCAAATAAATAAATAAATAAATAAATAAATAAATAAATGATTTTTTAAAAATGCCACATGCTTGTAGTCCCAGCACTTGGAGGCTGAGGCAAGAGGATGCAAGTTGGAGCGCAGCATGAGCTACCTAATGAGACTGTGCTTCAAAAACAAGCAAACAAAAAATCCTTATAGGCTGTCTTAGACTGGGAGTAAATGACCGATAACCCTGGTCATCATAGAAGGTTGTGCTGTCATGCTGGAGATTGTAGCAACAGGAAGGGGACTGTGCACATAGGAATAGTGCACTTCCAGGCAGGGATGAGCAGGTGAACCACTTTCCAGGAACCTTTCCTAGAACTCAGTGAGTGATTAAGCTCTAGACTTCGCCGTGGGCCAGGCGCTGTTGAGTGACTTTGTTGAACTCTGAATCTGGCTAGGTGAGGATCAAAAATCTGAGACCAGCCTGAGCCACTTAGCAAGACTCTGTCTTAAAAATAAAAGGGGATGGGATGTAGCACAGAGATTCAGCACTTGCCTAGCATGTGAGTCCCTGGCTTCCATCCTCAGCCCCACAGAAAAAGAAACCCTTGGATCTGTGTTGTCACCTCAGATCCCCCTCCAGCCCTGGCCATCAGTGGGGCCAGCAGGCAGGAGATGCAGGGCTCAGGGGTCAGAGAATTTGTGTTTGGCCAGGCCCTTAAGCCCTCTGGCTCCTCCTCTGAGCTCCCTTGGAGCCACAGTGTGTCTCTCATGGGCACAGCCCCTGCCTAGGGTCCAGCTGCCCAACAAAGCCACAAGCCCAGGACAGAAGAGCAGGACCAAGGAGCCAGGCCACAGGCAGAGTCTGGGACAGGGCTCAACTCCAAATGCTCAGGGGGACTTGACCAAGATCCCTGTCTAAGTCATGGGGCCCAGGTCAGGGCCAGGATTGTCATGCTTCTGCCCCTGCCCCTGCCCTTGGCCCTTGTGGCTCTTTGGGAGTGGGAGTCAAGGGGCTGGAGAATAGTCCCGTATAGCCCTCATCTCTTCTCTCTCTCCTGTCCCTCAGGTCAGGGGAGTGGTGGAGGGCACGTTCCTTGGCCACCCGGAAAGAGGGTTACATTCCGAGCAACTATGTGGCGCGCCTTAACTCTTTGGAGACAGAGGAGTAAGTATCTATTTCCTGCCTCCCAGAAGGAAGCTTGAGCAAAGCCAGCCCTGTTTCTGCCTCAGGACTGCCACATGTACCATCTGCCCTCTGGTTGCACTCTTCCCAGGGTTTACACCTTAGCTGGCCCCTGCCACGCCTCAGGCCCCAGAGCCTTCCCTGCTTACCTCTCTAAGGTGGGTCTGTCGGCAACTCTCCCTTGTGGAAGCCTATTTTATTCCTTCCAAACACCTCTCACTAGAAAAAGTCATCTTGTTTCTTTGGCTGTTTACACATACATCTGTTCCCCAACAGGAATGAGGGCTCACACTGGGGTTGTGGAGTTAGTCTGCCTAGACCTGAACTTTGCCTTTACCTATCCAAGCTAAATAACCCTGGGCAAGTTACCACCCTCTCTGTTCTTCAGTTTTCTCATCTATAAAATCAGAATAATAAGTACAACAATTTTTTTTAATATTTATTTATTTATTTAATGTGTGGCCAGCTCAGCCCACCAGGGGGCGGGCTGGCTGGCATGTGGTGCTGGGGGATTGAACCGTGGTCCCTGTGCTTTGCTAAGCTTGTTCTAAGTAGGTGCTTTAGACCACTGAGCCATCTCACCAGCCCAACCATTTTGTTGATAATAAGAGCTCAATGAATATCAGCTGTCTTTCTCTCTAGTTGATAATAGACGCCCAGAGAGGGGGACCAACTTGCTAGAAGTCACACAGTGTGTTTTCAGCAGGGCCAAGGCCTGCTACCATCTGCTCCATGGTTCTGTATGTCAGCTCCTCACCTGAGTGTGTTTGGGGGTGGATTCAGCTGCTGCTATGCAATACCCCAAACATCTGGGAAGAATGAAGGAAAGCTCCCAGGATATGATCCAGAGTTTGAAGTTCTTTGTAGCCACATTTTGGCTTAGAAAGTCGTGCTGACTATGTATTTGCCTATGCATATGCAGAGCATTGGGTAGGAAGTTAAGCAGGCTCAGACCTTCACTCCCACAGGCCTCTGTGGCCCCGAGAGGGCTCTTCCCCCAAAGTCATATGTGCTTGTGAAACTTGGAGACTTGAGATGTGTGACCATGCTGAGCTAAAATAGCTGCCCAACCTTCACACCCAAAGGCACTGCAAGGCCCTTGAGCGCTTTGTGTTTGTAATGCCACATTATTTTTCTTTTTAAAAAGTCTCTCCCCAAATTGAGCAGTTTTTAGTCTCAGCAAGCTGGATTTGCCTTTGGTAAATGTCTGTTCTGACATAAAAAAAATGACTGTATTCTCAAAAAAAAAAAAAAAAAAAAAAAAACCAACTTAGAGGAAAATGATGCAACAGGAAGTAAGGCTCTGCCCCCTGGTTCCCACCTGGGTCCAGGTGGCTACAAGTGCCCTGTGTTAACCCCACCTTTCCCCCAGGTTCACATGTGTCCCCATCTCTTCTCATAAGGTGGTTCTTCAAGGGCATCAGCCGGAAAGATGCAGAGCGACAACTCCTGGCTCCTGGCAACATGCTAGGCTCCTTCATGATCCGGGACAGTGAGACCACCAAAGGTGACACCAGCCCCCTGCTTTTTCTCGACCTGCAGGGGTAACCCAGGCTTGCCTCCACCTCTCCCTTGGAAAGGCTCTGGGGAAGACTGAGCATCTCAGCCAGGTGGCCATAGCCACCATGTTTACTTCTGCCCTTTGCTACTCTGAGGCAGGGAGAGCTGAGAGTCTGTGCTAGGCTTGGCCCCTCTCAGCCCCCGTAGTTGCTTGCTTGGTCAATACAATAGCCTCAGGTGGCCCCCAAAACAGACACCCTGTTGAAACTTGCTCTTCACTAGCTTGTATTTTTAAAATATCTATTGCAATCTATCTGATCCACAAGCCTGATTCCTCCCTCCATAAGAAAATGGGGCAAAATGAGACTGCAGAAAGTCCCAAGCCAGCCTCCTCTGAGACTGTACTTCAGATATTCCTTGGAAGCCTGATGTCAGGAGTAGCTTCCTGAAATCTCTGTGTTGGGAGGGCTGCAGCTTGACAGCAGGAGATGGGTGGCAGGAACAGTGCCCGAGAATCATCACCAGTAACTCAAACGCATCAGCTGAGGCTAATTTTCACAAGGGACTCAACACCAAGTGTATCCGCGCTCACAAGAAAAGTAGATATAAATATAAAAGGTAGGCCTACAATGGGTGCTGGAGAGTCACTTGTGGGAGAGCACAAAAGGACTGTCTGTGTGCTGGAGATGGAAGGCTACAGTCAAGAGTCAAAGGCCCTGAGGCCCACTGTACAGCCTCCTGTGGGTCTGCACTGGAAGCCAGAAGACAAATGTCCCAGGTGCAGAGGGGGGCTCCGCTAAAGAAACAGAAGTGAGCCTTCCTTCTTCCTTCCCCTTTTTATTCCACTCAGGCTACAAACCTAGTGTTTTGTGTCACTCACACCCAAGGTGGGTCTTCCATGGTCAGGAAATCCATTCAGTCACACTCAGAACTATGCAAGCCAATCAGGAGGGTGTTTCTTACAATAGTCAACTATCACAATGGGATTCTCCTGACTTCAGACTTCACATGCAGAATGTCTGTGTCGGACTACATGTTTAGATTCAGATCTGATTCATTTAAATAACTTAGTTGTATGACATGCGACCTCATGGTACCCTAAAGCAGGCTATTTTTGGGACATCGATCAAAAATGTCAGTGTAGCCTTCTACTTGATCCCTGGCAAAGCCCGAATATGGCTAGGGCAATGTCATTCATGGTGTTGCAGGTCAGTGAATGTTTCGGAGTTAAATCCTCTCACCCAGTGAGCCCCCTTCCAGCCCTGAGGAGGGAAAAAAAACCAGACAAAAAGGCAAAGCTACCTGCAGCTCACCACTCCTCTCCACTTGCCCAGGACAGCTTAGGAACAGGAGGGTACAAGAGAAGCTACAGAATCTTCACAAAGCCTGAGGAGCAGGAAGTGAGATGGCCCAGGTTTCATGGCCCTCCACAGTGGGGGTGTGGTGGAGACTGAGCCGATTTAATAAAACGTGCAGCATGAGGCCCCTGAATCCCTTCCTGCTGCCTCTTGGATTCTGCCCACTCCATTGGGCATCAGCCAGGGCAAGCTCACCTTGATAGGACAGAGAGGCTATGAAGGGGCCTGCGAGCTGGTGGCTGTGCCACTTACCAGTTGTGTGACTACATGTGAGTTACTTCATCTTGCTGGGGAGGGACCCCTAGAAAAGGGGCATCACATTTGTAGTTGATCTGCATCTATAGGATGCATGTTGTGAGGCCAGGGCTGGTGGTCCACATCTGTAATCTCAGCACTTGGGAGACTGAGGCAGAAAGATTGCCATGAGCAATCCTGATTCCTCCCTCCATACAGAATAGGTTCAAGACTAGCCTGGGTTAGATAGCAAGACCCTGCCTCAAGATTAAAAAAGAAAAATGAGAATCATAATGTTATAAAGCTTCTACACCTCAGGGGATTATTAATTCACTATAAAATGATTCATACAATTCTAATTTATTATAATAAATAATAGGTTCAAGACTAGCCTGGGTTAGATAGCAAGACCCTGCCTCAAGATTAAAAAAGAAAAATGAGAATCATAATGTTATAAAGCTTCTACACCTCAGGGGATTATTAATTCACTATAAAATGATTCATACAATTCTAATTTATTATAATAAATATTCCTATTCATTCATACAGGGCGCTTAGAATACAGTAGTACCTGGCGTGTGTGGTCAATGATTATTCATCCAATGATTTAAATTTCCCCCCAGCTCTATGGCACTGTGCTGCTATGGTAGAGAAAAATAGTGATAGGCTAGAGACATGTCCACAGGCACGGTCTCAAATGGTGAGCTGGTAGACAGAAATGTTTCTTATCCACATGATCATGCATGCACTGGGTTCCTGTTGCTGGTGTATCAACTACAAATGTGGCGCCTTTTCTAGAAGTTACAGCCTTCCTTGGCTCACAGCCCTACTGATGTTTCCAGCCCTTGATTTCCGTCTTCACTTCTCCTACTACCAACTTAGACCATGCCCCCTTCTGACAAGCTGAGAGTCCCCTTTACCCTGAAGGGTAACATTCCCAGGAATCAGGGGTTGGGTGAAGACATCTTGGGGGATCATTGTTCAATCTATGACAGTGTGTTCACATTCTAGTAGTTGGACTAAATTTTCCTTACTATTGATCTTTTCATTTAGAGAACTAAGTAGATATATGATAGATAGATAGATAGATAGATAGATAGATAGATAGATAGATAGATAAATAGATAGACACACTGTAGTCAGAGGAAAAAATAATCATGAAGATGATGAGACAGCCAATGTTTACTGAGTATTTTTCCACATCCTATTCAGGTATTACTTCTAATTATCAAGTTATATGATGAGGTAGAAAGGTATGATTATCCCCATTTTACAGATGAAATTGAGGTATAAAGAGGCAGTGTAGTCACTGGCCCAGTCTATCACAGCTGGAAATGGCATAGCCAGGACAGAATCCGGGCATCCGATGACACAGCGGTCTCTCTCTTTTGTGTTCTCCTGCCTTAGTCCCTGGATGGTGTAGCATTGTCCTCACAGAGGTCAGGAAAGAATGTCAGGGGGCTGACATGAACTGGTGACCCCGGAGGTGCCATTCTGAGAGGCTTCTCTCTTGTGAATGCAGGAAGCTACTCTTTGTCCATTCGAGACTACGACCCTCAGCAAGGAGACACAGTGAAGCATTACAAGATCCGGACCCTGGACAATGGGGGCTTCTATGTCTCCCCGAAGAGCACCTTTAGCAGCCTACAGGAGCTGGTGGCCCACTACAAGAGTGAGTCCTGCCCAGGGCCACATCCCACCTATCTAACTGCAGAACCTACACTTGCTATGCAGGACTGCCCAGGCAGGGACATGGACACTACTCCATTGCTTTTAATCTTCAATGCCTTTATTATACTTTGCTTTTTGATTTATTTTGTTTTGAGGTGCTGGGTTAAACTCAGGGCTGAGACTGTGCTAGGCAGTGCCCTACCATGAGCTGTGTCCCCCAGCCCATACATCTGCATGAAAAGGGCCAGTCCCCTAGAATCCTGGCCACAGGTACACTGCAGCACGAGGACTGCAGAATGGGCCCGACCCTCCCCAGGTGACTGGCTGCTTTGGGTTTTGCTGAAGGCTTGGACTTGTGGCACGGGAGGGTGGGAGCCAAGAGGTGGAGATGACATCTTATGTGCTATAGTGTGTGTCCCTCATGGTGGCAACACAGAGAACGCTGGCCAGATGCCAGGTGCCAGACAAGAGGCTCTAGCTGGCTTGGAGCTTGTTGCCCATAAATGACCCAGCAACTCTGTTCCAGATGGGAGGGATGGGCTGTGCCAGAAGCTGTCAGTGCCCTGCATGTCCTCCAAGCCCCAGAAGCCATGGGAGAAAGATGCCTGGGAGATCCCCCGGGAATCCCTCAAGCTGGAGAAGAAACTCGGAGCTGGGCAGTTTGGGGAAGTCTGGATGGGTAAGGACCCAGGGGTGGGGTCAGGGGAGGTTGGGAGAGGAAAGGGAGGTCATCTGCTTTCAGAACACCCCAAACCAAGTGGGAAAGCCACTGGGCTGCAGGCAGATTTGAATAGTAACCACCAAGGGGGCAATTCCTTGATAGCAAAGCTATATTGTCCTGCTGTGCAAACACAGTTTTGCCTTTGTGGCCAGCAAGGTCATTGGGTCTGGCACAGAACTTCCTTCTAGGAATCAAGAGTCCTAGATAAGAAATCTCCTCCCGCATATGGGGCTGGAACCGTCTACCGTGGTGGGGTTGGCTTAACCAGAGGCCCCTGCGGGAAATAGGAATTAGCAGTGGGGCAATGCAGCTCGGAGACTTCCAGGTGAGTTCAGGGCTGGCAACGGAGGACTAAGCTATTCTGAGCTCATCTGGACATTGTGGGGCACCAAAAAGGCATGCTCAGCTCCTGCTGTCCTCGCCCAAGTAACTTCAGAGCAGCAGTGTTTGCTTTGCAGGGTGGTGGGCAGACAGAGCTGCCATGTTGCCACTCCATGACGGTAGGAGTGAGGACAGCATGCAGGGACACAGGCATCCAGCCAGAGAAGTAAGCTTCTAGTTTGACCAACCATACTCATTGAGCACCTGCTGTGTGCCAGGTACTGGACACAGGAATGAGACAGAAATAAGGAGAGGAAGGTAGGACAGAAGTAGGTAATGAGGTAGGGCAAAAACAAAGCTCTCCTAGAAGGCTTACTATAGGAAGACCACAGGTCTGTGTTAGAGCGTCCTGAAAACCATGGCACAGATGAAAACTGAAGCAGTTATGAGACTGATGAGATCCTCAAGACAAAACGAGGTGCCAAGTCCTTGTGGTAAAATAGGGTTAGGTGCTGGAGGGACCGAGTGACATGCAGGGTGATGAGTCCTAGTCCTAGAAGGTAAGGGCCAGTCTGGCAGATGAGGCTAGCACGGTAGCCTCAGCCCAATGATTGAGGCCTTCTGGGGTACAGTGAGTCTGGTATTTATTTCAAGACCAGTGTTAAAGATGTAGAGTGTGTGTGTGTGTGTGTGTGTGTGTGTGTGTGTGTGTGTGTGTGTGTGTATGACCACCTAAGTGGTGTTTTAAGGTCATTTTTCAGTCTTACATCTGCCCTTCAAAGGGAATGCTATCCCATTTCCACTATTCAGATGAGGAACCCTTGGCTCAGACAGGTTAAGTGACTTGCCCAAGTGCACACAGCTGGGAAGGATGGAAGCCGCTGTTCACCCCACACTCCTAGGAGACCCCTGCCTGTCCCTTCCTCTCTAAGGCAGAAAGAGAGCTCTCTGTGAGAGCGGGTCTGCACCTGGCCTTCCAGGGCTGGGGGAGGCCTGCGGGTCTTCACCACCTTCCTTGCTGCGTCTTCTCCAGCCACCTACAACAAGCACACCAAGGTGGCGGTGAAGACGATGAAGCCGGGGAGCATGTCTGTGGAGGCCTTCCTGGCGGAGGCCAACATCATGAAGACCCTGCAACATGACAAGCTGGTCAAGCTGCACGCAGTGGTCACACAGGAACCCATCTACATCATCACAGAGTTCATGGCCAAAGGTACATGGAGTGGGACCAGAGCCAGGGCTGGCCCTGGGGCCTTCCCAGCCCGGTGGGCAGCACCCCCAGGATGTCCCCTCTAGGAACCAGCAGCCCAGCCTCTTCCTGGCTGTGGGGTGGCATCGTGGGAGGGGTCACCTAGGAAAGGCAGAACTTGGGGCCCCTGGGAGAGGAGGGCAGGGCCAGAGGGCCCTGGAAAGTGAGAGAAGAGGCGCCACTGCAGAGGTTCCTCACCGACTCACTGTGGCCTCAGAATCAGGGGTCTCCCCTCTCTACTGAGCTCCCTTCCCTGCAGTCCCAGTGCTCTGAGCAAGAAGGTGACCAAGTCAGTACCAGTCACTCACCCTGTCAAAACTCAGCTGATCTCAGGGGTTTTCTTTCCATGCTACTTTTCACAACCACTTTCAATCTCTGCCTATCGTTTGATAAACAGAAACATCTCACACAGCTTCACTGTGATTTGAAATCCTAACATTCCATTTTCTAAATGTATGTTATGCCAACTCATAAAGCCATGTCCCCAGCCAGCCCCCTGAGCCCAGGAGCTCATCAAAGTGAGAAAGTCCTTTCAAAACACTGAGGTTCTAGTTCTGAGGCACTGGGAATGGTCAGCAAATATATCTATTTAAATTCAGTGCTATGGCTGGTCATGGTGTGGGTGCTCATAGCTCCAAATGCTTGGAGGCTGAAGCAGGGAGATCTCCTGAACCTGGGAGTTTGGGATCAGCCTGGGTCACACAGTGGGGCTCCATCTCCAAAAACTAAACAAGATAAAAATGCATTGTTATGAACAGATACTAAATTAATAAGATAGTAAGTCTTTGCTTTCCCTCCCTAATGCAGGAAGCCTGCTGGACTTTTTGAAAAGTGAAGAAGGCAGTAAGCAGCCCTTGCCAAAACTGATTGACTTCTCCGCCCAGGTGAGAGTTTGATGAGGAGGCTGGGGGCTGGGATAGGAATTCAGCTACTTATTTAACACATGGTTATTGGCCACATGCTATTATAATAGCAATAACTAAATGACAGCAATAATTGCAATAACTGATAGCTTTATTTATGTATTTATTGCAGTACTGGGGATTGAACTCAGGACCCTGTGCTTGTCAGGCAAGCGCTTACTCAACTGAGCGATCTCCCCGACCCTTAGTAGCATTTGTTGAGTGCTCAGTGTAAAACAATTTTTCCCCCAGTTCCTTGGATACCAAAGCCCCAGAGATGCTCAAGTCCCTCATAGGAAGTGGTGTAGCATTTGCATGTAGCCTACACCCACCCTGCCATATACTTTAAATCCTCTCTAGATGACTTCTTCTACCTAACCCAATGTAAATGCCATGTAAATAGCTGTTATTCGCAGTGTTCAGGAATGATGACAAGAAGCAAGTCTGTACAAGTTTGGTTCAGACACAATCACATTTTGACTCTTTGCGATCTGAGCCTGTGGAGGGAGATCCCACTGCTGCCTCTTCACAGGCACTGACTTGTTTAATACCATATCAACCTTCTAGAGTGGGACTCCACTATCTGTTCCTGGGCAGCAAATGACCCCAAGGCTTAGCAGCTTACAAAGACAACAAGGAGCATTTCTCCTGCTCCTGCAGGTTGACTGCACTTGGCTGGGTGAGCCACGTGGTGATGGAAGGTGACTGGTACATTCTACAGTGCAATTGCCTCCTCCAGGGCCTTGTTCCAGGAAGGGTTCATCCTTCAGAAGACAGCGGCTCTTCTTATAGCACTGTACAGAGAAGACTGTGCCAGGGAGCCAGGCCCTGGTGTGCAAAGCATTTAGCTTCTGCTGGTGTCAGGCTTACTGATGTCCTATTATCCATGCAAGTCAAGCCCGGCATCAGTGTGGGAAGGGATGGCTCAGGCCATGAATCCACGTGGGCGCAGTTCAGCAGTTGTCCCCATGGGAGAGCCTGACCACAGGAAGTTAACTGCCATCTCAGTTTCCCTCAGAATAGGAAATGAAAGTGTTGTGAGATTAAGCATGGTTCAATGTGTGTGTGTGTGTGTGTGTGTGTGTGTGTGTGTGTGTGTGATGCCAGGAATTGAACTCGGGACCTTGAGCTTGACAGGCAGGTGCTGTGCGACTGAGCTATCTCCTCAGGTGAAGTTAAGTACAGACGAGGAAACTGAGCCCAGCAGAGTAGCTTGGCTGAGCTGCTGTACTAATTATGGGGAAGCAGCAGTGAGTGAAATAAAAAGCATTGCTGTCCTTGCTTCACACAGGTGGCCCTGGCTCAGAATAAAAGAGCACAGTATCCAGAAAGAAAACAGTGAGTGAGTCACAGAGACACATCTTAAAACCCACAGCGGGTCTGGGGGTGTTGCTCAGTGGTAGAGCACTTGCCCACCATACACGAGCACCTGGGTTCCATCCCACATACTATAATAACCAGTTTCTTCCCTTCTCTTCCCCTCCCATCCCACAGCTCCTCTCTCCCCAGATCCTGAGTGTCTTCGCTTGTGTTCCGTCCCATAGTGGAGAAGGGCAGGGGGTGCCACGGGAGCACAGAGCAAGGGGGGTGCCACAGCCCAGAGGCACAATTGGAGAAGGTTTCCTGGGGGATGTGGCCTCTAGGCTGAGCCCTGAAGGATGACAGAAGTTCTGCAGAGGGAGACAAGAGGGAAGGGTGTACTAGATGAAGGAACAACAGCCTGTGCAGAAGCCCAAAGGGGAAACAGAGGGGCTGGACTGGTCAGCTGGAGCCTTGAGGTGATGGCTGACTCTGCAGTCTGGTGGAGGCTGAGGGAAGGCACAGCTGGGCCAAGGGTGAGGCCTACTGGAGCTGCAGGGACAGAGCTCATTTGAGTATGCAAATCCCAGGGCTCAGAGGCCAGGACAAAGCTGACAAAGGGCTCTACTCTCAGAGTCTGGACACCAAAAGCATACAGAAATCAAGCCTGGCAATCTCATTCCAGTGGGCCCCCTCAATACAAGAGTCTGGCCTGTGGCTAAACTACAACCTTGTAACCCATGGGAGGCTTGCTTGACAGGGTTAAGGGCTACAGCAAGATCCATTCTCCCATTGCACAGATGGGAAAACCAACCAACGGAGGGAAGGGGCTCCGCACGGTTCAGCAGCAAAGGTGGGCCCTGAGCCTAGGGACAGAAAGGAACCTACCTGAGGACCTGCTCTGCAGTCCTCAAGAGCAGTGTGGCATGAGGATGCCCCAGTCCCATCATCAATTTTCTCTTGACCTCAGACCTTCTCTGGGTTTCACTCTCCCCATTTGTCCTATAAGGGAATCAGATCACAGCTCCTAGTTTTCCAGCTTAAAAATATTTTAGCCACAACTCTGTTGGCCAAATGAAATTTTATACAGTAACTAAATATTATATATAAATATATCAAGCTGGCATCATGGCACACGCCTATAATCTCAGCACTCTGGGAGGCTAAGGCAGGAGAATCTCAAGTTCTACCCTAGCATGACAATTTTGTGATTCAGTGAGACCTTGTCTTGAAGTAAAATGCAACAAGGGCTAGGGATGTAGCTCAGTGTGAAGTTCCTGGCTCGTCCCCCCAGTACCAAAAAAATTAATCAATTGAAACCCAAGTTGTTCTGATTGAAGGCAGCAGAGTAGAGCTTCACACATGGCCTTCTTTCTCTTTGTCCTCTCAGTAGGACCCAGTTTGAAGAGGCCTGGGCTGGGATAGCTTTTTTTTTTTTTTTTTCTTGGTGGAACCGGGGATTGAACTCAGGCCCTTGTGCTTGCCAGGGAAGTGCTTATTCCACTGAGCCATCTTCCCAGCCCCTGGGCTGGGATATCTTTACAAATCCTTCCACTTGGATTTTAGGATTCCCTGGTGCTCTAGGAAGCAAATCAAATTCTAGAGCTTACCCTCATGGCACCCTGCTTGGTGGTCATGAACTCGCCACCTCGCCAGCCTCAGCTTTCAGATGCTCCCGGCACCCCGTTAACCTACCCATTACTCATTCCATGGACACACCCTGGATAAGCAGCCCTCCATAGGCTTGTGGGCTTAGGGTTTTGTGCTGTTCTCTGCCCTGCCTCTGGGCCTGGAGCACAGTCCTTAACCCACAGCTTGGGGTGTCCCAGCCAGGGCACTACGGGCCACCACCACAGGGAGCACTAAAGGACAGACATTGTCCCAAGCCTTTGATGTGGGCCTTGAGGATTCATCTTCATGTGACTTCTTGGAGACAGGGACTATTGCTGTCCCCACTCTACAGAAAAGTGAGCGCAGAGCTTGGGGCTCAAGCTGAGCTGTTCCAGCTCCAGACCTGTTGCTCCTTGTCCTATACTGCACCCTGAGTGGGGCTGGTAGGCCCCACTTAAAAAAAGAGTGACTGTCAAGCATTATGGTGGCCCTGTAAAAATACAAAGCAAGCTGGGGACAGTAGTACAGGCCTACACACCTGGCTTCTCAGGAGCCTGAGGTAGGAAGATCACAAGTTCAAGCCTGGCCTGGGCAACTTGTCTCAAAATAAAAAGTAAAAAGGCTGTGGATGTGTTTCAGTAGCAGAGTGCCCGTGGGTTTAATCCCTATGTTGAGAAAGAAGAGGAAAACAAACAAAAACCAGTAAAGTAATAGATAAATGTTGGTCTGAGAAGACTGTGAGGTTACAGCTTACAAGCTATGTTTCTATGGGACAGTTACTTGTTTCTCTGGGTTTTAGTTTTTTCATCTACGGAAAAAGGGCTTAAAAGGGCTTAAAAAATAAATGTTTTTTAAGTAAGTGTGTTTTAAGTGTAACAATAAGCAAGCCACGTTAGCTAGTAACACCCCAATAACTTTGCTCGTCCCTGGTCTAAGGATGACTTATAACTTTCCACACTCTGCAGAGAACCTGCTTTACCCCACTCCCTACAGACCAACTTAAAGTCACTTCAAGTTTTTCTTAAGTGTAGACCTGCTGTTGCTGCATCGGGCGCCCCCTGCTGTTCATTCCTTGCAAAGGCACCGTCCACTGGCCACGGCCTGCGGGCAGTGCCTTGGTTTGGCTGGCCAGACCCTTCTGCCTCAGTCTGCCCAAATAATCTTCCCAGATTGCACCTAGATCCTATCCTCCAGAGTGCTGGCATTCTGGAAAGCTTAGAGGCAGAGTGAGAAACTAGATTGGAAATCTAGAGCCAAGGTGTGAGGCTGACAGAGTTTTGCTGCTATGTGATTGGAAATAGGTATCTCCAATTCTGTAAAGCAGAGACCAGAATGAATCTTCTTCTACACTTCCTGTTCTCTTACTCAGTCCTGTCTGTTCCTTATGGTACTTATCACCCCTACACTGGCTTTGCCTGGATCACTTCCTACTCAAGGCACATGTCTGGCCATAGGACATGCCATAGATTTTGGTTGAATGAATAAATGAAAAAAAAATTAGGTTTGGGGATGAAGAATATGTAAAAGATAGAGTAGAATATGACATGAACCTAGGTTGTCCTACGAAAGGGGCTAAGGATGAATGCTCATAATATTCTGATCCATGGGGTGTGTGTGTGTGTGTGTGTGTGTGTGTGTGTGTGTGTGTGTCCTGAAGAGATAATCCCATTGCTGTTTCCTTGAGGACACTTCAGAGAGCTCTCCGGAAGTTTTGGAATTAGGGAGAAATTCCGCCTCTTCAACTGAGCCATGTCTGGAGGATCCCTAAGCCTAGATAGGTAGACAGAAATGCCAGCCTGACTCCAGGGCTCTGACAACAAAAAGGAGCTGCTGCAGATGTTTTCTAATTATTTCCCACTGGGTTACTCCTCCTCTGCTCTTGAGTGGGACTCTCTTGGGCCAGGCAGATCTGACAATGAGGAGGCGTCTGTTTTGGGTACAGATTGCAGAAGGCATGGCCTTCATCGAGCAGAGGAACTACATTCACCGAGACCTCCGAGCTGCCAACATCTTGGTCTCCTCATCGCTGGTGTGTAAGATTGCTGACTTTGGCCTGGCCCGGGTCATTGAAGACAACGAGTACACAGCTCGAGAAGGTAGGAAGGACTGGCCGCCCAGCAGGCCAGCATGTCCACTTGGGTGAGTTGTGAGTGCTGAGAGTGGGTTCATGCAAAGCTCTCTCCCAGTATCTCCTCTGCATTAGTAAGCTGAGTGGTGTCCCGGGCAGTGGCCTGCACTTGAGTCTCACCCAGTCATTTTGAGAGAGAAATTTCAGGCTTGCCTGAAAGGTACTGATCAATTTGAGACTTTAGCAAGCGCATGATGAAGTTAAAGGTAAGAACAACTTTATGAAATATAGACGAAAATTTGAAAGAGTTCAAATGTCCATAAGCAGCGGGATGAACCTAAATTGTGGCTCATTCACATCAGGTAATAGCATGCAGCAAAGCAGAATGCAGCAGCGATGCATGCAGATCAGTGGGTAGCTCTCACAGACGCAGTGCCAGCGCGAAAGGTGCCAGACAAGAAAGAGGAGGCGCTCAGTAGTTCTGTGCATGTGAAACTCTAAAGCAGACAAACTTTTATATAAAAGCACATAGCAGCATTATTCATTAAATAGCCAAAAATGACACAGCCCTAATTAATATACCTGATGAACAGATCAACAAAACATGGAATATCCATCCACACAATGGAGCACTGTTCAGCTGTAAAGTGGAATTGAGTCCTGATGCACACCACAGGTGGATGCACCTCGGAAACATGTTAAGCGAAAGCCGAACACAAAGCACATGGAAATCGTGCAGGATATTCAGAGCCACAGAGATAGGAAATGGAGTAGTGGTTTCCAGGGCTGCAGGGAGTTATGGAGAAATGAGAGATTTTGCTTTGAGGTTTTTTGTTTTTGTTTTTTTTTTGGGGGGGTAAAGGAATATTCTAAAATGTATCCTTTAAGTATGCAGATTTTGTAGTCTGTGAGCTACATCTTGAACAAAGCTATTAAAGAAAAAAAAAGACAGAACATCATTTGTAGCATCAGAGTTCAGAACAGTAGCTCCCTGGAGTCCTGGGAGGGATGCTTCTGAAATGGTGGCAATGTTCTGATCTGATGAGCTGGCTAGTGTACACACACATAAAAATGTGTTAAGTTATACATTACAGGTTTGTGTACTTTATTTCATGTTTGTTATAACTCAGTAAAAAATTTTAAACTGGGCCAGCCATGGTAGTGAAGGCTTATGATCTCAGAACTCTGGGAGGCTGAGGCAGGAGGATCAAAAGTTTAAGCCAAGGGGCTGAAGATTTGGCTCGGCACTAGAATGCTTGCTGCAAGCCCTGGGTTTGGTCCTCAGCACCAAAACCAAAAAACAAACCTCGCCTAAAAAAAATTCAAAAAATAAATAAATTAGCAATTCAACCAAAAAAATACAATAAAATAAAAAAAAGTTCAAGGGGCCAGGGAGATAGCTCAGTAGAATAAGCGCCTGCCTGGCAAATGCAAGGGCCTGAGTTCAATCCCTGGTTCTGCAAAAAAAAGTTCAAGCCCAGCCTGGGCAACTTAAAGACTTAGTAAGACCCTATCACAAAATAAAAAACATAGCTTAGTGCAAAGGTCCTGGATTCAAAACCCCCAATATCACCCCAAAAATGTTTTAATTGAGAACAGGTTTTTTTGTTTTTGTTTTTGTTTTTTGTAAATGTAGAGGGCCGGCAATATAGCTCAACGAACTAAGCGCTGCTTAGGTCAGCTCGGGGGCCACGGTTCGATTGGCCCTGCCCCTGAGAGCACTGAGCTGACAACTGAGTTCAGGCATGGTGGCGCACACCTGCAATCCCAGCGCTGCAGAGGCTGAAAACAGGAGGATCACTATGAGGCTGAGCTGCCTAGTAAGACCTTGTACCAAATACATAAATTTTAAAAAAGAAAAGAAAAAGTAGAATGTATAATTCCATATGAGAAAGATTAAGGAAATAAAGAAAATGCTATTGATCCGAAGGAAGGGAAGATAAAGCAATACACAGAGAACATTTCTAATACTCTGCCAGTAATAAAGCAGCTCTTGCCAAATTCCAAAGAACATATAGATGACCTCCAACTTACAATGGTTCAACTTAGGATTTTTTTCAACTTTATGAAAGCAATCACATCGAGTAGAACTTGTACTTCCAATTTTCAATTTTGATCTCATCTCCAGCTAGTGACATGCAGTATGTTACTCTCTTGCTGGGTGGCAGCAGTATGCCACAGCACCCAGTTAGCTGGCAATGCATTATGTTGCTAACTGAGGATGTTTGGTAGGTTAGGTGAACACAAAGCCCCCCCGCTTTTTTGGCATAACAGATTGAACTCAGGGCCTCACACATGCTAGGCAAACACTCTACCACTGAGCTACTTCCCCAGCCCTTTATTTTGAGACAGGCACTAAGTTGCACAGTCTGGCCTCAAACTTGTGATCTTCCTGCCTCAGCTTCCCAAGTAGTTGGCATTACTGGTGTACACCACTATGCTTAGTTTTAGTGTATTTTGATTTATGGCATTTTCTAACTTATAAAGGGTTTATCAGGATGTAATCCCATCATAAGTTGAGAAGCATCTGTATATCGTACAGGCCATGTTCACCAATCATAATATTAGGATAAATACTAAACAAAGGCTAGCTAAACCTATCCTAAATTCTGTAGATGGAAGGGAGGAGACACCCAGTGACTAGTGGAAATCTCGGAGGCTGGAATCAAGGTCCTCCCTTTCCCCATTGCCAAGATAGAATGACTGAGGCACTAGCTGATACCCCTGAAGTCTTTCTGCCCCAAAGAGTCTGTGGCCTATAAGACTCCACTCTTTCAGCTGTAGTTCATGGGTTATTGACTGAATCAGTGAGGGGGGCCCCTGAGTGAGCTCCCATATCATATCCCTTAGCTCCCTTCCTGCTTTAGCATCTGCCTACAGCACGGATGCCCCTAGCTTCCATTGGGAGACCACACTGCAGGGAAATCATGGTTCTGCCCTGTTCCTTCACCCTAGCAAAGAGCTTGCCCTGACTGCTCCCCACACTCCCTTCACCTTGCCCTGTTCACCCCTGCAGGGGCCAAGTTCCCTATCAAGTGGACTGCTCCTGAAGCCATCAACTTTGGCTCCTTCACCATCAAATCTGACGTCTGGTCCTTTGGCATCCTGCTGATGGAGATTGTCACCTACGGCCGTATCCCTTACCCAGGTAGGAAAAGGGCCCACCTTGGGGCTGCTTTTCAAGCCCAGCCTGGTAATGGTCCATCTTGTCAATGTGTTCATCAAACTGAGTCCTTGCCCCTCCCCTTCCCCCTTCTCACACTTTTCCATTGCAGTTAAAGGTACCGCCATCTACCCACTTTCTTAAGCCAGCACTCTCAGAGCCTCCTCGACCCTTCCTTCTCTCTACCCCCTGCCATATCCAAGCAGGCACAAAGTTCTGGCCATTCAACTCCAAAGCATTTCATATCCGCCCATTTTTAACCCACAACCTCCACCCACAAGCAGACCAACAGCATCTTGCACATGGATGGTGTGTGTTTTAGTTACTTTTTTCTCATTGCTGAGACAAGATACCTGACACCCAAATTAAAATGGGTAAGGTTTATTTATTTAGCTCATAGCCTGTGGAGGTGTCAGTCTATAATCAGCTGGCTCCAAGGCAGGCCAGCATGACATAGGGGCCATAGTTGATGATGGTAGAAGACAGCAAAAGCCCCTGTCTTTTGATAGTGCAAGAGCAAGAGGAAGGAGCCAGAGAGCAAGACTCTTTTTCTCCCTCCTATTGTAGCACTCATACCCCCAATCCCAGCAATAAACAATGAGCCAATCACAAACTCTACATTGAGCTTCCAGAAAGCCTGCCCTACATAACCAACTACATGAGGCTTTGGGGGGGCATTCAGACATGGAAGGTAAGTGTGTGATCTCCTAATCAGGCTCATTGTTTACCCCTTTCTCTCCTGCAGGTCATTCACCACCTGTAGTCAAAGAGGTTTTTTCCTAATCTGTGACTTAGATTATGTCCCTTCTCCACTTCTCCCATTGTAATTAGAATAAAATTCCAAAAACTCATATAGCTTGCAGAGACCACATAATCTACCCACTGCCTCCTTCGCCAGCTTCCTAACCGTTTCTGCCCCTTTCCACCTAGATACCTACAATACCATGTGTCTCCCCTGTGAAGCCCTTTCATAATACCCTATGCTCTTTCATTCATGGCATTCAGCACAATTGATAGCTCTGTCTTTAATAATTTCCCCATCTGACTCTGGGCTTCTGAGGGCCAAATATCATGTTTGTATTCCTTACTAGCAGCTACCTTTGTTCTTGGTGTACAGTGGTGCTTAATGACTCTTTATTGAATGAGCAACTATAATCCAGTGCCTATAATCCAGTGCCTATATAGGCAGTGCCACACTGAATAGTCCATTTGGGGATATAAAGATGTACCCAGTACATGGATTATCTCAGACTTTGTGAACAATGAGGTTCTCTGTTCCATTTATGTCTTGAATGGGTGTCTAGCCAGACGCTAGAGAGAAGCAAGATGGATATAAAGAGTCCCTGACTTTTTATGTAAGCTGTGCTGAATTTGAATCTTGTCTCTATCAGTTAATAGGCTTTGAGAAAGTCACTTTACTCCTTCTACTCCGGTGTCTTTACCTGTAAACAAAAACATACAGACAACTATCTATCTCCCAAAGGTATTTATGAGGATTAGAACTCACTGGGTTCATTCAACAGTATTTATGGAATTCGTACTGTGCATTGGGTACAGAGGATATAGTAAGAGAAGTGGCCTTCCTGCTCATAATGAGACCTGGAGAAGCACACACTAAACAGAGTTAACTACTAAGAAGAAAATTTAGCAGGGGAGAGGGAGAGGGGGCAGCATGGTCTCCTGCGGGCAGGAAGCGCATACCAGAGCAGGTAGGTATGAACTGAAAAACAGATCTGGAGAGAGGATCCCAGACAGAAGGCATTGCTTGTTCATGGGACCTCAGTTGTGTCTGAAGAACAGCAAGAAAGCACAGTAGCTAGAGACAAGGAACAAGGGCAGATGATAGGTGGCAAAGACCGTAGGGACTGCACAGGCAGGGCCCCCAGACATGGTGCGAAGCGGGGGTGTTAGCCAAGGTGCATGGGAACCTATGGGAGGGACTTGGGTAGATGACAAGAGGAGTCATCATCTGATTTCAGCCTTTTGAGGTGCTTAGGGGTTCAGTGGGATGGGAGGAGGGCAGTGGGATGGCTTTCTGTGAGGTAGCCACAGAGATGGTGCAAGCAGAGGTGATAATGGCCTAGAGTGAGGTGGCATTGGCCACAGAGATGAGTTGATAAACTGGTACTGCCTTTCAGAAAAAAGGAGAAAAGGTGTGACTGGCTGATGGAGAGGTTGAAGGAGACAGAAATCAAAGATGATTATCCTGGCTTTGATAGAGCAGTGAAATGCCAAGAATTGTTTTAGCCCTGTTAAATTTGAGGTAACATCTGGACTTTCAAAGAAAGATGTTTAAGAAAACACTTGAAATCACAAGGGAGTTCAAGGCAGATAGACTGGAGATTATTGGCACTAAATGATTATCTTTATGGATAACTAATATAAACTTAAAATGGCAATTGAGACTGGGCATGGTGGCACACACCTGTAATCCCAGCTCTTTTTTTTATTTTTTATTTATTTATTTATTTATTTTCTGGAACCAGGGATTGAACTCAGGCCCTTGTGCTTGCCAGGGAAGCGCTTATTCTACTGAGCAATCTCCCCGGCCCCTATAAACTTAAAATGAATGAGAAAATGACCCCATTTGTAGGGTGATCTTGGGTCTGACTACCTGTTTTGTCTTGTGAGTACACTAGTAAAAACCAAGCAATGGATTATAGAGCCCTGAATCTATTCAGATGCATTAGACTGCAAGTAACAAAAATAACAAAATAAGCCAAAATAATAGGCAAGTTTCTATTGGAATAATGCTGGTACTGGTGGCTGGTTCAGCTATCAGGACTCTGGGTTAGTTTCTCTGTGATTATCTTCCCCATGTGTAAGATGAATGCCCCAAGTACTTCATCATCTCACAATGCAGGCAGGCGGACAGGCAGGCAGGAAGGAAGGAAGGAAGGGTGTCCTTCAAAGTCTCTCTTTTAGTCATGGGGGAAAGCCTTATCTAGAATTCTCCCAGCAGACCACTGCAGCTGCTCTTGGCCAAACCTGGGTCCCACGGCCAGGCTGTACTGAAAGGGAAGCTGCAAAGGGGGTGTCTGGCTTTCACACTGAGTGGGGCTCAACTCACAGGGTAACATGGAGAGTGATGGCAACTGGTGAGGCCACAGTGTCTGCCAGCTGTGAGCTCCCATCACCCAATCCTCTCTTGTTAATTCCATGGCTCCTTCCCAGGAATGTCCAACCCAGAGGTGATCCGGGCACTGGAGCATGGGTACCGGATGCCTCGACCAGACCACTGCCCAGAGGAGCTCTACAACATCATGGCACGCTGCTGGAAAAACCGCCCAGAGGAGCGGCCCACCTTTGAGTATATCCAGAGTGTGCTGGATGACTTCTACACAGCCACTGAGAGCCAGTACCAACAGCAGCCTTGATGAGCAGGACCCAGGCAGGGCCAGGAGCCTAGGCGGTGCCTGTGCGATGGCTCCAGCACAGTTCCCCATGGCCCGTTCACCCTTCCCGTCCCCAGATACCACTCTCACTCCAGTCAGTGTCTTCATCTGCAAAGTGGATGGGTTCAACTGCACAATCCTTTTGGACTCTAACATTCCGTAATCTGCCATTCTCAAGAGACCCTTAGTTGATATTTTTATTGCCTGGAAGGGCTGAATTCCAGTTACAGCTGTCGTTTAATTGGGGAATTTTTAAAATAATGTAATAGATATTTAAATAAAATACAAGAAATGCCAAAGTCTTTACCAAAATATCAGCTTTTCCTTCCATCCAGTTCCCAAGCATCTATTTTCTTTCTTGCTATTGGTATCAGAAGAGGGACCTTTCCAGAGGCCAAAAGGTCAAGAAAAGCAAGATTCAGTGCTCAAAGTTTTCTAACTATCCTAAAATAGTTGCTGGTCATACTAGTTTCCTAGTAACAAATGACAACAAATGCAGTGGCTTTAAACCACACAAATTTATTCTTTTAAAGTTCCAGAAGTCAAAATCTACCACGACTTGCAGGTATGCATTCTTTCTGGGAGCTGTAGGGGAAGAATTGTTTTCTTTTCTTATCCCAGCTTTTAGAGGCCACCCACACTTCTAGACTCGTAGTCCCCTCTGCTTATCACCCCAAAACTACTTCTCTCATCAGATTTGTGATTCAGAGTTTCCTGCTTTTTTCTTCACTTTCAAGGGTTCCTGTAGATTTATTAGGCTCCCTGAGCTAATCCAGAATAATTTTTCTACCTCAAAATCTTTTATCACCTTTGCAAAGTCCTTTTTGCCATGTAGGGTAACACAGTTTCTGAGAGTTAGGACATGAATGCCTTTCAGGGCCATTATTGTGTTTGCCACACTGGTATACACTATGGATTTTGCCTCCCGGGTTCTGTTCATACTAGG
This sequence comes from Octodon degus, assembly GCF_000260255.1. NCBI lineage: Eukaryota > Metazoa > Chordata > Mammalia > Rodentia > Octodontidae > Octodon > Octodon degus. The sequence continues at coordinate 2,650,426 of NW_004524613.1, forward strand.
GTGCCAGAATGATTTTTCACTATCTGGGGCCCTGATTCTCCTGCCAGGTCATGCCATCACAAGAATTGGTGGGTCTGGATCTCCCTCTACAGCCCTGGCATTTCCCATGGCCTCAAGAACCAGCATGGTTAAGGTGGTATTGCGGGAATCCTCAGGATCTGGGGTTGTGGCTGCCAAGAGGTATCTGATGTGGGAAGCTGTCAGTAATAGGGAGGGAGACCTGTTAGGAAGCAGAAGACACAAGAAGGCAGTGTTGCCTCAGCTGGAAGTTTCTGGTAGCCAGCTTTTGCTGTTGGGGGAAGATAAGAAATGGACAATCGATGGGGTACCATGACACTTTATATATTATCGTATCCTCAGGGGTCTGTATCTCAGCACCCTTATTAAGGCTCAGAACCAAAATATTCCACAATATGCATTTGTTGAGAGCTTGGTCCCTAATGCAGCAGTGTTCACAAGCATGGCTTCGGGGAAGTAATTAGATCATGAGGATTCCAATCTCAAGAATGGATTCATTCACTTATGAATTCACAGATTTAATGGCCTATTGGGAGGTGGTAGCAATAGGAAGAGGGTCTAGTTGCAGGAAGTAAGTCATTAAGGACTTGAAAGGGATGTTGGCACCCTGACCCCTTCCTTCCTCTCTGCTTCCCGGCCACCATGAGGGGAACAGTTCCCTCTTCCATGTGAATCTACCATGATGCTCTGCCTCCATGAGCTGAAGCAGGAGGGCCCAGCACCCATGACCTGAAACCTCTGAGGCAGTGGGCCCGAGTAAGTCTTCTCTCTTTTTAAATAGATTTCCCTGGATATCTTGTCACAGTGCATTATATATACATATATATATATATATATA